>NC_139242.1:59807468-60158534 GCF_977018435.1 Lepisma saccharinum | reverse complement strand
CATGCTCAGCTCTGTGTCTGTGTGGGATTTGTACAGCAACATAGCTTTGTTAGAGACAGAGTAGATGGGTATAAATATTATTTCTTTCAATTCTTCACCTCCATATCCATAACAGCTCTGTGAAATTTATTCTTCACATCTAACAATTCCATAACAGTTCCATGCTCAGCTCTGTGTCGGTGTGAGGCAAGCACAGCTCTGTTAAATATAGGAATATTAAGTATAGATTTAAATTTCATTCTTCACAAACAAATCTCATCTAACAATTCCATAACAGTTCCATGCTCAGCTCTGTGTCTGTGTGGGATTTGTACAGCAACATAGCTTTGTTAGAGACAGAGTAGATGGGTATAAATATTATTTCATTCAATTCTTCACCTCCATATCCATAACAGCTCTGTGAAATTTATTCTTCACATCTAACAATTCCCATAACAGTTTCATGCTCAGCAAGGCTCTGTGTCTGTGTAGATAGGGATATGAATATTTCATTCCTTCATAACAGTTCCTATGTCTGTGTGGGATTTGTACAGAGCACAGCTCTGAGATAGGGACTAACAGTTAGGGTATAATTAATTCTTCACATCTATTGAGTGTCTAGATGTTATTTCATCCCTATGCCATGACAGTTTCAACTCTGTATTTGTATTGAATTTAAAACTTGTCTGAAAAGTGGCAATCAATGCCCATTGTTTCTATATAAACGTTTCAACACAGACACAGAGCTGAGCATGGAACTGTTATGGAACTGTTAGATGAGATTTGTTTGTGAAGAATGAAATAATTTTTAAATTTATACTTAATATCCCTATCTCTAACAGTTTTGCTCTACATAAACACAGAGCTAAGCATGGAACTGTTATGGAATTACACAGGATGTTATGGATATGGATGTGAAGAATTGAATATTCTGTCTCTAACAGAGCTGTGTTGTTTTGATGTTATTAGGTACAAATCCTCACACAGACACAGAGCTGAGCATGGAACTGTTATGGAATTGTTAGATGAGATTTGTTTGTGAAGATCTTTAACAGAGCTGTGCTTGCCTCACACAGACACAGAGCTAAGCATGGAACTGTTATGGAATTACACAGAGATGTTATGGATATGGATGTGAAGAATTGAATATTCTGTCTCTAACAGAGCTGTGTTGTTTTGATGTTATTAGGTACAAATCCCCACACAGACACAGAGCTGAGCATGGAACTGTTATGGAATTGTTAGATGAGATTTGTTTGTGAAGATCTTTAACAGAGCTGTGCTTGCCTCACACAGACACAGAGCTGAGCATGGAACTGTTATGGAATTGTTAGATGAGATTTGTTTGTGAAGAATAAAATAATTTTTAAATTTATATAATATACCTATCTCTAACAGAGCTGTGCTGTTTTGCTCTACATAGACACAGAGCTGAGCATGGAACTGTTATGGAATTACACAGAGATGTTATAGATATGGAATTGAATATTCTGTCTCTAACAGAGCTGTGTTGTTTTGATGTTATTAAGAACAAATCCCCACACAGACACAGAGCTGAGCTTGAGAAGAATGAAATAATTTCTAGATGTTTCAATACTCAATATCCCTATCTCTAACAGAGCTGTGCTTGCTTCACACAGACACAGAGCTGAGCATGGAACTGTTATGGAATTGTTAGATACGATTTGTTTGTGAAGAATGAAATAATTTTTAAATTTATATAATATCCATATCTCTAACAGAGCTGTGCTTGCCTCACACAGACACAGAGCTGAGCATGGAACTGTTATGGAATTGTTAGATGAGATTTGTTTGTGAAGAATGAAATAATTTTTGATATTTCCAGATACATCAAATCCAAATCTCTTGTTCCTGAATTTAAATTGAGATTCTCAAAATTGTAAAGTGTATTGTGTGCTCCATGATGCTCACATAATTTGTGGAGAGGCATTTTATGGCCTATTTCTGGTGCATAGGGTCTAGCTCCTGGTCTAGAAAATTACAAAATATGGCCTTGCAAGCTAAATTATAGAGAGCAATTACACAAATATTTCCAATCAATTTTGTTTGGAAATGTTGATGACTGTTCAGAACAAGTATAAGAGAAATATTTCATGTTATATTTTCTATGGCATTTAGGGCATATTTTTGTGGGAGTTCTGCATTTGTCTGGATTACAAATCTTTTGATGCTTAGCCCAATTGGGGCTGGATATATTCTTATTGCATTGATTACAATATTTTTGATTAGGCATTTTTGTTGTTGTTTATTATATACAATTTCCTGGGGTCCAAATCAAAATTCTATGCTTAATAAAAAATATCAGTTGGGTTCAGCAGTGTGTTTTGTATATTTGGTGTGTGTGTGTGTGTATGTGTGTTAATATTTTTTGGCTTTGGTATTTATATAAAATTTCTTGGGGTCCAAATCAAAACTTTATACTTAATAAACCTATGACAGGTTATCAAAAATTCTGTATATTAAATCAAATAGATTTGTAATTCAATTTATACAAATCTGCAATATTTTTGTGTTTAAAAAATATGAGCAGCACTGCAACAACACATCTGTACTCTTCAACAACTTTTTCAATACTGGCTGATATGCAATGCAAAATCTCTTTATATACCCTAAGCACGGACCGCATTGAAAACATCTGAAACAATAAGCCAATCAGAATTTAACACGTCATCACATTATGTCATAAGCAACCAATCAGAAAACAACACGTGTCTAATGCATAATATTGGGTAATAATTTGTTGCAAAACATAATGCAACAGAAATAAAGCAGAAATAGGCCACAAGTGGACCGGAAGTAAATATATGTGTGTGTGTGTGTGGGTGGGTGTGGGTGTGTGTGGGTGTGGGTGTGTGTGTGGGTGGGTGTGGGTGTATGTGGGTGGGGGTGGGTGTATGTGGGTGGGTGTGGGTGGGTGTGGCTGTGTATGTAGGTGGGTGTGGTCAAGGTCAAGGTCATGGTCAAGGTCAAGGTCAAGGTCATGGTCAGGGTCAGGGTCAAGGTCATGGTCAAGGTCAAGGTCAATGTGTGTGGATGTGGGTGTGTGTGTGTGTGTGTGTGTGTGTGTGTGTGTGTGTGTGTTAATACGTTTGCGTAGTTTTAGGTGTGGGCAAAAAAAATATCAAGAGGGGCATATTTTTAACAAATTTATGGACAACAATCTCACAGAAGTGCCTTTTATAAGTGTAGGCAAATCAATCTGAGGGGGCTCATCATTTCACGGGAACTTCCCGAGGCCATTTTTACAAAAATCTTTGATTAGGCAGAGTTCCACACTTGAGCAAAAAGCTCATATGGGCATGTTGAGCCTGTTTTAAGTGTAGCCAAATCTGCCTGAGAGGGGCTCATCATTTCCGGTCCTGGTTGTATCACAAATCACACTACTTGCATGGTGTCTAAAAAAGGGCCAATGTATTTATATTAATGTAATTTTTCCCCTGCGGTATGAGAGAGTGTGTGAATGCAGAGTGATAGCGAGGGGTTGTGTAATACGTATTATTTTTGTGTGTTATATAATATACATTTTTGTTATCTATGATTTGACTATGATTTGTGTTCATACAAATAGTATACTAATCCTCATAACTGGTGGTATTTATATTTTGGTTCAACGTTAAGTCAGCAAGGCATTTCTGCTGGCTAACATCAATTAGTATTATTATCTACGTCATTATTATTATTATTATTGATTATTATTATTATTATTCAACGTCACTTTATGCACGAGTCGGCTATTCGTCGGGGGTAAAAACCGATCCGGTCACACGTACCCTGGAATCAAACCGTTTAGCTGGGCCCGGCACCTAGGAAGGGGACTTCGGTCTCCGGACTAAGTGCCAAACATAGGTCATGTACCAAAAGTCCGGTGAGAACTTAATATTCATATGAACAATACAAAATACGCCATAAAAACTACAATTATAAACTCGCTGGTTATACGTATAAATACTACACTTAATACTATTTCTATGTATGGAATTTGAGTAGCTACTTCTTGCTAAAACGAGAAAATGAACCACAGCAAGAAACTACAATAGTATAGCCTACGTCTGTTTTAATGAGCAGCTACAACCTTCTTTAGATCCAAAGATTTTGCAAGCTCTTTCCCAAAGGACAAAATAGATAGAGCACTCAACCTCTCGTTGCCAATTCGATTACACACGTAACACTTACATTGCCGCAAGCAGCCGTTAAAAAGGGTATGAACATTTCAATAACACAAAGCTTATAAAGTTCGTAAAAGGCAATTTGGAATATTTCAACTATTGCAAGTAGCTGCTGCATGGTCTTTATTTTGAGTTCTTTTCTGCCTCATAGTGTGCCATAACTATAAACTGGCCAAATCACAACAGTAGGGAGCGGCGATAGATTGTAGCTTTTCGTGCTTCAGAAAAGCGGCACTAACTTAATAAAGTAGGCATCAAATAAACAACCACCTTCAATAGAAAGTGTATTAGTGATAACGTTTTCTCTGCCAACTAACTAAATACCTCTCTAGCCTTCTTAAACCCGAAGGTTTACAGCTGCAGCAACACAAGCCTTCAATCTGTCCCTATCGTTGGGCAATATCGATCCAATCTTTTCCATTCTTACCGACATGATGAAGATGAAATATGTTAAGTTTTCTTGTTCAACGACTGGAATTCAGAACTTAGACCTAAAAATGAGGACGATGCGAGAAATACCGTCCACTTAGGATGTGCCACTCTCAAGGAACAAACATATTTTTGCTACAACTTCACCTCCATTAGGAGGCAAATACATTGACATAAAAGTAACTAATATAATTGCAACTCTTTCGCTGGGCATTTTGATCAGTGAAAATATTTGCTGAAGATTATAATTTAATTTCAGAATGAATTATGCATAAATACTGATGAGAATTGGATCAATAGTTTTAGATGTGCTTCAAAGATTGATTCTCCTGCACGGAATCAAATTTGGCCACTATGACGGTACTGCAAAAATTATTTTATAACCTCACAAATGATAATCATTTAACATGTAGGACTAGGACTCTGAGTAATAAAATTGCCCAAGCATGCTGATTTTCGCACCGTTTTGCAATGATTAGTTGACTGGATTTTGTATTAAGGTTCACTATATGCACAGAGGCTAATCGGGACGATAGCTATAGATATTAGTGGAATCCGAACCATTTAATGATCCACTGAGGATCGAACCCGAGACCCCTTGATATCGAGGCAGCAGTTTTATCGGGGCTGGGAGCCCAATTTTGATATTTCCAATTGTTATCATTTAAGAATGAGGTAGTTTGTGTACTCTTTAATTCTCTAACATCGTATTTCTCCCTCTCGAATATTTGCAGCGATAAGGATAGATGAAAGGAAACCAATGAGAGAACATCGCTAACACTCATGCAATTGTCGGTATTCGAATGAGGAATTAATAAACAGAAAAGAAGTATGACGGTTCTTTAGATTTTGAATGTCGTCCTGCTTTGTCACACCTGTTAGACATATTCCGAAATATAGTGATACGATTAATAGAGGCTAATAATTGTAGACAATTCACTGTATATGCCAACAATCAAATAACAGTATCACAGTCACTGAATACGTCCACCTACTAGGCAGGCAGCAGATTTCATAGCAAGTTTGGTGACTCATGATTGGCCAATTACTTAGTATCAAATGATCAGTGGCCGCCACTGCTATCCAGACATGCCTGCAGCTGCCCCCCCCCTTGATTTTACAACACATCATAAATAAGATAACCTTGCGATCGAACCGTACTAGAAAATGTATTTGAACATTGTACTTGCCCCAATAGAAGTTTTATGTTGGAAAATGAAAAATCTAGGGGGCTACAGGTGGGGCCTAGCCCCCCCAGCTCCCTGTAGGGCCTTCTCTGGAGTTAGGGCTCCACACTTTCTTGATCACTGTCGAAGGTGGGAGTGATGTGATCAGCACTACACCCCTGGCTGCCTTTACCGCTCAGAGTTTACTCCAGATACCCAATTTATACGACACTGGGTGGGAGCCGGAGCTGCTTGAACAGGTGGGAAAAAATCCCGGTCCTCCCCCGAAGGAGATCGGACCCGGGTCTCTCGAATGGTAGTCAGACGCCCTGGCGACCTTTGCGGTAGTTTCCCCCGACAAACACAAACAACCATGACCGAACCGGGATTCGAACCCAGGAGCCCTGGCTTCGTAGCGCGCTGAGCTAATCACTCCGCCAGAGGCCGACAACGACTGAGCTACCGCGGCTGTATGCACAAATAAAACGTAATGACGTAGAGTGGTGTGCACAAATATCGCTCGATAAATTGTCCATGACTGTTTTCATTAATTTTTCTCTTGCATCCTACGTGTTTTTAGAGACTGGATTTTTACGTATGCTGGTGTAGAGGGTGTCAGCAGCTTGTTTTGGCGTTTTGTTTTGTTTCTTGAAGCTCTCATTGCATAAAATAAAGATAATAAACACGGTAATGGACAATTTGCTTGGTAATACTTATGCATCCAACTGCACACTGTTTTCCGTGATGTGAATTTCAAGAATTGAAGGTAAAGCATCGGGTGATCCTATATATACATCCGTTCTTTGAAACAACAAAGGACGCTGAAGGAAAGATAATTAAAATAGTGGTGAACTATTTGCCTAGTATTATCATAGATGTCGACCGTATGCACTATACGATATAGTTTTATACGCAGGTAGTCACTTGACTATATACCACGTGATTAAAAAGATATTTGACACCCTGACAGTCTCGTTACCTAAGACCAGACCTGGTAATGGTCTTTGTCAGTGTTCCTTCATTCAATTTACCTCATCACCATTCATCCTCATCGTAGCGATTATCCAAAACTGACAGAAAACTATATAGAATAATAAGAGACGAGATACAAATACGTTTCACCTGGCACGTGAACACGGCGAGTAGAGTTTCAGAAGCATGTCGAAACAGTATTTTCTTTCGCTCCTTGATTTCCTGCGGGGGTGCTACGAGTCGACATGAAGAGGAAGCAACGTGATGTAAATAACACAGTTATTAATGTAGAGGCTGGGCTGCACGGATGCGTGAATCTCCCGTTGTTGACACAGGGTGATGGATGGATCGAGCAGAGGCTGTTGCCACGTGACAAAACCGTTCGGAAATGGCGTCTCTCGGGAGAAAGGAAGATGAAGAAAGAAACATCTGATTGCGGAAGAAGCCACTTCCATGTCAACAGAAATATCTTATTGATTTAGGCATTCGTTTTTGTCTTGGTTGCGCGGAGTCATCCGACCGGGTTTCTTTAAGTGGTGGTGGGCGTCTGTAAACAGCTCAGAATATGTGTTGCAGCATTGCTTTGTGTTATTAAGAGAAACAAAGAGTATTTTGTTGCCAAAAACAAAAACAGTTACTCTAAATTGTTGGGTAATGCACGACATACTTCGGAGCAGAAATAGAGCCAGCCGTCAGACGTAGTCCCAGTTTACACAATTCGAGTCTATATCCTGAACTTCCCTGTTGACAACTCAAGTTGCACTATTAGGATGTTCTGCGTTGCAACCGAGTTGGATCAAACAGTGTTTGATTCTCATCCAAGTAATGTCGTATCGTCAGAATTAATTTGTGAGTCACCGTTAGCTCTGTATCCTCAAATATGTCTAAAAAGTGAAATCTTAACACGGTTACAACCTTGGATTGGATTGATTTTGTGTTTTAAGTACACTTTATGCACAGTAAGGCTAATCAGGACTGGACCTACAGTTTAAAGTGGGATCCGAACCACTATGTGCCTCCACCGGGAATCGAACCCGGGACCCCTTGGTTACAAGGCGACGACGCTACCACTCCTCCGTTACAACCTTTTGGAACTTTATGCTACCCACAAAGTACTCTGGAATCGTTCTCTTGAGATTTACATGGACAAGAAATCTACACTGTTAAAAGCTATTTTTATTATTTATTATCTCAATAGGGTTACAATTAAGCCATACAACATTTAATTTTGAACAATATTAATACAAATAATGACTTGATGCCCTATGTAATAAAAAAAATATATACACAAAAGCTACATCTAAGGAAAATGTGATAAATTTACATGAGTATATAAAGTGTTCTATAGCAGCAATGAAATAAAGAAAGTTTGGGAGTTATACAAATTTAGAGGAAAGAAAGATAACATTTTCAATATTCTATCGTTAAAATTTAACGGTCTATCTTTTGGTTTAGAAAAACGGAACGCGACCTATATATTTAAACTTGAATATTTTATCATGTATAAAGATAGATAATGATTATAAATTGAAGTTGTACTAGAAATATATTTTTAAAAACTGAACCGTGCGTTAACTATGTTGTGGTTCTTAACCTTAGAGACTGTCACGAAAGAAAAGATCGGAATACTTGTTTGAGACCAATGGGTCGTGTTCATTGACAACCGTTGGCATCGTAAGTACAATGAGAAGGAAACTACCCATTCCCAGAGAGCATAACTTTCCTGCAAACCCCTAAACATGAATATATTAGGTTAGTCAAAAAGTAAATGCAATGTTTTTCTTTTCTTCCGTAGGTTGGCTGTACAGCTTTCTGAGCTCGCAAGCCGATAGATAGTATCGTTGTATTTGCCTGTGGCAGGTTACAGCGTCATCACTTCAGTTAGCTCTGCAGTGTTGCCAAGTAAACATGGCTGCGCCACTGGCCGTTTGCACCAAAGAAGAACAGCGTTCTGTAATCCGTTTTTTGTTGTCTGAAGGTGTACCAGGAGCTGAAATCCATAGAAAACTTTTAGCACAATATGGTGACAATGTTTTACCGCTGCGAAGTGTTTACCAGTGGATTGAAAAGTTCAAAAGCGGTCGAACAAGTGTGAAGGACGAGGAAAGAGCAGGTCGTCCAGCCACATCCACTACTGATGACAACATTGAGCAAGTCCGTGAGCTGGTTCTGAATAACCGACGAGTGATTGTTGACGAAGTGGCAAACC
Source organism: Lepisma saccharinum (assembly GCF_977018435.1). Lineage (NCBI taxonomy): Eukaryota > Metazoa > Arthropoda > Insecta > Zygentoma > Lepismatidae > Lepisma > Lepisma saccharinum. Next base: position 60,149,592 of record NC_139242.1, on the reverse strand, counting down.
ATATGCACGTTAGTTATGATTCTGCATATGAAATTATCCATAACAGGCTCAACTTTCATAAAGTCTGTGCGAGATGGGTCCCTAAAGAACTCACTGACGAGAACAAGCCAAATCCTGTTAGAATCTGTCAGCAATTATTGGACAGACATGCTAACAAAGGTGAAGCCTTTTTGAAACGAATCATCACTGGAGATGAAACATGGATCCATCACTTCGATCCTGAGAGCAAACGCCAGAGCATGGAATGGAAACACCCTGAATCTCCAGTGAAAAAAAAGTCAAGCGTCAACACTCTGCAGGAATGCTCACACTTTTTTGGGACTCAGAAGGGGTAATTATGGAACATTATGTGGAAAAAGGGACAACAATAAACATTGAACGATACAGTGATATACTTTCGAAAAAGTTGAAGCCTGCAATTCGAAGCAAATGACAAGTACGATTGTCGGAAGGCATTCTTTTGTTGCATGACAACGCGCGTCCCCATACCGCCGCCAACACCGCTCAAACTCTTTAGAATCTGGGCTTCGAGGTGTTAGAGCATCCTGCATAAAGTCGCGATCTCGCCCCGTCGGATTACCATCTGTTCGGTCCACTTAAAGATGCTTTAAGAGGCCGTCGATTCGACATAGATCAACAGGTGAAGGAAGCGGTGCATACATGGCTTGCTGCTCAACCGAAAACCTTTTTTTCTCAGGGTATCGGAAAGCTTGTGGAACGTTGGACCAAGTGTATTGAAGTGCAGGGGGACTATGTTGGAAAATGATATCATTGTAAGTTTTTTATTGTTGCTGTGAAATATATAAAAAAAAGATTGCATTTACTTTTTGACTTACCTAATACATATTGTGTTCCTGCATAGATATTTCTGAAATTTCAATCACAGGGGCTGGACTGTGGCTTAAGCCGACTTTGAATTTCGTTCTCCGCGACAAGCACAAGGGCGCACAAAAACGACAGAACTCCCTCTTGCAACAACAGTAACACGCCTTAGCAACAGACTGTTTCAACCCGCCCTGTGAGAAAGGATGAGTCGATCTCTTGTGTTTATTTTCCTTTAGATATTATAATATATATATAAAAAAAGTGTGATCAACCCTCGGGCCCTCAGGTTTTCATGTTAGTTGAATTTTGTTATCATTTCATGGTACATCAAATATATGGTTGTGCTTTTTCAATCGGTCTGAAGAATATATCCTTATTTGTTTCCAAAGCTTTAGTTCAACTCTATTGTAATACATTCAGTTCGTAACGTCAAATATCTAGGAAAAGCAAACAAAAATGTGACATCTCACACTTAGAGTGCTAATCATGTATATAACATGTTATACGGAGTTCCCGAACTTCTCTATTGTGCGGATCACGTATATATACGGAGTTGAATTCAAAATTTATTTCAACGGTCATTTGCCGTACATTTACGGAGTTAGCAATCCTGAGTAATGTTTGGATATCGTACTTCCTCATACTGCCACTAGATGGTGGGCAAATGCTCATAACGGTTCTGTTCGCGTCTGATAGCGATATGCTCGCTCCCCTTTTCTACAGTGCAGGCGATTAGGTGGACGAGGGGGGCAGTTGCCCACCTAATTTTCGCACTATGCTAAATCTTATCTCCAAAGGGAAATATACTGTTTTTGCCCCCCTAGTTTTGGCACCTTGCCCCCCCAGTTTTGGGAACCAATCGCCTCCACTGTATGTCATATATGTTGTCAACTTTTTATTTTTAGTACATTTCATATCATTTATGATGAAATGTCAAAGGTAGCCATGTGGTTATAATACAACATATATATCAAAATAAAGAGGAAGAATCAAACTTTTCAACAGTGTATGATACATATATTTACATTTTTAGTTTTTGAGATATGATTTTTAAAAAAAGTAGTGAAAATGATCAGCATTCTTGGGACGGAAAGCGGCTTAGAGGTCTGCACTGTAAGTGTTAAAGATGTAACTGACTGAGATTAAACTGTAAAAATTGACAGAGAACATGACCCCTATACTGTAGCAGACTGACATGGGTTGAAAATGTGTGGTGATAAATTTTCTATCACCCTACAATCCACACCACTCCCATGTTTAACAAATTAACTACATGTAATCTGCGTAAGTGTATAAGGTATAAGGAAGAGTCCTGTCAAGTTTTCGATCTCAGATGGACAAAGCAGGCTATACTTTCTATGTGCGAGTGAGAGTGAAATGAAAACTATAGGATATACTGTAGTATACAGCTCAGATTTACGCCAGGTATCAATTATTATTTACAAAACTATGTCAAGACTGCAACACTGATCAAGACAAAAATACATTTTTGTTATTTTTAAGATGGCGCCTTCTCCCACATACTTACACCAGTAATGTTACTTACACCTCTGGAAATCTAAAAACTTGGAGAAATTCTCCGGCAAATGAAAATTCAACATCAACATGTCTATGCGTGTAGGCTATACCACACCAGCAAATTTACGAATGAAGGAAAAAGTTCGACAATGACGGGTTCGCAGGCAGATGGGTGGAAAGTCTTTTGCAGTGGCTCATAAGTTACTGCACTTGCATCTCAAAGATTCTTCTTCTTGAGGTATACAGGCACTACCTCAGACTTGAAAATATATGTAGATTATTAGTAGGCAGCAGAAGTTGATGACCTAAAAAATATAGGTATATGACCTATAGAATGTCCTAAAAAATGGAAAAAAATTACGTAAAAAAATGCAAAAAATTACCATTAAATTTGATAGTTTCAGGTTAAAAATTGAAATTAAAAGGAAATTAAATAAAATGCAATCTTGCTTTAAAAAAAAAAGCACCAAATGATACCACTTGCACATTCAATTAAAATATGCAACGAGGATTTCCAATATAAACAATTTAATGAAAAATCCGTATGTACTGAATGAAGTGGTGTAAAATGCATTAAATTCCTGCATCTTTGCCTGGTGATGTAGTATGGTGTGTTTCTCTGGCACTGTCAAGAAAAAGAAATTATCACTATCCACGTAAGACAATTTTTGTTTAGAAATTTAACAAATTGTATAAAAAATAGAGAAACCAAAATCAGGGACGCATCCGGGAAAGGGTTCATAGACACGTCCACCTAAGGAAAAAGTACGTCGGAAAAGTAATTTTTAACATCAGAAATTGTATGAAATATCTCACATACAAGCACTTTCTAAATATACGACCTTAGTGACAATGAAGTTCGACCAGTCACAAATATAGGAGTGCGTTGTGAAAGAAGGAGAACACATGCATATGCTGAACATATTTTATTCAGCAGGCTACATGGAACAAAGGAAAACATAAATTTCCGCTGCAACGCAGCAATGTATGGTGTCCACACAAAATAAAACATTTTCGTCCACCTACACGTGACATTGAAGTTCGACCACTGTTAGAGGGGATCCTGTTTACCATGGTGTGACGCCGCCCCGTCGTCGAATAACTGTGGCAATGCGTCGGGGCATGCTGCGGACGAGTCGTTCAAGGTATTCCACATCGATGCGGTGCCATTCCTCCTGCAGGCAGGCGATAAGAGCAGCCACTGTCGTGGGTCCCCTCTGTTGCACACGTCTCTTAAGAACACGCCACACATTCTCAATGGGCGAGAGGTCGGGACTCGATGGTGGCCATGGCAGAGTTCGCACGTGATGGCGAGTCAACCATTCTCTTGTCAGCCGCGCTGTATGAGGCCTGGCATTGTCGTGTTGAAAGATGAGACGCCGCCTATGGAACAGGTGCCTTCGCACTGTGGGAAGATGCCGCTCCAGTATGCGTTTATAGGGGTGTGCATTCACAATGCCCTCACGAACGTGTAGTGGGCCAACCCCAGATGCCGTCATGCATCCCCATACCATCACTGACGCAGGTTTCTGTACCCGACGTGCATAACATTTTGCTTCATTCTGTTCCTCCTTCCGACAAATGACTGTTTTCCGTATTTTCCCGTACACAACATTGAAAATGGATTCGTCCGTCCACAAAACCCTGTTCCACTGCCGAAATGTCCATCCCCGGTACATTCGTGCCCGCCGTAGTCGATTGCCTTTGTTCAACATGGAAAGGAAGGGTTTACGTTTCGCCTTGTACACTTGGTAACCGCATCGCTGTAGGTAACGGCGAATGGTTCTGGTTGACACTTCAATGTGAAAGCGTTCTCGAGTCCACAGTCGTAATTCGGCCACAGAAATATGATTGTTGGTCTGGATATAGCGCCTAAATATCCGTAGGTCACGCACGCTCAGCAGGCGTTTTCGACCAGGGGCCTTACTTGGCTCTGTAGTACCCGTATTTTGGTGGTGTTTGATGATGCAGTGGACGGTTGACTTGGGTAAGTTCAGTTGGCGCCCTATTTCCCGTTCACCGAGTCCATCCCGTTGCAACTCCACCACTCTTCTCCTCACGGTGTTGTCAATAGGTTTGCCCCTGGCCATGGTGGTGATGCACTGCGGTTCCTCGGTGCACAGCACGCGCTTATATACGGCGGACTCCCTTATCGTGTCCGTGACGTCATGCTTCCGTCGAATGCGCCACTATCTGGAATTTACCGTATGGGTCTGGTGCCTGGTCGAAGTTCAATGTCACGCGTATAGTTCCCAGTTTTCGTTCTTTACGTGACCTTGGGTGCAACATGCTGGGATCACGATTCTTGCCTGCTCACACGCCTCCTCTTACACACATGCGTCACTTCTGCGGGTCACCCATTCCGCCGCCTATGCCTCTGTGCATTTTATCACGTAATCCTTTCTGGTCGAACTTCATTGTCACCAACGTTGTAAATTGCATTCCTGCGAAGTAGTATAATTGATGATACAACCAGTGCCAGAAAGTATGAACCCCCCTCTGGCAGATTTGCTTACACTTAAAACAGGCTCAACATGCCCATATGAGCTTTTTGCTCAAGTGTAGCACCCCGTCTAATCCAAGATTTTTGTAAAAATACCCTCGGGAATTTCTCAGAAAGTATGAACCCCCTCAGATTGATTTGTCTATACTTACAAAAGGCACTTCTGTGAGATTGTTGTCCATAAACCTGTCAAAAATATGCCCCTCTTGGCCACACTTAAAACTAGGCCAAGCTGCTTATAAGAGCCACCTACACACACACACCTATACATATTTACTTCCGGTTTAAGTTCAATTGGACACCAGGCTCAACTTTCATATTTAATATTAAAATAATGCAATTCTTCTAGAATTGCTCTGTGACTCTCTCATTTCTTACATCATAAACATATGATTTTTCACCTATGAGAATAACACTACATATGGTGTCATCAGGTAATGCCTCATGGAATTCACAGATAATTTTAATGTTTGTTCTGTCATTCACCACAACTTGTTTTCTTTTTGAAGTGTTGATTACAAACATGGGTCTCTGTGCTTTGAATTCATCTGGTGTGTAATACATGTCAGTATTGCCAGTAGTGACACGTTTGAATGCCGTAAATGCCTCATATAATTTGAGGAAATCATTCTTGGACATGTCTAAATTGTAATTTTCTCTAGGAAAGACCTCATTTCTGCCATTTTTAAGATAAATGTTCTTGATGTTGCAGTTATCAAATCTACTTGAATTTTTTTCCTGATTGTTGTGTCTTCCAGTCTGAAACAGTACCACCACAAAATCAGGCATGTCATATTGTATGCTGGAGAATGAATTTGTAGCATCAAACTCATAATAAGTACCAGCGGCGGGCTTCTGTACGCATTGATATGTATAAAATTGCAGAGGAACCTGTGGATTTTTTATTATATCTGCTTTGTATTTAAGAGCATAACTGGCCTCATATTCAACAACCGGGATTCTTAGCTCCATAGTCTGAATAATGCATTTGCCTGCATCTGGTAAGGTATTAGGCAGAGCTTCTCCTGTAGGGTTTAATGTGCTGTACCTCATCAATGCATTGTTATCATTGGCAGCTCTTCTAAATGTAATTCTTAAACCACCTTTCCACATAATATCTTTGTAATCTGAGAAGAATCCTGGCAACAGGCGCATAGGGAACAGCACTGTGTGGCTCTTAGATAATATCTTATCACCAGCCTCAAATCCGCCGATTTTGTAGTAAGAAGCCTCGGTTTTGGATAATTTTAATGTGGCCAAAGCTGTGGAGGTAATGCCGGGATAATCTATTCTGTTTATAACAACGCCATGCTTTCTGATCTCAATTTCAGAGAATAGATGCGGCACAAAATTGTCCACCAATCTTATATTTGAATTTGCCGGGTAATCTGTTCCATCGAGCTTTACAACATCAAATTTGATGTATAGATCTGCTCTGTGAGGGTGTATAAAGCCATCCCCTACATCAAGATCAACCTCAATTTCTGTGTTGGGTTGATTTAAATTTGCAAATGTCCTCCTGTTTGGAGGGAATGATTGTAGCTCATAACTCTCAATATTTTCCATTGTATGTATTTTTATTTAAATGTTAATCTCTATGATAGCAGTTGTTGTGGCTCCAGCAAAATCAACTAATTCTTCTTTTTCATTAGTGACCATCAACTCAATGTTATCTATTCTGTTATGACACACAGGAAAATATAATGTTGGGGATGGATTGTAGATGATTGGCTCCATGAATTCGGAATTAGGTTTGAATGTTGCAATGATGCCAGTTTGTTTGTGAGTGCCTATGCCATTTGATTTGGTGATCATACCCTCGGCCACATTACAGTGAATATTCAGAGTCTCTATGGCTAAGAATTTAGGTATATTAATAGCAGTGTGTTTGATGGCTGGTTCAAGTTTTGTGTTGTTCTCAAAGCCTAACAGCTCTCCTATAGTACCCAGATCCACTGTTTCTGTAGCAGATACAATCTCTACTCTGTGAGTGACAGAATTTTGAGTTAATACTATACCTCTGGGTAATTGAGCATTTAGAGTGGATAGATTATATTGCCCTGGAGTGATGACAATTTTTTGATCCCCTACTGCAATTTTGTTGTTGTGGTGTGTAATATTGGGGATCAAGTACATGCCATAAAATGCTCTGAGAGCTATTGTTTTGGGATACACTATGTCATCATGCAATTTGAGTTTCAATATTGAATTTTGGCTGGTGAGATGGAATACCCCCATGATGTTTCAAATACCACAAGGCCTTTTGAAAATTTTCAATTGATGGTTTATTTATTTGAGACATATATCTAAGAACAGATAAGCACAAATGTCCGCAATTAACATCTTTGAAATTTTGAACACGGGCATTATTGTAATAAAGATTAGCTGAATTTAGATATTTTACTAAATTTTCAGGTGGAACACCTCCAAATGAATCAAACACAAATGCCTTATCTTTTAAATATTTAAGATAACAAATCCAGTGAGTGCCCTGATTTTTGTACTCATCCAAATTAACAATGCCACACTCTTTGTTGAGTGGTTGTTCTGGCAAAGAATCAGACATGTACACACCTCTAAAATTTTTGATGCCCAGTGGCTTGATTAAAGCTTCAATATCTTGGTTTGTAAGCGGCTCTTGTTTTTTTTAAACTTACTCATGGCTCTCTTAACACCTTTGCCCTGTTTCTCCATGGCCAGGTTATGGCGCCTCTGCTCATCTAATTCCGCCCTATTTTTCTTGGCATCTATTACTGTTTTTGCTATGGCAGCTGATCCCCCAGCCAAGCTCCCCACAGCACCGAGAGCAGCTAAGATGGCAGGGATAGTAAATATGAAACCCCCTGTATGCAATTTTTTTCTTGATTGCTGTAATTTTTTTAATTGGGGGGGTGCTAAGCAACAATTTCATACCATGCCCCTTTGCAAGACAAGAGCTTTTTTTCTTGCGCTGCTTTTTGGTTAAAAGGCTATCAATAGTTTTAAGAGATTTAAGACCTGCATAAGGTATTTGATACATAACACCCTTGGCCTTCATTGTAGGTTTATTATATATATATTCACAACCCCCACCCCAGTTTTTGTTTGGTGCTCATAGCTATGGTGGTTCCCAATGCTGCTATTTTTTCACTCAAAGAAGCATCTTTGCTTACAAATCTACCAAATGCAGCCTCTTCTAATTTCTTGTCTGCAACATGTCTCTTGTCAAGATCAGTATGTGTGTTGTATGCTATGTCATGGTCTCTACAAGCAGCATCTAGGGGATTAACACCAGGATCCCCTCTGTTTAATCTATGATCCAATTTTGTGCCTGGACCACAATACTGATAGCCTGGAATATGTAGTTCAAATGGCAGCTTGTTTATAATGTCATTAACCAGGCCCCGACCCTCAGAAATATTCCAAAATTTAGGTGGTAGAGTATTAATAATTTTTATGAGATATCCAATCCCCTTAGTGTCATTCACTATAAAATTAGATAATTTGGTGCTTATCATGTCCATAATTCCAACCTTTTCATTGTAAAAATTGTTGTTGCCAGCATTTTCCTCCCCAGCTATCACCAGCAACCTATCTACAAGTTTCCTGACATCATCAACCCAGACAAATTCTTTGGGCAGGGTGTTGTATTGTTTGATTCCACTGCCTGTCTTAATTTGTGACCATATGGGCTTGATTAAATTATTGTATTTTGCTCCACTGCTAGACTTGACTCTTTTTTGTGTGGGATCATTGTTCTGGTATAGAGCATCTGATTTTATTAATATTTCTTTGTAATAATCATAATCTTGATCTGTATAGCTGCCAGGCCTTTTCCTAGTCATCAGTTCCCACAACCCAGGTGTTCCGGGGTACTTAACAAAACCACCTTTTTCTCCGAGACGAGATTCTGAATATACAATCAGATCATCCCCCATAAATGTTACTCTGAAATTGCCAATTCTATGTATGATGCTACCATCAAGCTCTGTGTCAGCATATAAGCCAAACACCTCATCTTTATTGTCTTTAGGTGTGGTTAAATATTTTTGAGCAAGAAGACCCAATTCAATAGGATCCTGAGTAGCTTCAATTCTTCGAGGAGCAACAGGACTAGGTGTATGAATACTGGAAAGTGGGGTGAATGGATAATCTAATATGTTCCTTGCAGCTACAGGTACAAGCTCCGTGATCAAATTTTGATTTTGCTCTGTAACAGTTTTGATATTTTTACCTAATTCACTAATAGCATCAATTACAGGCTGTTCTGCTTGTTTGTGTTTTTCATAAATTCCCCGGTTCTCTGATTTCCATCCCTTAAATCTTTTTACAAGATAATCTCTTAACTCAAGATCATCAATTATTGGCCTTTTCATGGTTATTTATATACGTCTCTACGTCTAGAAAATTGTTGATTTTATTTCTGTATTTTCCAGTATTAGGTGTTCTTGTCATATCAATTGTGACAAACCCATAACTGTCCTGGTTCCAGCACCTACTGCAAAACTTGGAAAAATCATTGTAGCTCAAGTCCCCACCTACATATTCATCGTGTATGTGTTTGAGGTTGGTATGATCTTGATGAAACACACATATAAAATTGCTGTTGTCTCGGATCAGCTGCTTCGGTATTTTAGAAAAAGTCTGTGCCAGGTAGAAGCAATCTATGTTTTTGTGCCGCCCCTGTGTAAAGAAATTTCTAACCTTGTTTTGATTATCCAGTATAATGTCATCAAACACAACAACAGAATTATCGAGACATTCATCAAGTGGCTTAACATCTGGTTCAAAAGTAGCAATATCCAATCCATCATATAGCTTCATCAGCTGCTGATATTTTAATTGTTCCAAGCTCTTAGAGAAGATATACAAGTGCCTGTTTTTCCAGTCTAACCAGTTGGGTGCCAATAAAAAATTATCAACCATTAGTGTAGTTTTACCACAAGCAGATGGCCCAACAATAAGACACCTAATATTATCAGGCAGCAAGTTGCCATTTCTCTTAATCTGCTGTTCAGGTTCTGGCAGCCTCTTTATAACATCCCAGGTGCTCATATTATCACTTTGTCTGCATCGATCCAGCTGTTTTCCGGATGACCCAGCCATTTGACAAGTAACTTGTTGCCTTTTCTGCGGATGATTTTTTCTATGAGATATGTGTCAGGCTGTTTAGTTTTGCTGAGCTCTTGTTCATAGAACCGGCCTTTGAGAATTTCTCCTCGGTGATCTTTTATTATATATGTGTTAAGGGTCCCAGGTTTAACTTGAACCACTGTAAATAATTCAGTGCTCCAGTTTCTTGTAAAGCCTCTTTTGAATAAGTGCTTATATTTGCTGATTCTTACTTGATCACCCACCTTGTATTTGGCTTTTCTTGTTGTTGGCTGGTATCTAGGATAATAAACAGTCCTGATCAATTTTTGCTCATCAGATGAAGTTACTTCAGAGGGTTTCATGTTGATTGTGGAATGGACAGAATTGTTATATTTATGTAGAAGTTCTGGAAGAATATTAATCCATTTATAATTACCTTGAAGTGTAAATTGTTTATACATAAGATTTTTTAGGGTTCTGTTGAATCTCTCTACAATTGAGGCTTTGAGGTCACTGTAACTCGAGTAATGTTTTATTGCCTGGCTTTTAATAAATTGTTGAAACACTGAATTATAAAATTCTTTGCCATTATCTGTTTGCAAATAGCGCGGTGATCTTCCACTCTGATTGATGATTGTCCTGATGGCTTCTGTAACACATTTTCCAGTCTTGGATTTGAGTGGCAGAGCCCATGCAAATTTTGAAAATGTGTCTATTACAGTGAGTAGATACTTGTAGCCCTTGTTGATTTTGTCTAAGTTTTTCAACTGCCCACTTGACAACTCAATCAAGTCGCTTTGCCATAAATCATCTATGCCTTTTGTGACTACTGGCAGTCTCTTATAATTATGTCTGGCTTGTCTGTGTAATTCATCAACAATAACTTGTCTAGACATAATATGTAAACAAGAATATTGCAACTATGGGGTGTTCAGCAGCTGATACTACAGGATTTTCTAAATATAATTTGTCCCCTATTTGTATTTTAAATTCCAGAGATCCATCATCTTCAACATATGCTGTTTCTAATGTATTGGGATCTGTAAAATCCTCTAATTCTACACTGGTGATTTTTGGTTTGTTGTCAGCATTTTTTATTGATAAGGTAGGGTAGTGGTGTGCCTGTGGTTGAAGCCAATATTTGATCTTGATTGGTCTCAATGTGCCCCCAACAAAAAACTGGTAATAAAATTGTGCAGGGGACAGCATATATATTTTGCCACCTGGTGTAAATGGTGAATCATATTCTTTGTTGGGGATGCTGTACAATTCAAGAATTACTGTATGTTTTGGATTCTCGATTATGCCTGTTATTTCTTTTTCGGCTGTGAGCAATCTGTTTGTTACAGATTCAAGGTGCTCATTGATGGTCCTAACAACATCATCATGGCCTGGCTTGATTTTTATGTCCACAATAAGTTTCTTGTATTGTTGCACAATCTCTTGTAGCTGGGTGGCAAAAACAGACAGAGCATTTGCTTGATTGGATTCCATGGTTCCTAGCTGTTGCTTGATATTAGCTACAATTTGTTGTAAATTTTCAACAACTGCCAATTTTGAATTTTGAGCAGTAAGATCATGGACCTGTCTTCTGATATCCTCAAACAGGGCATGCAGTTCATTAATATGTTGATTGGTTGGTAGAGTGGCCACTGTCTGAGTGAGTTGTTTGATCTCTGTCTGGATATTCTTGATATCTTCTGATTTCAATATGCGATTCACTGCTCTCTTAATATTTTTAAGTTCCTGTGATGTAGGAAGATTTGAAACAGTATTCTGCAAAGATTCAAGTGCCAATTTTACATTGTTTAATTCAGATGCATCAGCCACATTTTGCATAGCATTTTGGAGCAGGGCTATATCTGCCTGAGAGGGTGTTGATTGTTGTAAAATTTCAAGTTTTGTTTGAATATCATCGATCAAATGATGAAAATGAGATAGTTCAGATTCAGTGTTGAGGTTTTCAAGCTTTGTGATTTGGTGCTGGACACTAACAAGAGTATCTACAATACCGGGCAGGCGAGTTTCTTGTACATTTGCCAAATCACTTTGCACTGCTGCTATTGTACCTTCAAGATGGGTTATGGTACTTTGAATTTTTCCAAAATCTTCATATGTTTCAAGTTGCAGCTTAATATTTGCTACACTCCGAGTTATTGCATTCAAAGCATCAGAAGATGGCAAGTTGTTCATAAAATTTTCAAGTGTCTCAATTTTTTCTTTAACCTCGGCTATGGCATTGTTCAGAGGGTCCAGATTAGGTATTTGGAGTGATTGAATCTGTTCTTTTAGAGTGGAAATCACTAGATCAAAATCTTCTTGTGATTTTATGCTTTTGACAATTGTTTGGAGCTGTGCCTGGACATTATTTATCTGCTCTTCCAATTGTTGTTTCAATTGCTCAGAATTGATGGCCTGAGTCTTAAATTTGGCTTGAAGAGCTGCAACAGCTTCTTCCAAACTTTGAAAATTATCTAATGTTGCCAAATCAGTATATTTCTGAAGCAATAATTTAAGTTCAGAATCAATTTTAAGAAGAGGGTCCATGCATTGTGATTGCAAATTTGTAATTTCTAATTGAAGACTGGCATTGAGTGTGGTTTGTAAAGCTTGTAAATCACTTCTTAATTTCTTGACTCTGACATCAAGCATCAGAATCTCATCACTGTGATCTTCATGTCTTGTATGGCCAAATATATCATTAGGCATTTTTGTTTTAATGGTTATTTATTATAGAGTATCTGATTCTTAATTCTATAAAGAAAGGTATAAGCTTGTCATATGATCCAGGGACCTCAATATATAAGCAGTCACCAGCAGAAACAGTATATACAGTGCCAGAAATCATGTTTGAGTGCTTAATTCTATAAATATTTCTCCCTACTGAAATTTTAACATCACCCTCAGGGGTTGTAATAAATTGCAATTGCCCACCTACAGGTAATTGGTAATAATTTAAATTATTGTTAAATATGTACAATATTTTACCTGTTTCATCATCAACATCTGTAAATATGCTGTTCAGATGAATAATTAACAAGCCACTCAGTTTAGACAGCATATCAGAAGAGGGTTGTGGTGTCGGCAGCTCCATAATAGCCTGTTTTTTGAACCCAAATAAGTTCATAGGCATGTTTATTTATTTCAAATCATGCTCTGTGTTTGGGCATTGATTGCCACTTTTCAAATCACAATGCCCCCATGGTAGAGTATGTATGCCACATGATAAAATGCATCTCTTATCATCATGTGGGTCCAGAGCCACTTTTCTTACAGTATTTGTAGTCAACAAGTGATCCACACTCTGAATTCTGGATTCTGATGTTCTGATTGAACTCTGGGATTTGAGGCAATTTTTATAATCTTCAAATACAAGCTCTTTGTCAACAGTCACTCTGCCAATGCCCTTGGCCTTTTTGGCAGCAACACCACTACATGTTTTAAAAGTATACATCTTGGCTCTTAACCCAGCAAATGCCACAATAACATCACCAAGTGTCTCATCTTTTAACTTGCCAGGCACCTTTTTGTTGTGGTGTTGAATCTCTGTATGTTCACTGGTATCAAAATATTTAAACAATTCAGGCTGTGCTATATCTTGATAAACATCTTCTGTTTGAATATCAAGAACAAAACTATCTGTGTCCATGTACATCAGTTTTACACGATCACCATAAAAAGGTTTCAACACATCATAATACAATATTAACATATGTAATTTGGCCAATTCCAATATCACAGCCCCTACATAAATAGGTTTATCAAACTTAATCTTTGTTTTTTTCATGTTGAAAAGTGCCATATTCTCATCATAAATTCTTCTGTAATTGAAGTTGGGCTTTGCAATCAATTTTTTGCTCCGGCTGGGGTCAGTAATTATTTTAACATCGGTATGTTTTCTGACATTTTCAATAGTTTTGCCATACACAGAATTAACCATCAATTTAAACAAGCTCTTATCAAATTGGCTCTTTGCTGATGTTCGAAGCTCTGTATTTGTATCAATGTATGGTTTCAACCATCTTGAGTGCCTGAACCTCAAAACTTTGCCAATTTTGGTCACTTGAACACCATGTTTCATCAGGAACTGGAGGTTTTTGTAATATATGACATATCCCTGTTTTGGCTCCAGAGTCATCATGAGCTTCTTCTGTTTAGAGCCAGGTGAGCACTGAACCTCGGGAATTGGGGGCAGATCAGAAAATTTATTGTGCAAATCATCAGGAATTGTCAGATCAACCTCTAAGAAGAGGCCATAGTCACTGTCATCAAAATTCTGAAGATCCTCAATATTGAAATCTTCGACCCATTCAAGCCCTGCATATGGCAGTTTTTGCATCATGGCTTGACCATAGAGGCTGTTTGCATCTACATACACTATATAATTTGATGGCCGTGCTGGATCATAATCAGGAATATATTTGTTATTTGCTCTGGCATATCTCTGGGAACATTGCACCATCCCCCCTCTTATACCTTTCTCCATAAACAGATACTTATCTTGATCTCGGATCAGATCCAATTGCATTTTAGTGTTCAAAAACATTGCATCCCATGCTAGGCTCGGGGCACTGAAAAAATATATTGGATCTAGTCTATAATTTTGCATAGAAGATTTTCTGAATGCCTGTATTATATCAGCTAAGAGGCTGACATCAAGTTTCAAATATGCCTTGTGATAATCACCAAATGTCTGGCATTTTAAATTGTTCCACATCAACTGAGCATGGTGATAATCTTCATCAGTGATTCCAGATCCTCTGATTTTGCTGTAAAACTCTTCTTGCGGTGGTAGGGAACACTCATCAAATTTAGAAAAATCTGTAACATAGTCATATGGATATACACCCTTCCGCCTAATTAATTTCAGGTCCTGATTTGGAAACAATGCACTTGTGATTTTGAATTGATCATCAGATAATTGAGTGGCCAGTGTAGCCAGGCCAGCAGATAAAAATCTGTAAGAATCAAGAAATCTTATGTGAATAGGAACACCATTAACTTTAATTATCTTGCTAATAGATATATATTTCTCATCATTTTCAGCTAAAATATTTAAATTCTGCTTGTCAAACCCCCCGTACCTGATCAGATGATGGAAATCATAATTGGATGCTCCATGGAAAAATACGGGGATACATCTTGATCTCTTGATCTGAATATTGCAGCTATTACACAGGGCCTGTTTATATCGACCATCTGTATGAGAATGGTGATGAACCTTGATATTTGCATCTGAAAATTCAGAATCACATACCGGGCATTTTTCTGCATTGTTGAAATCTTCAATCTGTTCCTCTGTTAAAGGCAACATAGGCTTTGATTTTAATAAGATGTTAGCTGCTATGTCACGGCTCTCATTTTCTATTCTATGTTCAAATATTTTGATGGCATTTGGTCCCATGTATAAGTGAGGCTCACTAGCTACACCATCCCGTATAACTGTATAACAAAAGCTGGAAGGTTCATGTAGCTGGTATGGTGTAGTTGAAGATTCTTCAGGATCTGGATTGCAGAATGCAAAAGGTTTGAGATTTGATTCAAAGTCACAGACAATATATGCTGGGTGTTCCAACAAGGCTTGAAACTTTTTGAATTTGCAATTTTCACTTGGATTGGGCATCACCATATGAACAGGTTTATGGTTGCCACAGTATTTCAGATGCTCAATTAACTTGTTTTTGGCAATTTCTGCATTTTTTTCCCGAACCCCTTTCACCATTTTTTGACCATCAAATACAGACAAACATCTTCTGCACAACTTGAATATTCTATGAGTTTTGTCTAGTTGTGTTCTCACCAAAGCTTCAAGATTATGTATCAGAGTGTAATGATTTGTGCCATCCTTTTCAATTAAGAGCAGATCAATCGGAACAGCAGAATCATCATCAAGTGTACTGATTCTGAGAGGATCTATCAAGCAATTGCCACGGCCAGTAGAACAAGTAAATACATTAATAGATAATTGTTTTCCATTGATATTCCTGGCCCTTTTTTCAAATTTATCAATATTCTGAACAGACATTGGATATTCCAAACCCTCCATTGCATCATCAAAATCATGTTCATGTTGTTTGTAATAAGTTATTCTCTCAGGATTCCTTGAAACTGGATACAAAGCAGCTAATATACACCACAAAAAGCATTTCTGGTCATTATTTTTTATATTAACCACGGCTGTTTTGTTTTTGATATTGGCAGGTAATGGCAAATATGTAGATCCTTGTAATGGGCTGAATTCAGAAATATTAACATATAACTTGTGTGGAGAGCCGCATAGGCTCCATCCGGACTCTTTTGCCGCAAATTCAGAGTGTTTGATATTCAGTTGATCCATCAAACTGCTTATTATTTTGTCCGAATTTGTATTTGAATAAACCGGTACAGTTTCTGTTATGTGGGGCTGTGTAAATTTTGTACCATTTGGCTTCTTATATTGTGTAAACAATTTGAGGGAGAGCTTATAAGAGCCATGTTGTGCATTTAGAATTGCCTGCAGATCAGAATTTACACTGTTCAAAAAATTCTCAATACCACATCTTGGCTCTGATACAAACCGATAATCCCTTAATTGGCTGTTAAAACTGCTACGGATAGGTTCATAGCGTGGCTGCTTTGCTGCTCTGGCATTAAGAGGTGCTTCGTGCCTTCTTTTCAGACCAGATGTGGATGGTTGTGTTGATGACTGTGCGGAGCAAGTATTTTTATGTGTATATGTGAAGTATTGCATGCTGTATTTTCTATTGCATTTGGGGCAAATTTTTGTGGGAGTTCTGCATTTGTTTGGGTTACAAATCTTTTGGTGCTTGGCCCAATTAGGGCTGGATATATTCTTATTGCATTGATTACAATATTTTTGACTTGGCATTTTTGTTGTTGTTTATTATATACAATTTCCTGGGACTCAAATCAAAACTCTATGCTGGATAAAAATATCAGTTGGGTTCAGCACTGTGCTTTGTATGTGTGTGTATGTGTGTATACACTTAATATTTTTGGCTTTGGTATTTATATACAATTTCTTGGGGTTCAAATCAAAACTCTATGCTGGATAAAAATATCAGTTGAGTTCAGTGCAGACAAAAAAACTGCATAGCTCTATGTCAATTAGTTCTTGAGTTTTGTATTTAGGAACCACTTTGGCCCCCCTGCCAAAAATTGGCTTTTATTGCATCAGTGTATATTGTCTCTATGACCTTACTTGGGTTATTCCGCCAAATTATATGCTTCAAGTCTCCTATACTTTGGTGGAGCCTGTTCAGGTTCTGCCCCCCACTTGTGGGTTCCACTGCCAATCCAGCAATGGTGAAGAATCTGCACTGTGCCCTGGCTTATATAGATTTACAGAGCCAATAGAAACACTGCTTATTTAAACCAATCAGAAAACACCACATCTTCACATTATGTCATAACCATTTAATCAATTAATGCAATAGAAGTGGACCGGGAAGTAAATATGTATGGATGTGGGTGGGTGGGTGTGGGGGTGGGTAGGGGGTGCATTCAGAAACATAAACTCTTCTCTATTATTTTTTGCTGAAGTATTTTCTTCTCAGCGTACATCCCGTTTTTCTGTTGAGCGTACATGCAATCCATACCGCAGCGCCATGCCTCCCGGCGCGGCGGCGGAATTGTCTGGAACTAATCGATCAGGCAATAGAACTCCCGGAGTTTTGCTAATAAAACTGCAGGAGTTTTACAGGCAATAGAACTGCCGCTCCAAATATTGATCCCATTGCTTTGGGGCCGTCATGCGCACATATTGTTCAAGTATTGATCTTATACCCTCTCGGTGCTTGATTTTATATATGAATAGATTACAACAAACAAGCTGGATGTAACAAATGCAAAATATCCCAGTTTCAATTCAATCCATTTTATCTGAATCGAAGAAACCAACAATTCACATATCCCCATATCATTGTATGCCTGCCCTATTAGTACCTCTTCTTGCTGTCGTGCAATTTTACAATTTTCTTGAAGAGGCCTAATAGAACAAGATACGGCGGTATGAGAAATATGTGAATTAAAGATATTTTAGTAATATACGACGTCTTAAGAAAGGCATATTTGGCTCCAAAGTACTTTGTCTAATGCTTACTACCATTCCCTATTACTGGCAAAAGAAGTTAAAAATATTGACATATTGAAAAAAAATTGACTTGTTCCCAAGTGTTCACCGAGTTCAGACATTTGCACATAGATGGCCCTGTTGTTGTTGCTTTGGAATATCTCTAAAACAGGCAAATTTTGTTTACTGTTTTCTACAATTGGCAATACTGACATGTATTACACACCAGATGAATTCAAAGCACAGAGACCCATGTTTGTAATCAACACTTCAAAAAGAAAACAAGTTGTGGTGAATGACAGAACAAACATTAAAATTATCTGTGAATTCCATGAGGCTTTACCCGATGACACCATATGTAGTGTTATTCTCATAGGTGAAAAATCATATGTTTATGATGTAAGAAATGAGAGAGTCACGGAGCAATTCTAGAAGAATTGCATTATTTTAATATTAAATATGCAAGTTGAGCCTGGTGCCCAATTGAACTTAAACCGGAAGTAAATATGTATAGGTGTGTGTGTAGGTGGCTCTTATAAGCAGCTTGGCCTAGTTTTAAGTGTGGCCCAAGAAGAGCATATTTTTGACAGGTTTATGGACAACAATCTCACAGAAGTGCCTTTTGTAAGTATAGACAAATCAATCTGAGGGGGTTCATACTTTCTGAGAAATTCCCGAGGGTATTTTTACAAAAATCTTGGATTAGACGGGGTGCTACACTTGAGCAAAAAGCTCATATGGGCATGTTGAGCCTGTTTTAAGTGTAAGCAAATCTGCTTGAGGGGGGTTCATACTTTCCGGCGCTGGTTGTAGCATCAATTATACTACTCTGCGATATATATATATATAGGCCTATGTTCACCTTGGTGAAAAGACTCAAGAATATTACCAAAATGAAAGAATTGATAAAATATGACAAAACACGGAATATTGCAAAAAATGACGGAAAATGCCGAAAATCGAGGAAAATTACCTAAAACCTGAAAATTGGCAAAAATGCAAAAAAAGTGAAATTTAATTATTATTTTTTTTTTTGGGTTCTAGACTAAGTGTAATATTGTGTAAATTTAATTGGCATCGTGTCGGAGATGTCAGAAAAAAGATGACATATCATCACCTTACACTCCCTATAGATTAGCAATTGGTCTCTGTTAAACTGTAGCAAACTGTGCAACTCTACGTGCAGGAATCGAATACATAACAAGCAAAATCAAATTAAGGTTTTTCATGTGACTGTCCATCATACAACGAAATATATTACATTAATATTTATCTCTGCATTGTGTATTTAGCAGTGGCGTAGCATGGACATTTCGGGTGGGAACGCCATGTCCGAAGGAAGGGTAGGCCCTTTCTTGCTTAATAATTTACGTATGGTATTAGTCGCCACAGGTATTGTTTATTTGCCTGAAGTCAGCTGGGTTTTCAATAAAACATCATCCATGCATGTTTTAGCTAGACAATTAGATGCCTCACTATGCCACAAATGTTTTGAACTCTGGTGTTTTATACCGTTTTTTCTACCTTTATGCATGATGCAAGTCATTAAAAACCTACCTGAATCACAAGCGCCTCTGCACAACAGTAGACGTCATTGTTGTGGATGATCCAACTACTCATTGATTTGGTTTATTTTATTTCGCTTTTCTACCACTTTTGGTTAATCGCGAATATGAATATGAGTGATGATATTGATGAAGGGACACTGCCAAAGAACACCCGTGCTCACGCCGGGATTCGAACCAGGGACCTCTGTCGTCTTGGCGCACTGTGCAAAGCAGAGTGGATGATCCAAATATCGTACACTCTACTGACGTAACAGTGCCGATTAGTAATTCAGACCACTGTTTATTACATCTTGAGAATGCTGATAAACATTTTAAAATAATTTTGTCCAGAGACCATTCGATGTTAAGAGTTTTCAAATGAATGCTAAACATTTCCATTGACACAATATTAAGTAGTTAGATAATAACGAAAAAATACAATAAAAAAATTAATACTTTTGCGGGTTAAGTGGTAGAGCAGCCACAGGCTGAACTTCTACCACGAGGACTACACCAACTTACTTGACAAAAACTGTGTTGATCTTTTAGTTTCTAATGCACATCGCTGTTCATGCGATAAATTATACAATGCAGTAGCCATTAAGAAGCAGTATATTTGAGATTGGTAAAGTTACGTCAGTCAATATTGCGTATTGTAGCATCACATAGCACGAGTTGCATGAGCGCGAAGAACGAAGAACCAGGTAGGAATTCTACCGCTGTCGTCTGCTTCAGAAGGCAGAAAGGGTCACATGAACCAATCACGGTAGACCTCTGCTGCTCCGTACGCTGGCGTATGAGAGAGCATTTACGCGCGTGCTGTAGAAATCGAAGCTTTCCCTCCAGAAAGGCAGCAAGGAATATAGCATTTAAGCATTTTTGAAATTTTAAATCTGGGAACGCCGGGCGTACGGGCGTACTATAATGCTACGTCACTGGTATTTAGTCCTCCACGACCTTTTTTTTATCTCAATCTTCGTCTCTCCACTCCAGTCCGGCCTCTCCTCCTTCTTCTTTACCAGTGCCACTCCATTACCTCCTACAGAAACCCTTGCTAAGTGCCATCGGGGGTTGTTTGAGCATCCGTAGTCGCTCACGACGCCACCCTGCCATCCTTTTCACAACTTCTCCTTCTCTCACCTTTCTCTCAAAATTTCCTTCTTGCCTCCGAAAGCGGAATTCCATCTTCAAAGATCTTGCCTGGGGCGGTACTGAAGACAAAGCAACTTCGTCCCCCACATCTCTACCCTGGAGAACTTCGATGTGGAACTCGCGAAAATGATGGAGGTAAATTAATACCTGAAAGTCTTTTGTTTCCTACGACTTGAAATTGCATTAGGCAAACTTGGAACAGGGCTTTCGGGGAAGTTCTGTTAATGTTACGGGAAAGTTTTGCAGATGAAGTGAAGATTCAGTGCGTCAGATCTCGTAGCATTCGTGGACCTTGGAACTACAACATTTTTAACATTCGTATTGGTGCACCACACTCTAGCAGTAACAGAAAGATTAACAATAATTTCCTGTTGGATTAATTGGTGGGGTATATTTTGTTATCTTGATTCATGATAAAAATGTACATAGAAATCAAGAACTTTCAATTGATCGCTTCGAGAATAAAACTTGATTAATACTTACTCCGTTCAAAATTGAGATAACTTTGGTTTTAGTTGCTGTACAATCTCCTGTTGATCATACATTAATGAACAAAGTCCATTCAGCAGCTGGTAGTTGACAAAAACACACAGGAATATCTAGGTAATACACAAGCCACAATGCAATGGACAAACTTTCACTTGCATTTTTCTCAGTTCCATACTTTTGTAGGTTAGCAAGTTTTATTCCCGAACCGGTCGAATGAAACAAAGATGTTACTTACAGCTAATCATTACAGTTAACAACTTTGTGGTTAAGACACTTACTAATGCAAGCAAATAGAAGATCTTAGCGTTTTTTTAAGGTTAATCGCAGGTTTAATAAAGTTGGATATTCACTGATCAAATTTCAAACAGGTGTCAAGCAAGTATTTTTTAATAAGTTTAATTGAAATATCAAAGTAGTATGAAGAATTTTAATTTTAAATTCCATTATGGTGGTGTAGAAATGTTTGTGCAAATCAATGCCACAAATAGTTTCAACACAACACATGATTTGATGGCAGAGAAGCCACAATTAATTGCGGATCGGATGTACGTTGGCTCATATATTATCGAATATTTTGATAAACAGTTTGTGGTGAACAGTGTTTTTAGTACGGAATTGTGATCAACAAGTGCAATGTACAGTCATGGACACTTCTGGGTTAGAATGATCCTATTGAAAGCCAATGGGATCGTTACAACACAGAAATGTCCGCAACTGTACCATGAACAATTGCACTGAAACTAAACCCATTGTGTGGGGGATATCAGCACTTCATTGACACAGCTACTGTTAGAAGTAGGGGAGGAATGATGATAAAGCGACATGTTATATCACTTTCATTCTCGTAGGATAAAAAATTACTTAAAATATCTAACCATAGCTCAGTTCACGCCAAATTAATAAGAAAAAACAAAAGTTGATTCTCTCAAATACAATTTATTGGAATTACATGAAATAGTTGTAAGATAGGGATTGATCTTTACTTGTTTTCTATTGAATTTGATTAACAACTGGCAAGAAATTAGGTATAAGGTTTAATTCATGTTTTATTTATTGCGCATTGGTCACTATTAGATTTCAATGTCTCATGGTTGAAAAGTGCCTTTGCAGCGAAATACTGTCAAGCCTGCGAGAGGGGGATTTCCACTGACTACTATAAATAAGGAGAGTTTTAGTTAATTGCCAGATCAAAGAGGCAAGGAGTGAACTTGCCAGTCAATGGGCAGCAGGATCTCGCCGAATCTACGGTGTTTAGAGCCGTGAAGTACGTAATGGAAATCAGAAGCAAATAGTAGCATTTGGTGTAAGACAACCTTTGTTGAAATTCCGAATTTCCTCTTAAGAGTATTGCAAATGAAATATTCCGGGAGAGCATCATAATTAAGTGCAGGGTAGACACACTGTGACGGAGATGCTAATTCTGCGTTGTGGAAGTGCAAATGGTGGAAGCGTATTGGTTTGATTTAGAGAATTGATTGGATTGAACATTGCACATGTGGAATAATGTAAATAGTAGAACGTCATATGCCATATATTAATATCCTCCAGATAAAGTATCAATTTGTAGTGTGTAGTTGTTGAACATGAAGACGAAAAATTATCGTGTTATGATTCCTTTTTAGGGCCTCCTCGAAGGCGTGGCGGTGACGTCGTCGCCTTGCAAACAAGGGGACACGAGGTTCGATACCCGGTGGAGGTATATAATGGTTCGGATCGCACTTTAAACTGAAGGTCCAGTCTGATTAGCCTATCTGTACATTAAGTGATCTTAAAAGTAAAAAGTTAAGACCCTTTTATAAACACCCGGCGGTATGCATCTGTTCCCAAGGTCACCGAAGGAAGAGGTGTGGAGACGATGAGGTCTTACATTACAGACACACACCATTATTGTTAATTCAGCACATCAACAGGGTTATTCAGCTATAATCTAGAACAGTGGTTTCCAACTTCAAAAGGTCCGAGGGCGAAAATTATATCCAGCAGTTGATAGGCGGGCTGCATTTTTTTTTGGGGGGGGGTTAAAAATTACAAAAATTGTAAGTACTGAACTGAAAATGTAGTACTTTCGCATGACCTAAATTTCTAAAATGAGGCAATAAAACAATGGAATTACAAATCAAAATTATACAATTTATTTCACAAAAACCCAATACTTATTGATGAATTGAAAAAATTTAAGAAAGACACACCATACAAATAAGAATCCTTCATAGTAAGTGTTCAATGTGAAAATTGAAGCCGATCTGCTTCTTTTATTAAAGTTGTATTTGAAAGTCTCAGAAGGTGAAGCAGTGAAGAATCTGCCAGTCTACTTCTGAAGAAAAAACACTTTCACACGTGTATGTGCTGCCGAATATCGATGTCATTCTTTGCCCAAAACTACGAAGGTTTGGAAAGCGTTCCTTTGAAAGGTATTTGAAATACTCTGGCCCCTTTTCTTGCCTAGTTTGAACGAACACATCGCCTTGCAAATTACGCAATTTAAGTTGGAGAGAAGCTATTTTAATTTTCAATCTTACGTTTTTTTTTGGAGATATTGCTCATTTCGATATTTGCACAAACTTTAACAATCAGTCGCAGTACAATCCGAGTTGTCTTCGTGCGTAGTAAAACAGATCTCTATAGCGCCACTCTGTAGTTTGTTTCTGAACACAAAGAGTGAAGCCTTCAAGGAAGCGGCCGAGTTCATTCCGCATAGCGAAGGGATGGAATGCATGGTGTGAAGAGAAAGTTACGTCACTTTAGATTCTTCTGATTATCATTATTCACTGCAAAATCAATTCTACCTGTGATATTGTCTTTCTTCACAGAGCATCCGTTCCTTCAGTAAAAAAAGAACGTATTTTAATAAAAATAAATAAAATTAATGTATTTTGCAAACTGGCTTCGCGGGCCGCAGAAAAAGGCAACGGGGGCCGCATGCGGCCCGCGGTCCGCCAGTTGGAAGCCCCTGATCTAGAACACGCGTGACACTGGAACACATGATGCTTGAACATCCATTAGAATTTGAACATTATGTCGATACTCGGAGTCAAAGCGCGCTCTCATGGGAACATGAAATCCAATGCCGGTGCCACAACGAAATGTCAAACACATCAATACGTACGTAGATAATGCACACAGTCCCGTTAATGGCGATTATAATTTCATCAAAATCCATTATATCAGGTTATCAATTAGTTGTGGAATCAAGTTCTGATGGATCTGGTGGCTGTTACATGTTAAAGAATCTCAAGCGACATGAATTAGAAATAATTAAATAGAGAACAGCTGGTAATGTGTAATATTTACAATTGCATTGTCAGGTACAGTATTCATGCATTAGGATATTGTACTAGAACAAACTGTCATCATGTCTTGAAATATACAAGAAAACTATATTTCTCTTTTTCATCTGCCAATGAACTGATGCGTTGATGTTTTCACGATTTGCACCAAGGTAGCTTCATGCTGCGCCATAGCTCTGCAAAGAAATTAAATTTTCTTGCAAAGTAAGAAGAACAATGGTCGATTTGCGTATGCTTAAAATGGCTTTTAACCTTGAACCAGTTATTCATTTCTCACATCCAGTGTTTATGATTTCTACAACGTTGTTTGTGCTTCGAATATCAAACATATTTGACTTTATGATTAATACGTATCAAAGATATGTATTCTCGATTGCGATACAATGACATGCAATATGTAACTCTATATATTATAGCACAAAGATTATCAAATTAGCTACTTGTGATGAAATTAAATTGCATCGGGATAGCCACTGTTTGAACCTCATTGACGATCATTTTAATTAAAGGCTTTTTTCATTTCATTAATTGAATCGGTCACACAAACAACTTTAGAACCAACATAAACCAATTTTTTCAGGAAACAAAAATAATTTGTCAAGTGCGTATTTAATACTGTTTTGATTCTTTAATTCTCTGTTATTGATACCATCGCACACTGACCAAAACAATTCCCCTTGTTATTGGGGTGGTATTTTAAAAATTATAGTAATGTTGTTGTTTAAAGAGAAAACAACGTTGTTACTGCCTGTCAGGTTCTAAATGTATCTTTGTTTTATTGAAGATTACAGAAAACACAAAAAATAAGTTGAAAGCAAAATATGGCGATTAAAGGCAGGGAAAGTTTGAGTTTCCTATTTTTAGCTTGTCACTCATCAATACTGTCAATTTTGGATAGTGCTTGCACACACAGAAGCAAAATATAAACAAACAGTTTAGCATCTTATTTTGCACTGAACACTTCTTTGTTTGCAACACTGCATAACCACTGATCATGGACAACGCTAGTCAAGATTTTTCCGCCATATTGCGTGTAACGCAATCGAAAACGAACAAACAAGAATTACTCGCTATGTCGAAAGTTGAGATTATTTGCGTGAAAAAAACGAAATGGTACCTTAGGAATGCAGAATATGTAAGTAGCAATGTGAAAAAGAAGAAAATAAAGGAATTTCAGACGTTTGGCGGTTACTGAAATTTTACCCTTTTTTTTATATATCGGAGGTAAATTTAACTGAATCTAACCGGAATGGAAAAAGAAACAATACCAAACTTATTTACTATGCATCCACGTGGAATGTACTGACACATATCAAGCAGATGCCTTTTCTTAGCTTTCTTGACAGGTATGGGAACATTTTATGCGTTGGTTAAGTTCACAACATTTACTGGTGGCAAATATGTGTTTCCAGATCCTCGCTAATTTTTCGCCATTACTGTGAGATGTCCAAGACACAGAGTAACGAGACCAAAAATAATGACACAGCTTTGTTCTACTCACCATATTTGAGCGTAATTTGAATGAATTGGCTTTTTATCTTGCTTGGTTTCCACTGGCCCTGAAGGCTTTTCCGGTCTGACGGTTTTCAGGCGTCTTTTACCTGTGAACGGACGTTTTAGGGCATTGTTTAAAAAATCCAGAAAAATACACTATTAATAGTATCACAATATATCAAATGAAAGCTTAGATTATGTTCTAATAGATATTTCAATTAGATGTTACATTTTTATAATTTACACATTGCAATATTTATTGGAAAATTATGTATTTTTGAAAAATCAGCATAATTTATGTATTTATTTATTTTTATTTAATAGAAGATTCCAAATACATTAGCCATTTTACATTGGAACGATTTTATACAACATAAGGACAAAAATAATAACATAATACAACAAAAATAATAACATAGAAAAATTACATGTGGTTAAGAGACTTACATACATAAACACGCACCGGGCACGTTATCAAAAAAACAATGAAATAACGGTAAGCCTTTACCCACAGCTCTCTGGTGGCGACGATAATTGCATAAGGTTCGGGCAAATACATTTAAACCTAACGGAAATACGGCGATCGCATCCTAGCCGATTGGCGACCGGAACTGGTGTTTTACTCTGCTCGCATCACATCCGATTCCCGATCGGAAAGTGTTAACCTTTCATTCACTTACATTTATTTTACGCCTTGTGTCCTTATTGAGCTTTTTATCCACATAAAACGTCAACAATTCTGCAGTGTTACAACCTTCTTCTTCCAAGCAGACGTTCAGTGTCTCAGAAGGTGTAGCAAAGCCAAAACTAACATTAACCATTGTTAATACGATCTTGTTCCGTCTTTACATCACTTTCGGCAAAAAACGTTAATTACAATATCGTTCGTGTGACGTACTCAATTAAGGGGCCTTTAGCAAATGAAAATGGCATGACCTTTTCTATTTTTAATACCTGATTTATTCAATATAACTCAGCTTGTATTATTGCTAGTGAAACTATTATCTAGTTAGAAGTGCAAGTAATATAATTCAGGTAGTATTAATCTATTGAGCTCTATCGGCACTGTTTTCTGTTTCTAGTGGGGCTCCAAAAGCTTATATTTCAAGATTTTCACTTGTTACGAATTACCTAACATTACTTCAAAAGAAAATGTTTAAATGACAAACATAATGTTTCAGGCATATTTATCTACACATGGTTACAGTCCGGAAATGAGATTAGAAGTGTAAAACTTTTGGAAACAAAAACCATTACAACCATATACAACCCTCGTACATAATAGGAGACTTAAAGTGAAAATATATGAATTTGTTGATATAACCCATGAACAAGTATATTGCAATCTGAGTGGGTTCCTGAAAGCCACAGCACAGTGCGATCCATAAGTATTACCAAGCAAATTGTCCACCACTGTTCTTATTCTCTTTATTTTTGCCAATGAGAGCTTCAAGATTTAGAAGGAAAGTCAAACAAGTTGATGACAACGGCTTCAGCAGATACTTTAAAATCTAATCCTTAAAAACACGTAGCTTGCAAGAGAAATATTAATGATTAATAATTAAGGACAATTTACCAAGCAGTAGTTGTGCACTCCACTGTACAAGAAGGATTTTCTCTTGTAAGTTGTGCAACATATCGCCATTGTTTTGACTGTAGACAACAAGAGTTGATTCATTTCTAAAACAAATAATACCGCAAAACGAATCCCAACCTACGCGAGACAGTAAGATGTCTACACTGCATCATAAACAACTTTAACGTGTACTCTATTGAATGTTTTACATAGAGGAAGATTAGGTTTATTGAGCGCGTTGGTGCAAGGTTGTGTAATTGAGCCGCGTACGAAGATATAACAACGGAGCGAGGCGATGCGGCGCGATGCAATGCAGTACTTCATCTCACTGTATATTCCAGGCAGAGGCGTTCGTTACATCCGTAGGCGGAGGTATCTTGATATTTATCTCTCGTGTTCTCTGGCCCTTGTGTGTCTGAGGTGACTTGAAACAAGACAACGAAGCTCACGTGTCAACAAGTTCGGTTGAGATCGCCCCGTTCACACCCAAAGGTACCTGCCCACTCACAGGAAAATGTGTTGATACCCTCTGCTGGTTCATCTTTTATAATTTGTTAGCGTAGCAGAAGGCACCTCCCCTTTTTCCTAGAAGACTTTTTTCTTCCACCTCAATAATGAATGCTAACTCCGTGGCCTTATCTGTCTTTTCTGTATTACCAGGGCTTTTATATTTATAGTTACTCTGGCCCAGTGTTGGCAGGTCGTGAGAAAAGTTACTAATAGAAAGATTTTATTAGAGTTTCGAAAGTCGTGTGGAGAATCATGGGCGTCCCAGAAATTTTTGTATGGGTTCATTAATAAAACTCGAATAGTGGAAATAATTACAATAATAATAATAATAATAATTTATTTAAAGTACTGAGAACAGTTAAGAAAAGAACCTTATACAGCACTATGTCATCAAAGGATTAACTCATAATGGTTTTTACAGCAAATCACATCTTATACCTAAATATAATATTTTAAGGGAAGTCATAATTAAAATCATTGATTAATATTTTTATAAATTCACCACCATTTTTTTCAATTTTACTGATAATAATGAATTATTTCTTGTTTTATATTTTGGAACGTTATATACTATTGTACTTATAAAGTATTCACTATCAATTCTATTTTACAACATGTTTTGTATCAGTACATTGATTTTTATCTTTCCTTCTTGAGCTCAAGGTTGTTAAATTAAGTATCTCCAACCACTCCATATAATTTAATGATATATAACTTTTCTTCATTTTAATACAAAGTAACCTAATAAATAATTTCTGAATTGATTCAATTTTCTCGGTGTGATTATTTCCTGCTACATTCCATAATTCACTTCCATATTCCACTAATGGGCGAACCAAAACTATAAATAGAAATCTAAAAGTTTCCATTCTATTAAGGGAAGTCCAATTTAAAAAATATAAAACCTAAAACCTTTTTAGCTTTTTTACAAACTTCAATTATATGTTCATCAAATAACCATTTGGAATCTATGATTATGCCAAGATCCTTATGACTAGAACAAATATAAATCTTATTAGATTTAATAACATATTGAGAAACAATACAATTTGTTTTTCTCGAACATCTCAATAGTTAGCATTTAGCTAAATTAATTTGCATACCATTTATATCGCACCATTGTACTACTCTATTAAGATCATCCTGTAATTTCAAGACGTCCGATCCACTTTTCATTTCCCTGAATATTTTTAGATCATCGGCATAGAAGAGACAGAATGATTTTCTAAAACAAAATATAATATCATTAATAAAAATTGCAAATAAAATAAAGTAGTTACAATAATTATAATGATAATGTTTATGATTATTATAATGCAATAATAAGTATTATAAACTAATAAAAATGAACCAATGTTATTCCGAATTTACTATTCACCAGGTGAGTATACTGCACAACTGTTTTTCATTTTTATACATTTCATGCAGTTAGTGTACTGAAATGCATGGTTATTTGTTTTTAACTAATGCACACCTCGTCCAAAAAAATAAGCTTTAGAAATTTTGGGGGCAATTTTATTTTAAAGTTCATGTTGTGTGACCTCTTACATAAAACTCTATTTTTTGGAATTTTTGAAACTGTGGAACCACTTATTCTTTGTATTAACAGGTAGAATATGAAGAAAACATAAACTGGTTCCTGTGTTTTATACTCAATTTTTTCGATCTAACGCATTTTTTATTATTGTTATTGTGTTCGAATACTAACTGAACCTTATTTCTGTTATTAAGAATAAAAATAACAAGGTTTCTTCTTTATGGTAACTTGAAATGAACGACACCAATTTCCATGTTCGACCTCTTCCTCCCCTACGTCTATGGCCAGAATCCAACCTTGATTTATATAATTACGAATTGGATTCGTTTATGTTTGCAGAGACACAGAATCCATTCGACCTTATGCAACGCGGACAATTGATAAGCTTTCGCTGTATCATAGATTCTTTAAAAAAAACAGAAACAACCGCACTGGTCAGTTTCTATGAGTTGCAGTTAGCGGCGACGCCAAAGGTGGGCCACTTTGGGCCAGTCCATCCAAAATTAGGCTGGCCCACACTGTCAAAATGTAATAGGCAAATTTTACTACAAGATCAAAATGAAAGCGTATAGATAATTTTCTTTGATGATGTGATGTGGTCCACCTAAATCTTTCACAGCCATCCAGAGATCCAATCGCGCCAAAAAATCTGCTGCCATCACTGACAATACATATAAAACAGATAGACAATATAAACAATATAGCGAGCAGCTTAGGCATAACAGGGAGCATTCTGAAAGTGCATATAGACTTATGCATCAATTGCGGAAGCAGAGGAGGAAGTGCCGTTCAGTCTTTACTGTTACCGCCAATTGTTGATTCGTAAGAAGACGCGGGACATTTTTTCATTGGTGTATAACTTGTTTATGAAAACAACCGGACAATATGAACCTTTCGGCTTACCCTTAAAGGCATCCGGAACACCTGACTCTACGACACCAGGAGTCCCGGGTTCGAATCCCGGCCTGGGCATGGGTCTTCTTTGTGAGTGTCTCTTCGTCAATTTCATCATATCGTCACCCATCCTCATCGTCGTTATTGTAAATAAATTTTACATAAATCGATTTCATCCACCCGCGTGTCGTTCATGTAATCGTTCAATAATTCATTACTTTGAAACTCTGGTGCGTTTACTTGCAAGATACTTGAGACATCTCCTACGTTTTCTCTTGATACAAGAAAGAATACATCTGCCTCAAATATCTTCCATGGGAAGTGTACAATCGATAGAATAATCGAGGCGCAATTTTAAATGATCCATCTTTCAAATCTTTGTCACACATGCACAGCTTTTCTAAGTTTCCAAGAATGGGAAAATAACAAATAGCTGGTCTGTTCTCTTTTTTTATACTTTAGCCATAACTGATACTTCATATACCTGTTGGGTAACGGACTAAAAATAAGAAAACAAGTCACAGTCACATTCTTAATAAACGCACTGTGTCCGCAAAACCTTACATAGGGAAAATGAAAAATCCCCTCGTTTAAATATTTACCTTTCAACTTGATTAAGCGAAAGAGGAATTGGGCGAAGCAGATTTTCCGTTTCGCCTAAAATGGCGGGCAACGGTAAAATTAGATAACCTTGTGCTGACAATCCATTAGGCGAAACATGAAGTCATGGATAGATGGGTGAAATTGCGTGGGATTTCCAATCGCGTTCAGCGGATATTACTCAATCCCTTGATTTTTAACTCGATTATTGGCCATTTTGTGTAAGTTTACGTTCCCGTTTTCGTTTGGCAAAGGTAGCACTCCTGTCTGTATGTCCTGTTATTACTGCGAATGCACGTCCATCGATTTTACAACTAACGAGGGAATCTGTCTATAAGTGACCCGAACGGCTTGGCGGTCCGAAACGCACATATATCTATGTGTCCATCGAAGCACGGAGAATTTCCAAGCGCATAGTGATTTTAAATTGGCTCGAAGCCCCGAATCATTTAATGTGCAAATACAGTTCAATTGGCAAATGGGATTTGGAACGAAATGGCTCATTGTTCTACACATCCGGACGTGGGTTGGTAACTCAATTAATGGATGGTCTGGTTTTCCTGCTTTCATCATGGTTTATTTTAAACTCTTGGACTTTCTGCCCATGCATGGGATGTCCACAAGCTCAAGTGCAGCGGGTAGTGACCAAGCTGAATTTATTAATACTGAGCAATTTATACAGCGCGATTTTTGTGAAATTAATTAAACAATTTTTCACTTTCTCTGAGAAGAATTAAAGAATTACACGAAGAAATAGAAAATCCTACTTAACAGCAATCGAGTAATGTAGGTCGACAACAATGCTGTATAAAGAAGCTAATTGTTGCACTACTAAGCAAGACGAGTGTACTTCCTGTGAGCACTGCATGTGCTTAATTTTAACCCGACGATGGTAACAGGTAACACCATTCCAAAGTAATTTTCTTTTTGTTGTTATGTTGGTATTCCTGCGAAAATTTCCAAGCAAGATTACATAACCTTCCTCTCTAATGGCCTTTATTAATAGGCGCAGTCAGTCGCTGTGCAAGTTAAGGTTTTCGCTTTGGGGGGCTGGGGCGGTGCCCTCTCAGAGGTGTATTTGTGATTTCATTTTGGGATGTATTTTTTTTGGGGGGGGCTATGTTACCAGTCATATAAATTTTGGATATTTGTGTATTACAGACCCCGCACTCGCCTAGAAACGGTCCTCTATATAAGGTTGGAAATGCTTTGTCCATTTTTATATTAATAAAAGCGTATGTTGGCAGAAAAATCCAACTTTTACTTGTACAAATAGTTTATCGGTACAGGCAAATTTTTTCTTCATGCAATGCACGTAAATTCGTCCTTTCCAGATACCTCATCGACGTCGCACTGCGCAGCTAATTTTTTTGTAATCATGGTTCGATTGATTGACAACGTATATGGATTTGAAAATTGTCACAAGGTACTAGTATAGTCAACAAAATCTACATTTACGAAGTTACTGATAATTACTGAAATTCGCTGCGTCACCGGCTGATATTGTTGTTCTAATGTTGCGATAATTCAATTTAGGGCGCTCCCTTGTTTCTACCAATGAAATTTTCGAATTCAGATACCAGTTGAAAGTTCGATTGTCATATTACCTGTCTCTTGTATGGTATTGCAAACCCAATTACTATTTTTATTCCTAGATATTGATTGCGGTTCACAGAGACAGACGAATGCTTGAATTCTGTGAGTGCGCATGGAAGACTAGGCTTGCTCTCGTCTTGAAATTCGAAATGTCAGTAAGCTTCAGTTTCTCTCTTTATATCAACGTATGTGTAATTAGAGAGGAAAAGTGAGGCCCACGCGATAATTGGTAACTCCAGGCTTCCAAATATGTAAAGGCTCAGGCATGATTTAATTTTTCATATATATTTTAACTCGATAATCCCAAGTAATCGAAATTGATTCAACACAATACTGATTCGCCAACCCATCTGAAACCCTGGCGCGAGGGTAATGGCGCTAGTGTCGCTAGTTAATGTTACGGGAAAGCCTGTAGTTCGCATATTTCCCGAGATTTCAGAAAGCTTGGTGGATCTATAACAATCGTTTGTGAAATGATATAGCGTTTGCACAGTTAGCAGTAGCACAATCAAGCTCATCAACATAGTATTAGTCGTTTGGGAAAGTCTGGTTGTGCAATTTTAGTATTTGTACACAATTTACTTTTAGAAAAAGTTCATACAGCCGGCTTCGAAGTTTCGGCTGCATACCCAGTTCAATTTGAAGCAAAGAGTATAGATTTCATTAGAGTGACTGACAATGGGGGGAGGAGGAAGATGCCAAAACGGGGGGCAAGGACAGCTTACTTCCGTTTGTAGATAGGTTTAGCATAGTGCGGTGGCAAAAGTGGCAAAAAATGGAGGGGAGGCAACTGCCCCCACGCCCTCCCGAATCGCCGCCACTGATGATTGAAGCTGTTTCCCGCGTGAAGCAAATTGAACTTACAATAAGCAGGCAAATGATCCAAGACCCCATTAGAGCGCATGTAAATCCTAGCCAATGGCAAAGTAACGTATGTGTGGTGAAGAGCTGCGCATCAAAAGTTGGGTTACAGTATTTTTATAATGTTTAAATAGATTTTCATTGGCGTAGATATGTCGTTTTCAAGTAGGAAACATTCGAGTTGCAGCTCGATGCCTGCCAGAAGAAATACATCTTCAATTTCCCCAACCAAAGACGGCCTATTTGCAGCTTTCCGTCACTCTACCAAGGAGGTTTCTTGATTTGAGGATTTTGCAACACTGCTCTTTTCCCTCTCCCTGTAGAAGTGATCCTTATAGGTTTTCCTGCTACCTGAAAAAAAAAGACAAACTCTATTACTGCACTACTCTAAATTGATATCCGGCGACAAAAAAGTGTATGAAAAAAACATGCATAATCCAACATATTCTCTGGTAGATATCGCCAGGTAAAGAATACTTGTTATTCATGGCAAATGGCATGGGCCCTTCTTCAGTGACCAATTGCTATGCTCCTTGATGCATTGCCAGTTCTCTCGTTGCATGCTAAGTTGGGAGGGATATCTTGAATGGGTTTTTATGCATGCGGGTTTTTGTTAAATGTATGTCCGACTCTAGAGTTTAACAAACATCGCGAATATTTCCTAGCACACCCTCAGATATAGTTGTACGCCAGCGGCGTATACTCTGGGTCATCTAGGTAATCGCAGATGACCCGGCTGTATTTCTTTCCTTTTTTTAAAAAAAAATATATACATTTCTTTGCAATATTCTTCCGAACCAATTTCGATGCATACATTTCTTTGCTTCCAGCGCGCCGCGAATGCTTCCAACTGTTTGCCGCTGAATGTCCGGGAACCTTTCTCCAGCCGGTGGAATGACGTTAGGGAATCTCACCCTGACGTCATTCCACCCGCTTCCTTTATAACCCTTGGCGAGGAGGGAAGAGAAAGAAAAGAGGGGGAGGAAACTCTGCTTCTCAGGCGCGGCGATTCCGTGGCCAGGGTAAGCTCCTTCTGGTGAGAGTCCACCGGTCTCAACCCCTAGAGTTTGCCTTTCCCTCCGCTGGCGACCATTGACCTCCTACAACCCTCCTCCACAATTCTCTCCCGAAGGCTATGTCGTCGCTAAACATAGAAACTGTGTTTTTTATGGCAGGGACATTTCTCAGGAAGGGAAATTTTGGGTTCACAAATTGCCTTCTGTAAGGGAAATAGGGAAAACATACCCGGTAAAGTGCGAAGAACAGGAAAATATGAATAACATAGGCAAACCAATTCTACGCTAATTTTCACTATACATTTACTTCTGTCTTGCTGATGTGTGTTACATAGAAATTTATCAAAAGGAAAAAGCTTAAATATTGAAGATGAAGCAAACTAAATTAAAATTCAAAACTTAAGCAATTAATGCACCTATAAGCTGACTCCCCCCATTCTTGTATTTGCAAAAATAGTGATTGTTTCTTCTCTCTAATCTTCAAAAGCAGCGAGAGTACTTCCTTCACGGAACTGAATATTTTTTAAAGGAAAAGATATAAATAAATTATATATATTTTAGTTAATTTAAGTTACTATTCCACTTTTTTAGATTAATAGTGATGAAGATGAACGACTAAAACATATAAGGAACAAACACATCAGACACGTAGCCAGGTGGAGGACTCGGGGAGCTGAAATCCCCTCCCCGAAATCCTACATATATCTAATTTCAAAAGTGTATAGTGGTAATTAATTTTACTTCATTTGCAGGATTAAACACCTTGCATAATACGTTGTAATTATCTGAGATTTATCTTCAGAACTTCTACCCCCACTTTTTCAACTTTGTGTGGCGGCTACTAATAAGGGATGAGTACCCTCCTCTCCACCCCCACCCCGAAATATATTTCTGGCTCAGGCCTGCACTGATTCGAACTTTTAAAACCTGTCATCGCAGGGAATTTGGAGCTCGGAAAGGGATTTTTTTTATCATTCATAGGGAATTTCATTCTGAGCCAGGAACACAACAGAAGTTTGGCGCGTGAAACTGAATGCGTGTGGTCGTTGGCTTTGTGCTGTGCTTGGTGTTTATTATTTATTTAGGTGTTAGTGTTTGTCGTGATAGTGCTGTGTTAAAGGATAATGGATGTGATAGAAGATTTGCTGGTGAAACTTTTTGGAACAAGATCTTTTCAGGAGAAGTTGGAGTGCCATCGCTTGAACTTACTTCTATATACAAAGACAAAAATCGGGAATATGTGAGACATTTCTCGCAAGCAAATTATGACAAAACACCATGGTTGACAGGAAATACAAGTGTTAATAACCTTTTTTGTTGGCCGTGCTTACTTTTCGGGGCTGAAAAGAATGTTTGGACGCGTGGCGGATACTGTAATCTAAACAATCTTTGCAACGCTTGTGCCAAACATGAAAAATCAAAAAGTCATATAACTTCCTTTGTTAAGTTGCAATCTTTCGCATTGCACGTATTGACGTGCAACTGGACAAACAGCGTGCTTTAGATGTGGTACGGCACAATGAAATGGTGAAGAGAAATAGAGATATACTAGTGCGCTTAATAAATGCAGTGTGTTTCCTCGCAAAGCAAGAACTTCCTTTTCGAGGCCATGGTGAAGAAAGTGACTCCATGAACAAAGGAAACTTTGTAGAATTGTTCAGTAGCGTACGCAGGATTTCGTCAAGGGGGGGTTATTTCTAAAACTTTCTCCAAATTCACATTACCTTTGATTTATTATACTTTAATTAAATAATAATGATCACAATTAATTAATAATACTTATAATTAATTAATTAGCTGAATTACTACTAATAATACTACTAATACCACTACTACTATTATGTAGTAGAGATCTACATAAATATACCATTTACGAAAACAATAGAAAGAAATTACTTTCTAATCATTCAATTTTTATCAAATCCTGGGAGCATTTTTTTGGTTTTGTTTTTGTTTTTTGTCTGGTCAACGAGGTGAGACATTTTAAGGGTGAAGAAAATCCATAAAACAAGAAAATATATTAAAATAAATTGAAATAATTAAAGTATGGAACTCATCCAAGAAGCTGCGGTGGTCTGGTCGGTAGAGCATCTGACAATCACGCGGGAGATCCGGATTCGATTCCCGAAATTGGTTGGAATTTTTCCGGCTTCTTCCCCGCATAAATGTCCCCGATAATTCACATCTGGATTGTCTCACTGTTCTTACCAACAAAACATTTTCCAATAGTTAAGCTTATTGTCGTTTGAATAATTGTCTAGTCAACAAGGTGAGACATTTTAAAGAGAGACATTCAAACGTGCTGCGGTAAATAATACAATGGGAAGGCAAACTGGTGACTGTATTCTTGTCCGCCTAGCCTTTGTCTATACATTAGAATCTAACAACGAACCAAGAACTTTCTTTAGTTAATTCTCATTGTTCACACAAAAAAATACATGTTCGTTGAACACTGGCGTACGTAGAGGCATGGCCGATGGTTAGAGGCACATACTTTTGGTAAATAAAAAAGCAAAATATCAGTATAAAAACAGAGTCAATTTCGGGTTCAAAAGCTGTTATAGCGGTGAAAAAGCTGTATATAAAATTACATTTTGGTTTTAAAAATGTGAAAATAATCCCAATTGATTTGAAAACTGCACTATTACACAAAATAAACATATCCCTTCTAATAGCACATTAAATCATTACCAGAATATTAAGTTTATTCCTGTATAGAGGAGTCCATTTTTGCTTTTCAAATATTTACAGCAAAATTAATCAATTTTCCGTGAATTGCATAACACACAGGATACTTCAGACTTCAGAAAGTGTCGCGTCGGTATATAAACGGTAAATTTCGTGTTTAAGAGTCTATTTCGCATTTTGCAGTTCATTTCGCATCATTTCGTGACAAAACAGGGTAGGAAAATGCACCTCACACCTTTCAGAAACCTTAAAAATTAACATTGCAATGTGTTATTTCAAATTTCGTTTTCTTTTTGTCAAAAACGAAATATGCATGCCTCTACCGATGATGCTACAGCCCCTACCAAAATTTTGAGATAATCAGAATTTTCAAATAAAAATCCGTTAAGAACTTTAAAAAATCAAAATGTGTAAATACGAAACCTCTTTTAAAGTGAGTCCCGATTACCATTTTTGTCTTTGAATACAATTTTAATAGACTGAAAAGCTCCAAAAATACGAAATATTTTATTATGCATCCTGCCCTCCAAAACGAAACCATGTATTATCCACATTTACTATTCCGGCCCCTCTCCCCCCCCCAAACTGCGTACGCCAGAGTATTGAAATACAAAACATTTTATTTCTCTTTTAAATCATAGTTACCCTCATATTTCACTTTCAAGAACTTGTGCTTATTTTCAAGGCATCACTCTGAAAGACGCGTGTGCTTGGAATGCTGTGCTTTTCTTCATGCTACATGGAAATAATAATTCAAATTATTATTATTATTATTAGTGGTAGTAGTAGTAGTAGTAGTAGTAGATGTAGTAATAGTAATAGTATTGTCCCAGATCTTTGACTGTGGTAAATTGGCCATTTAATTTCTTTTCCACAGCATTTTTCATAATATTTCACAAGCTCAAGGGGGGGGGGTTTAAACCCCGTAACCCCCCCTTGCGTACGCCACTGGAATTGTTGCAGTATACAGCCGAGTATGACTCGCAACTTGCCGATCACTTGCAAAGTGCAACGGTCTTTAAAGGCACGTCTCCTCTAATTCAAAATGACCTTATTAAGGCAGTTTGTAGTGTGGTCAGTGAAGCTATAAAAGGCGAAGTAGACAAAGCTAATTTTGTAGCTATATTATTAGATGAAACAACTGACATTACTAATAAATCCCAATTGTCAGCATGCATTCGTTACGTTGACGAAAATGGCCATGCACAAGAAAGATTTTTGTTTTTCGCTGACGTTAGTGCTGACCGAACAGCCAATGGTTTGTTCACGCTTGTCCAAGATGTGATACGAGACTACCGCATTAGTAATAAACTCTGCAGTCAGACTTATGACGGGGCATCAGTAATGTCTGGAAGCACTAGTGGACCGCAAGCGAAAGTTAGGGAAGTCTATCCTCAGGCGCTGTTTGTCCATTGTCAGAGCCACGTACTGAATCTTGTGCTTCAGCAATCGGTCTGCAGAATCAAAGAATGTAGCATCTTTTTTACAACATTATCTGGATTGGGTTCTTTTTTCTCTAAATAGACGAAAAGAACCCAAGCATTAAAAGAATTTGTCGCGAAAAAGTTGCCAAAAGTTGCACCTACCAGATGGAACTTCTCTTCGCGTCTTGTCAACACAATAAAGGAAAGGAGAAGTGAACTAATAGAGTTTTTTGAGAATATTGCCGAAAGTGCTGGGGAATGGGATTCCGAGACTATGCTACAGGCGAATGGGTGCATTTCTTTCTTAAACAAGTTCCAAACTTGTTTTTTGCTCGAACTATTTTCCAAATTTTTTTCCTACACTGATGTGTTATACAACACATTGCAAACTAAGAGTTTGGACATAGCCTATTGTTCACAAAAAATTCATGACGTGATGCAAATACTTAAAGAAATGAGAGTTGATTGGTTTTGCGCAAGTATGGTACTCAACTAAGAGAGAAGTTACAGACCTGGAAAGGAAACGAAAAAATGAAGACCCAGAAACTAGTTACAGAAGATTGTTTAATGAAGTGATCGACACATTACATGGTCAACTTTATGATAGATTTGGCGATTTTCATACATTGCACTTTGTTTCCCTCTTGGATTCATTTCAGTTCCCAGTGTTTAAGAGTAACTTTCCAGAAAGAGCTTTCATGTCTCTATTGGAAAAATATGGTGCACACTTTGATTCTGTGAGGCTGAAAAATGAACTCACCGTTCTCTATGCATCTCAAGATCTCAATTTTACTGGGAAGCCAATTTACGAGATAGTTTCTAATATGGTAAAGAACAAACTAACTGTTGCCTTGCCAGAAGTATATAAGTTGGCAACACTCATTCTCACTATACCATCCACTACAGCTTCTGTTGAACGTTCTTTTTCGGCACTCAAAAGAATAAAATCATTCTGCAGATCAACCCAAGGACAGGACAGGTTAAGTGGACTTGCTCTGCTATCAATTGAAAAGGAGTTGCTTCGTAATCTTCGGAACAACCCCACCTTTCCCTTTCATGAAGTCGTTATTGGGAAGTTCACCTCTCAAATAAGAAGACTGGAGTTCAACTACAAGTAATCGGGTCCTGGGGTAAGTTGAATTTTGCACTTAAATTAATAATGAGGGTTTCTATTTCACTAGTGCATGTCTTTCATTTTATATTTCACAGGTTTTTTTTTTATTTTGCTTTATAATACTGTCTTGTTTTATTATTTGAAATTACACGTATATTAAACTGCAATAATGAGAATTAATTGATTGTGGTCGCCACAATAAGACAAACATTCCCACAAAATATTCCTATATCCCATATGGACCCTGATATAAAATGCACGGAAACTTTTGGAGTTTGATGATCAAGGGTCGGAGATTACCCACTCGTCAGAACCAGCATACGCCACTGTTGTACGCAGAATTGTGGGTGTGGTGTGGATTTGAGTTGATTGTCAAAAATATTTGTAAGGAAGTAAGTCACCACAGTATTATTCAGTTTCATTGGCATAGTGCCGTAGAAGCCTGCTAAACGTTGATTGACATTTGATGTAATGGCTAAATCATGCATGCATGTTTCAGGTTTTCCTTATTTTCAATATCGTACCCCAAAAATTTCATTCCGCACCCCTTCAGCATCGCTAGATGATTAATCCTGACGCCACCACTGCTTCTGGGTACTAACATTCCCATTAACTTGCAATGGAATCGTAAGTGTCCATGACTACATTTTCTCTTTAATTAAAACAAATGAATTCAGCCTTCATGAATACAGTGACACCTACCGGTATTTCCAGACACAGTAATACACGTACTAACAGACTGACAAATCTGTGTGCTACGATTACCCAAGTCCAACATTACCGGTGTTCCCTTCCCAGACCAATGCTCTTTTTAATTACGTGCCGTTTCCCACTTCGACGAAAGGATTTAAATTCAACCAATGCGTAAATGAGAAGGTCCAATTTCGTTCCGATTACAAAGGGAGACACGGTGGTGAATGTATTTTGGAACCGCTGATGAAATCTCGCAACACAACGGCTTCAAAAAGTCCGCAGTTGGCACGATTGCCGCAACGCTACTATTCGGAAACACAACGTACATGACGTCATCGCTGACCATGTCGTAGATTAATGGACTTGACGGTGATTTATAACCGTGAGGTCCGCAGTTCAAAAACGATTTCATATATAGCTGTTTTGAAGTAGGTTCGTAACAAGACCCGAGTCTGGGTTGCCTGGCAAGTGGCCCCAAGGTTCTGACTGCATCATTTAATCATAGCGTCATTTGCTTTCGCGTATTTGAACAGTGCATTGACACCGGGCAAATATTAGCAACTATTGTCTGCAAATTCCACTTGGGTACAGCCACACTCAAAAGTATCTGTAGTTAAGTACAAGGAATACTACATGGTATCTTTGAGCTGGCATCAACATCTTGATTGATTGATTGATTGATTTGGAGTTTTACGTCCACTTTATGCACAGTAAGGCTAATCGGGACTGGACCTACAGTTTAATGTAGAACCCAAACCACTATGTGCCTCCTCCGGGTATCGAACCCGGGACCCCTTGATTACAAGGCTCACCAACTTCATGATAATTCAAGCAGGGTGTTATTGAAATTCTCCCTTCCGGCTACTAAGATAAAATATTTATCCCACTTGGGACGATTTTTTTGGTACACTCCTTGACAATCTTATTTTTATAAATTTCCTATCATTATACATATATTTAAAGTTCAATGTAATTTATTTTTGTTACTTTCTTCACGAGCCTGAAGACATTGTGTATGAGTGCATACCAAACCACCTAACAAGTGTAAATTACTCCAAATTGTGTAAACCAATCAAATGCGTACTTTTCTGTAGTGAGAATTCTGAGTATAAGGGCATTAAAAAGTAACATAATATCAAAACCATATTTATTGTCATAATAATGAATAAAGTGCATTAAATTTAAATTATGCTTTGATTTGAACAATTATGGGAATTTTGGGGGTGACTGGAAGTCGTCTAAGTTTTCTGATGCGATGCACACTCAAATTGATATGTAGGAAAAGGTTGCTTACTTATTTTCTTGTATTTGTATTTTTTTATTTGTTTATCTTTTTGTCTTTCTGTGTCTGGATTTCTGTCTGTTTTAGTTGTATATGCATCTTCTTGTTTACTCTTCTATCCCGTTATTTATTTTACTACATTCCATTTTCTGCGTCTTTATTCTCTTTCTAACGCTCTTTCCTTCTTTTACGCGAGCAAGTTAATTTCTGTCTCTTCTTTCTTTCGTTAGTTATATCTATCTTCTTCCTTCATTTCATCCGTTCTCTCTCTCGCTCTCTTTCTTCCTTTCTTTCTCTCACGCTTCCTTTATTTCCTTTGATCTTTCTTTTTCTCTCCCTTCCTTTTCTCATTCGCTCTTTCTTCCTCTGTCTTCCTTTTTATTCGTTTTTCTGTCTTTCCATTTTTCATTTGTTATTTCTCTTTCCCTCTCTTTCTTTCATTCCTTCTCTATCCCCCTTTATTTCTCTTTTTCCATCTTTCTTTCATTGATTCTTTCTTTCTGTCAATCTTTCTTTTATTCATTCATTCATTTTTACTCTCTCTCTCTTTCCCATTATTTGTTTCATTATTTCTCAATCCCTTCCTTTGTTTCTATTATTCGTTCTTTCTTTCTCTCTCACTATCTCTCTCCATATCACTCGCTTTTATTTATTTATTTACTCAGAGTTTCAGATACAGTTTTATTTGGCCATTTTACACTGAAACAACATAAAGTAGAAACAAAAAATAACAAAAGATAAAAACAATAACAAAATGGGATAGATTTACATCGCTGCAACTCCATTTCTCTCTAAATATATTGGTTTATCCCAAATTAACTTTCTGAGTTTGACTCACCTCTAAAAAAAGATTTTTTTGCGGTCGTCCTCTTCCAATGTCATGTAATTCCAAGTTTGTGTGTGTGTGTGTGTGTGTGTGTATGTAATAAATAATTGTAGCTTCGTAAAAGAAATCACTAAAATGTCTC
Source organism: Lepisma saccharinum (assembly GCF_977018435.1). NCBI lineage: Eukaryota > Metazoa > Arthropoda > Insecta > Zygentoma > Lepismatidae > Lepisma > Lepisma saccharinum. The sequence continues at coordinate 60,106,874 of NC_139242.1, read as the reverse complement.
TCACTGGAAATTTTCTGAGCACCGCACCGTATAAGCCTGAGAATATCTTAGCATATAAACAAGTTTTCCTGATAAAACAAACAAGAGAAAAACATAAGCACGATTGTGTCGCCATGTTCAATCATAAATATCGATGTACCCAATTTCCTCTTATCATCACCACATGATGGTTCCAACGGGGTAACATTTCCGACTCAGATCTGCTGCAAATAGAGGCCACCCCTTGAGACGCGAGGGAAAAACATTTCGGCGTTAGGAACTCCACGATGGAAAGGAATACGTCCTTAACTTTGCTGATAAACATCTTGCTTCGTGGAAAACAAGGACTCATGAAAAGCCATCAGCCTACGCCAAATTCGGATACGGCGTCCTCTCTTTTTTGTCATGGCCCACCCACACATTCAATCCTCATTTAAACGCATCGTTGCCAACTGTAATCAATTTGTTGATGGAAATAGAAAGAGCTGACACGAAAGGCGTACGTGGTTGTGCATTTAACAAACACGTATTGTGTTACAAGATTGGGTACTTCCTTTCAAATGAAACCTATATTCAGGCCCGTAGTCAGGAATTCTTTGTGGGGGAGGGGCGAAGTAGAGGGGGCAAATTTTTAATATATTGTGTCGCATTGGCAGATATAGCAGGGTGCACAGCGGCACTTGCCCCCTCCCCCAAAAGAGATAAGTAACAGAAAAGGGATGATATCTTGAAACTGCAACGAACAAAAAAAACTTCCAGCAACATCAAATAGCAATATTTCGATAATGACCTTTCTAGATTGCCAAAGGATATAAAGTTTAACATAAACAGGCTAATAGGGACTTTATCTACTTGATATGTTCAGATCGATAATGTTAATAGACGATTAATATGTACCAACAGCTTTGGGTGTCTCTGCAGAACTGATTAAGGGAGCTCTTTATAAATCATGCTTCATAATGATTCCCTCTAGTTTCCAGTATGCAAGATTTTTACGCACAAAGGAATCTAACGAGAATCCAACAGCACCATTGTGTTGTGTTGTGCACGAAAAATCGAATTAATTAAATAATAATGGTTACATATTATCTACACTTTGATGAATTGTGTAAATATTTGTAATACATTTTTTTTTGTACTTGCTAAAACATGGGTCCCTTAGTCCATCACGGACTCGATTTCCCTTGCATCACTACAGACAATGTCTGCCTACTGGTTACGTTAACCATTTTGCAGAATATTGTGTGAATTGTATTATATTATACTAGTATAGTTGAAATACATGTTTTGACACCTGACAAACAAATAGGAATATTGATCAATGACTTCTTGGATTACAGTGTCATTATTAATATTTCATATAAAGTTTCATAGAAAGAAATTGTTTTAATAGGGCGCAAATAATTTTACGGGGCGCCATGGCATTCTCTTTAACATTTTTTTTCATATAGATTGTTTGGCTCCTAGGGCCGATTCCCGCCGCCCCATAGCTATGGCTCTGAACTTGGGCTATAAGAACAATAGAGAATGCGAGCGAAGCGAGCAAGAACATTTTCCCAAATGTATTTTTATTTGTATAAAATTTGAAATCTAGTGGGGGCAATTGCCCCTCTGTGCCCCTTGCAAGTGCCCTTGGCCGTCTGGAATTAAAAAGCAAGGAGGAACACGTGAAAACTAATTCCATCATGAGTATCCAATTGTCCTGCTATTCTCAGATTCTCCTAATCTTGTTTTTTTACTTCAATGTTTGCTTCCCCTAGAATGGACCTCCGTCCAAGGTCGGGGGAGGGGGGGGGTGTTGCGGCACTGTTTATGAGTGTCTCTTCATCACTTTCACGTCATCACTCATTGTTGCGATTAGCTAGAAGTGGCAGAAAAGCAACGCTAAGTAACAAAAATCAAATATCAATGTAAGCAGTTCCAAGTTCATAGCAACACATCCAAGAAGAACATCCAAACACATTAGGCACCTTTAATACGAGACTACTCAAAATGTCATAACTGTTCTAGATACTGAAAATTGCAAAATCATTTCCCGATGTCTGAATCTGGAAGGGAATCCCCCCCCCCCCCAATCCTGATACGATATTATACGGAATCCCATACACCCTAATAAATCACAAAATCAATAAGTGCCTTTGTTATGTTGCTAGAGTAACACATGATATAATTATAAAGATTAGTGAGAATTCCAGGTAGGAATGCGTTCTGTATTTTTCACAGGGGGCAGGGCAGTCACTCAGGGGGGCAACTGCCCCACTCTACTCATAGAATTTCAACGTTAACGATCCTTTGCAAAACTAAAAGAAGGGCACTTTTTTGTTCTTAGGACGATAGAAAAGGCACACTCCAAAAAAAAAAAAAAAAAATGGTTACCATAGATCAACGTACATTTGAATTATATAAATTTTGATGTAACTCGTTTTTATGTAGGTCTACTGATTAATTTTTAATTGGAGTCGAAACTCGAGTATTCATAATTTTTAATCCAATAGTACGTTCGGTTGGGGAAATCAACACTTTGATTGATTGAATTTATTTCTAAATCCACTTTATGCACAGAAAGGTTAACCTGGACTGGAACTGCATTTTATAGTGCGATCCGAACCACTATGTGCCTCGAACCCGGGACGCCCTGATTACAATATGACGACGTTACCACTACGCCATCGGGTAGGCGACAAGCAACACGTGTTGTTTCGGTACGAAATCCCCTTGAAACATATCCTCTTCGATTTTCTTCACCGTGAAATTCTCATCCACAAGGATCATACTGTAGATTCCTGTGTTCCCATGTGAACTGGGGATACTGAATAACTTACGCGTATTCAGTGTTCAAATTGAAGGGGAAGTTTAGTCCCAGGCTAAACATTTCAAAATTTGTTCCCGAGGTGAGCAAGAAAATTTCCTTTCTGATGTGCATTTAAGAAACATAGTTATTCATATTTTTCTTTTTAGATTTACAAACTAATTTAAGGCGGGAAACAGGGACGCCGCCAGAAAAAGAATAGTTGTGGGGGAATCGTGAATATTTTTGGGAGCAGTCACATGCTCTTGATTTCGTTGAATTAGAGTATCACAAAATACAGGAAAGTGTATGAATTACAATTAAAACAGTACACTTTGCCTCCTTTACAGGATTTGATAGGCAACTTACAGATCCCAGGGTAAAAATAGTATGGCGTTATTTTTTGTGAGTTATGTATTATATGACATGAGTAATATACCGTGTGTATGTGTGTTAATTATGTTAAGATTTAATTATACTGAACTAATGTGTGTTACAAATATGAAAAAATACTAGTTTTGTTGAAGTGCAGGGTGCCTGAAAATTCAGAAAAACTGAACTTATGCAACTCGTTTTACAATGTGATCTCTCGAACCATCGTACCACATCCTTTTGCCTTTTCAGCATGCTGGAACAAGAAGTATAAACGCAAAGAATCATTGTCTTTAAGAGAGCAAAGATTCAGACGTTTTTAAAGACACGTGTGCCCGTGATTCTTTCCGCATTTTACGGACACCCCGAATATGATCTAAACATGTTTAATGGCAAAGGTAACGTACTAGGTTTTACACAAAACAAAAGCAAAATTTCTGAGTTGGCAGTGCTGCCATCTGTAGGTTAACTCCACAGTCACACACAGACTCCCATAAAATCTCGAAGAAGAAGAAAATGATATGAGGCTGAGGCGTCAGTCTTCATAAACCAGACAACATCGTCCGATGAAATCTCACGCAAAGCGTATTGTTCCTCCAACTTGGTTCATTGAATGGAATACACGTGTAGATGGTGTTGAGATCTCTCTCAGTGGTCGTTAATTAAACGACTTTAGGACTTTTTATGGACACAAATAACTCTGCCCAACCTCCAAACCTTTCTATTGTTATTAGAGATTTTAAGAGGAGATTACAAGAGCATAGAGGTAGCAAAGCATGCAAGATGGAAGCATACGCCTCGCGGTCACCGCCATGTTTTCCGAGTTCAAGTTATTTGCTGTTTACGACGTGGTTTATTTGCGGGAGAACAATGCATTTCGCTATGTCCCCTGGAAACCTTATAAAATCTTGTGTGCGAGTTCCTTTTGTGTGGAAATGAACTGGTTCGTTTGTGGATACTCTCCTTTCTCGTAAGGAAATAATGTTGCTTTATGTTGAAGCCATTTTAACTTCCATGGAGATACTACTTAAATAAATTCTCCTTTGGGAGGGAGGAGATGTGGCAAAACCGTACGAGCGTCAAAAGTATAGTAAATAAATAACGTCTTCCATCATTCGGGGTTTATTGCTGATGATATGTGCAAACCTACTTTGGATTGATTTCATTCATTTTACTTGGCTTTTCTGCTAGTTTTGGTTAATCGCGAAGGTGAGGATGAATGATTATATGATGAAATTGATGAAGGGACACTCACAGGACTCGAAATGGACCTGAGAGGACCGGAACGGCATTCCGGTTCGTGAATATTTGGAACCTTTCCGTTCCGTCTCCTCAGAAATAGCACCGGACCGTTCTGGTTTGTTTATTATTATTATTATTTACATATTTCACTACATTTTGCTTTTCAGTGTGAACTAAATTGCTAATACTCTTTAATAGTACATGTTATAGCATTCATATAAGCTTCCCCTCTATGAGGAGAATAATTAAATGAGGGGAAATTTTCGTGAAATAATTTTTACAGTTTAATTTAATATAATACATATTATATAATAATAAGAACCTCTCTTTATAACTTAAATTAAAGTTTTATTCTAGTTTAAATAAGTTATAACGAGAGGTTCTTATTATTATATAATATATATTATATTAAATTAAACTGTAATTAGAAATTATTTCACGAAAATTTCCCCCCATTTTAATTATTGAGATGTCTTGTTGGTGCAAGGGGACTTAGCAGACTAAAATGGCGTCTATGTTGCCTTCATCTTTTGCTCCTCGTGGTCCTCTTTTTACTTTTTATTTGTTAATTTATTACTGTTTTATGTGTCTTGTGGATTCAATTGTTGTGACAGAGATATATATCATCCTGACTTAGATCTTTACACACTGGTTTCTCTTTTTATGGTTCTCTTTGCGTGGCCGCGGTGGTTCAGTCGGTAACGCGTCTGACTACCATGCTCAAGGTCCCGGGTTCGATCCCCGGCCGGTTCAAATTCGGGAACTTTTCTAACGGTGGAAGCGGTCCCGGCGCCTACCCAGCGTCGAATAACATGGGTACCTGGGGGGTAAAGGCGGTCAGGGCCGTGATGCTGATCACATCACCCCCATTCACGACCGGATCAAGAAAGTGTGGGGCGTTACCTCCACACCCCCTATACGCCTTCATGGCGTGGTGCTATGCACTGGGGAATACTTTACCTTTTCTTTACCTTTTTTGCGTGGTTCAGCAGATATACGTATCTTTGACGTTCTGAAGACTAAATCCATTCCTTGATCACAAGAAAAATAATATGGAAACATTTTTACTTGCACAAATTGATTCCTTTTATAAGTATCGTTAAGGATACGTACAATGATATTTTTTAAAAAATCCCGATTGATCGAGTTCAGTACCATTCACAATTTCCGTCTGTTTAAATTTTAAAAAGGGGAGATAATTCCAGAAGATTCGTGTCCAATGTATTTTATAATAGTTAATTCTTATGTCAATATTTTAATATTAACTGTTATTAATTGTAATACAGCGCGTCATTCCACTAGTTGTTAACCCGTTGCTGCAGATTAAAAGAATATACGGTACTCGCTTTTTGAAACCACATTAATTAACCAACACATTATTTCTTCTTAAAAAAAATAATACAGCAACGCACTTCGATATGCTAGAGACATCTAGCGACGAGTCCGAATTGTATTATGGTTAAATTCCCAGATTGAAAGCGAGTGTTTTTCAGGCAATCCTGAGATAACGTCCAACATGTAAGCGCCAGGTGTGTGGGCTGTTGCCTAACCTACCCTTCGTTTAATTTCCAGAGTGGATTGATGTTTTTCTCGTATCGTGGCGACAGAGTTTGACTGCAGCAACTCCCCTATGGGATTTCGTCGACCCTTCTTTCCTTTCGCATTGTCTATTTCTGACGGTTTGTTTGCGTAGGAGGTAAAATTTATCTGTGAATGTTTCTTGAGGGACGTGAGGGTTTAAGGTTTCGTTATTCTTGCCCTCAGACTGCGATTCTAGTGGAGAGGGGTTAAGTTTTGTCTTGGTTTAGAGTCGCACCTTTTCAAGGAGATAGAAGACTACTGTGAACGCCTGAGACTCTGAAATCGACCTCTTTTGTTGAGACAAATTGAATGCAAAAGCTCGCCTTACTTTTACTGCTAGCAACCAGTGTGTTCCAATAGGGGCTACATCTAACTTACAGATACATAAGCAGATGCAAAGTTTCTTCTCCGCCAATATCGGTTTCTTTGCCGCCGATATAGTTAATCACGATACACTGCATTATAATATATTACTGTAATTTTATTGCCTATGGTTATACGCGAACATTAGTCGGCATGGCCTAACCTTTAGACCGCCGAGCGGGTTTTCGAAAGTAACCTCTCCCTGGCCGCCGCCATTGCGCGTGATTTTCAAATTTTACACTTATTTCAGAAAAACGTTATATCTCGGAGACTATTTGAGCAATCTACTTCGGGTAACTTTTGTTTTGCAGCTAGAACATCAGGGCATGGAACCGTGCAGGAATCAAAACGCCAAAGCCAATAAGAAGGGTTGGGTGGGCCGCGGCCCCCAACTTTCAATGAAAAAAATCATAAAAATGGGGAGTTTTTTCACATATTCGATAATGTAATGCACCCAGGAACATGAAATGAGTTTCATTCGGTTGAGAAGGACCATGCTTTGAATATAAGGCTAAAGTTTGCCTCCCTTTCCCAAAATAGCGGGGGAAGAGGGGGCAAACTCCCCATTTTTATGATATTTTAATTGAAAGTTGGGGGCCTCGGACAACCCAACCTCTCTTATTGGCTTTGGCGTTTTGATTCCTGCACGGTTGCATGCCCTTATGTTCTAGGTGCAAAACAAAAGTTATCCGAAGTAGATTGGTCAAATAGTCTACGAGTTATAACGTCGAATAAGTGTACAAATTTAAAATTCGCGCCAGCTTCCATACGTAACTTTGGAGTCTGGGGGGAGGGGGTCCTGGGTGGGTGGGTTTTCTTCCACATGACATTTGAAAGTTTTATCTCAACATCTGTCAGCGTTTACAACCTCACATACATGTATGAAGGCCCTAAAAGCACATGAATTGTTTAATTAGCACGATGGTCCATGAGTGTGTCATCGGGCCACTCGGGCTATATTGTGGATGGAACACTCATAGACCATTGGGAAAGTAAAGGTTAAAGGGAAGGTTTAGGGTTTAACCCCCCCCCCCCCGCGCCGAAACTTCTGCCGAATTGAATTAATTGAAATCTGAAACAAAATCAGAGATTCATTTTCAAAAATTCATTCAAAGGTTCACAAAAATACAACAGGGAAACAGTGCTGAAACTCTCGAGCTAGACTTCTGCTGTCCTGTTCCCAGTGTTTAATTTTCTTTCAGAGATTCTAAGATTTAATTTAGTAAATGTTCTTATTTTCCAGTATTATTTTGTTTACAGGCACAGAGCAGTCATTCAATAAGTTCCGTATCATCAGGCACAAAATTAATCCCGTGTGACTGGGGCACTTACAAATGCGTCTAATAAAATCACAGAACCAAAACTTTGAATTGATCTTCAAACTCAGAAATTATGAAATAATATACAAGATCACTGAAGTGAATATTAGTTATTAATTTAAATGTTTAAGTATATTAATCTCAATCAATTATATCGGGCCTCCCCGATGGCGTAGTGGTAACGTCGTCACCTTGTAATCGAGGGGTCCTGGGTTTGATGCACAGTGGAGGCACATTGCACAGTCGCTCGGATCCCACTTTAAACTGTAGATCCGGTCACGATTAGCTTATCTGTCCATAAAGTGGACTTAAAATACCAATTCAATAGATAGACTATCATTGCTTTATTTTTATTATAAGCTTATCGAATTTCAAATGATTTGTTTTGAATTTTTCTTAGTTTACGTCGCTTTACTTCCTCTTTAGGCTAATCGCGAGGATGATAAAGAGAGAAAAGCGACGTAAAATATAATAAATTAAGTGGCACCGTACTTACTAAATAAAGGTAGATTACACAGGCCTGTATGGGTTTGGATGACTCACAGATTACTGTTGCCCCTGGATAATTTCAGCATGCTGATTCCAAAAATGAAATCCATTTTTACCTATCACGTCTAGTTTTTCAGAAAATAGCAATATATTAACTGGATTAATTTCAGAATAAAATGTGTAGTTCCATGATTTCCTCAAAATGTCTCTGTTTAGATGGTAAAATATTGGCTTTCTACAATACAAATCCTCCAATTTCGAAATATACATAGAATAGTAAGCATTTAATCCACCTTCCATATTCATAAGACACATTGATATGAAAATTGTAAACTTTGATTACGTAAATTCCATTTTCGAGATCCCTCATAAAAATTTCCTTCACAAAATGTACAAAATACAATGCTATAATGTAGTGTCTTGATTGAACTTAATGACTTGGAGAAAAATCATGATCTAGGGATAAATCCTGACGTGATGGGAAGAAATATATGTCATGTGCATAATCAGTATTCAAAATACTTCCAGAATCACCTATTGGTTTGTAAACATCCGAAATTTCCTTTGTTTAAATTTATTTTATTGCATTCTGTAATATACGTAACGGAATGGCGAATATGATAATTTTGATTGTGAAATTGTGAAAAATCCTTACGTAATGGGAAAAAATGGACTTCATTTTCGTGATCAGCACTAAAAATACTTTCGAATTCACTTATTGATTTGGAAAGAACCTAAATTTCCCTTTCATAATTTGATGCGTTAGGTAATGGATGCAATGTAATGGCGAATATGAGAATTTTGATTGTGAAATTGTGAAAAATCCTGACGTGATGGGGAAAAATGGATGTAATTTCCGTGATCAGCATTCAAAATACTTCCAGAATCACCTATTTTTTTCAAATCATCCATCTTTTTTTAAAAGATGCAGGGTGGTGTTATTCATTCCTGTTGCGATTGAAATTAATTTATGATCACTCAAGATGGTTAATATTCTACAATTTCTCATTGAATGTTAATCTCTTAATTATTATCATGAAAGGCAAAAATTCCGTGTTTTCAAATCTTGACGTTCCTGAAAACCAAAGAATTCGCGTTGTCAGAGATTGATCAAATATGCATACGTTCGTGTATACAATGCGAGAAATGTTTACCTTCCATTCATAGAAAGTTGTGTAAACATAACTCTCTCTTGCAGTGGAAGGTTGTTTTATCTTACGTGCTGTTTATTATTCTTCGGAGCCCATTCATTATTGTCGAACCCAACTGAATGATCGGTCAGGCAGGCAGAGTCGCCTAGCGGCAGAGTTTCGTATCATCTGAGTACCACTGCAGCGAGCGGAAAGAGCATCACGTATCGTCTGGTCTTGCTCAGTCGAGCTTTGGCCGATTCCGCGATCGGGAGAAAGGAGATCGGTGCAGACCTTCTTTTGTCTCGCTGAATATTACGACACTGTGAAAGAACGCGTGTTACTTGGCAAATACATTAAAGTTTAACAGTGTTATTAGTTGCTATCAGAATCGAATTAAAAGCTGGTCGATGACTGACGAACGCTTATTTTGGAAGTCTCTTTGCAGACGCATGGTCTGGATGAAGTAAGCGGCTGTTTTTAGGCCTACGACATGTTTTAACCTTCTGAGCCGGTCTCGAGAGCACGTTATCTTTGTGTTTAATTGGGTGCAAGAAGTGATCGTTTTTACTAGTGAGTTCGTTCCTCGATACAGTGTTGTGGTTCGTGTATGTGAATCGTAAAGGATAGCTTGATTGTCTTTGAACATTGACAGGCACCAGACGCTTCAACCACGATGCATTTTGCGGTGCTTCTACTTGCCTCTGTTGTGGTGCTGGTGCCGGGAATGGTGTGGAGCGAGTGTCCTTCCAGGTGTTTATGTTTCCGAACGACCGTTCGGTGCATGTTCCTGCAGTTGGAGAAGGTCCCGCAAGTTTCTCCAGACACAACAATCCTGTAAGTACCAGTGCGTTACATTTTTATGACCTTTTTTTGTTCCGTGGTGCATTGGAAGGCAACTAGGAGAGAACAAAAAGTTGTTTACGATGCTCAGTTGTGTGATATTCTTGTAATGAGGCTGAACAGGCCCAAAGTAAAGCGTTCTGATCTTTAAAAAGAACTGTTTTGTGCAGGGAGGGAATATGGCCAATTCAAATGTACATTTCTTGGCTGAACACTTTACGCCTCCCGTCGTCAGTTCTGTATTTATTGGCGTTTCCTTTCTTTGTTATTAATCTCTGTCAGTTGTCTTTCCAAGACAGTTTACAGCCACGTTTATCTTTCGACTTTGCTTTTTTTAGAATGATTGAGGAAAGTTGAGCTACCGAAATTATCATGACCTAATTTGATCGAACCAAACATGTTGGGATAGGTTCGCTCGTTAAAAGTGTCTGTCCCCTTCATCCCATTTAACACGAATCCCACAGATTTTGCTCTTGCAATGTAAACACGGGCTTTCTTTTCTTTTTGGGAGGGGGGGGATTCGGGTGCAGAAACTATATGTAATTTCTGAGAATATTCTGATCAAGTGTACTGTGGTCCTCAGGTGTGATAATGCATGCAGGTGCGACTGTTAATAAATTTGAAAGAATGTGTCATACTTTAAATATGGACCAGAACATTTGTTTTAAAAAGAATATAGACGAACGCGTGTTTTTCTTCTCAAAAGAGATTGATGTTTAGGGAAATGAGCATGTTAGCGCTACGAATAAGTCTGCACCTTCCCTGGTAATAGTGCTTAATACTATGACTTTGTCATAAAAAGGAACAGATTTCGGTGGGGCTGGAAATCAGGGGACACTATTTCATACTTTCCCTCCTCTCTAGGCTAATCGTGGCGATGAGAATGCATGACGATTAGCTGAAATCGAGAATTCACAAAGTAGCATCTATTTCCAGACCAGGACTCTCGCAGAGATCGTCCGTTCGCCAATCAACCTTCTTGACCACTGAGGTGCCTTTTCAGTGGTTCGGATCCAGGGGCGACTTGAGGGTCGTGCCATCGGGGCGGGGCGACATATAGGCGTGGTTATTTGTTTTAAAAATAGTTGGATTTGTGCAGACGAAAATTAATTGAAGGTACTGCTGCACACGTAATAAGTAGTATATTGAAAAATCATGTAGCGATGATGCTGAGATTACTGTTATTTTAATGTCATTATGTATGTATTAAATAAACACATACCCACAATAAACGTGTTCTTTAACAGTAACACTTGGTGATTAGAAAAAAATGCTATTATTTTTCGTCATTATAAAACTAATTACATGATCGTGTTTTGTTGAAGGAAGGTGGAAAGCAGATGCCTCACCCAGGTGAAAATTTTATCTTGAGCGGTCCCTGTTGGAATCCCGACTTGAAACTGCTCGTGAGGTTACCCGATTAACATGTTAACACTATAATGCAATATATATTTGCGTACCCACAAGGCTCTTTACCATGAATGAATTGCGTCAAATGGTAATCGACAAATGACTGTAGTCGCGAACTTTTCAAGCTATTCATTTCATGCTGTGCTCGGATTCATGTGAGAGCGGATGAAATGGCGCGACTTTAAAATAATGAATGGTTCGATTCGAGCATTTGTGGTACGAAAGTCACAGGCTAATTCGAGAGGGGGCCAAGACACAGATGACCATCACCTAAATCAAAATTGCATTAAGACGAGACTTGTCTATTTGAGGCATAGCAGGACGGTTTATTGGCGTTGTTTAACGTGTAAATATGTATGTTGCTGTTTTGTTTCAATAACTATTATTTTGAAAGGAGAGAGTGTTTTTTTGTTTCTGGAAAATGGTATCTAGAACGAGACATACACTTACAGGTCGAAACAAGAACGAGAGAAGTTTCATTCAAGAGTCTACGAGACTATCGGAGCTGAAGTTCCAGAAACTTATTATCTTGTATTTTGTAAATTTTGCATCGGTTTTTTTGCCGGTTGTGGCAAATTGTGAGGCGATGTTGTTCAATGATGAAAATGATGGTGAAAACAGTCTCAAGGGGCCATTCATGCCAAGGTCGTATGGATGGGTAGGCCGATGGGACTGACTCCCCCCCCCACAATATGCATCGGCATAATAAATCGAGGGTAGAAAGTATAAAATAGCCTCATCAACAGCGCTTTTAAATATATATGCATATAGTCTTGTCATTATCTACATGACAATGGACAAATTGATTTTAACGGGACCTGAAAGTGTTTTGATCCTTTCCCACAGGTTCAGCCATTTCCACACTAAAATCTTGGGTACCCTACAGATTCGTCAGTACGAAACTGAAAAGTTCGCTGGTGAGTTGCGAGTCGTCCGTTCAACTTGCTTGGCCACAGAGGCGGTAATAAATAATTATCATTATCAAACAAGAAACTAGGATTAATAGAAGACCATATGTTTTTTTTTATTTTCAGAAATTTACTTGAGATAAGTAGATAACCGTTTAAAATTTATTCCACAAAAAAAGTAACACGTAATATTTATTACAAACAGAAATGGCTCTTTCATCGATACCTAAACAGTAAGTTTATTATATTATTTCGTCGTTGTAACCAAATGTCCTCTCCCACACTGTGGCCTTGCGGTCTGAGGCCGTGTCCGAGAAGGTGCAAGACCGTGCTTGAAGCGAGCATCCTCCGAGTATGCTCTTGCAGTGCAGTCTTCAAGTCGTGGACTGGAAGTGAAAGTCTTTCGAATTGCACTTCGACTGCAGCGCCAAATGCGATCAGTAGATAAAACTGAGGACACGTTGTTTTCCTCGCGTTTTAAACACTTGTTTTTAACCATAGAATTCACATAGTATTTTCAAATGTTCGTACACATACATTTCCACACATTACAAGAACTTTAACCAACAACTTGCTGACCCATAACGCATATTTAACCCGTGTTGCTAGCTTTCTATCTCCGCGATTTAAAACAAATGAACAACGAGTGTGGATATCACGTGACCTAGTCACCAAGCATCTGCGCTGAGAGCTGCGTACTTGTGTGCAGCTGTTCTTGGCGCTTCGAAACTGTACTAGGTGACGTCACTTCCCTCAAAACCATACTTCAAGTATGTACTTTGCACCTTTTGGACAGAGCCTAAAGCGCAAGCTTTGGGCTCTGGTTACGGGACGCGTACAGGTCCGAGCCTCCTGGGGGGGGGGGGACGTAACAACTTTTCCTGAAATTTAGGCCTGTGTATGGGACCGGTGGGCTCCCACCATCGGCAGGAAATTGGGGTGCTACGAATGAGTAGCATAACCCGGTCATAGAAAACCTACGACCACCGGGGGTTCGTCGTGCTGACCACGCGTCACCCGGTAACTAGTTGTATGATCTCCCACCAGTGGCCGGTAGTCGGTACTACGGTAGGCCTTGGCCCTCACGCGCTGGTGTGCCACGGGTTATTATTATTTAACCAAGTGTCCTAGTTTATAACCTCCATGTTTGCGTAATTTTTTATGGGGCAGTTCCATGTTATAACTCTGATTAAGATTGTGGAAGTAAGACACACTTCGATGTTGACCATAATTCTGTTAAGATGCAAATAGCCATGACCTGCTTTCAGAAAATGTATTTTCTTTTTGTTTTAAATATGGAATTCTGGTTTAGCGATTGTACAAGCATAAAAGAAAGTGCGGAACTTTCATTCCGTTTCGAGATGACTCAAATAATCTATTTAACTGTGAAGTACAATATTGTTTGGTGCTCCAGTGATATTTTCATGGGACTGGCAACCCTGCGGTGGAGAATGCAGAGAGGGGAGGCGTATTTTCTATTACGAGAGTTCGTTTGTTCGGAATCAAATCAAGTTGTCCTCGAAACTTCAGGCAGCGTAGAAAGAATGGGCAACGAAATAGAATTACCGTGGACATGTACAAAGCGGAAATACATCGGGATGGGAAAGGGACTACAAAGTAGAAAGCTTCAACAGACGGGATTTTTTTTTCGGACATCAATGTTGAAAACTTTCCGTAGTAGCAGAGACAAAGAAATAAAAGTTGCCATGCAATATTCTTTGAAGTTTAGACATTGGATGCAATATTCACATTGCCATCCTCTGAAATAAAGGCTGAAGCACGTACCGAGTTGATAGAAAAGTAGGATTAAATTATATATTAACGTTTGCGAATTACACCGCACCAGTTTATTTTACAAGGTTTTATTGTTGCGCAAGATGGCATATATACCGGTGGGCTCGTTGGCTACTTTTGTTCTGGAATTCCCGTGACGTCATGTGACTCAAAGTTGCACACAATTATTACTCTGGAGTTCCTTTTTTTTTTTTTCAAATAAGATTATCCAATAGTAATTCAACGTAAGTAAGGTCATAGGCGGTAAATTAATTGCATTATACTGTTAAAATTATGAATCGTGTAATCAATCCATCGAGTCGACAAATTGACAAGTGCGCCATCAAGTGTTAAGACTGAAGCCCAAAGCAGTGCTTTGCAGTGATTCATTTTTCATTTTATAGCACACACAGCAAAACTGAAAAGTTATATACAATGCCTTATGTTTTACACCATCTCGGCGAGGGGTAACAACATGATTTTGATGGAAAAATGGTCCAGAATACACTGACACTGTTCATCATGATTTTCAAGGGATCTTCTACAAGATATGAGCAAGAACACAAAATTACTTTAGGCTTATGAAAAGGCCACTAATGAATCTTCTAGAGATTATCAACTGTTATAAGTAACAGCAAATCTTCCACTCTTAGTCTTAACGGACTATGTTTGAATTAATAACCCTACAGCAATCTTGCATAATCCAAATTTCCTTAGCAAACTAAACTAGCAGACTGAGTCTTATTACGTGATACCAGACAGACAGTGTTTCCAATTTATTAAAAACCATCAGGTGTTTTATGATCCACCCTGTGTGTGTGTAAAATATCAAGGGTTCGATACCAAATGGATCCCACTTGAAACAGGAGATCCAGTCCCGGTTACCCTAACTATGAGATCAAAATTGGTTGTTTGGACTAGTAGCTTGCCCAGGATTTTCGAACTTTTTTTTGCTAGTCTGCCCTCATTTTGCCATATTTTCCTACATTTGACTTTTTTTTTAAGGAATACTGGGCCAAAGGGGGGTTATGACCCCCACCAACCACTCCTTGGGCACGCCACTGGTTTGGACATATCTGATGCAGTATATATGCCTATACTGATGCCTATAACAGTGCTCTCTGATTAGATGTCACGTGACAAATGTTAACAGAAAGAAAGCCTACGTAATATATTTTTTCATGGATACACGCACACTATCAACATTCTAATCTGTGGGCGATGTATCGATTATAAAAGACTTTTAAGGACTTCAGTGCGGTCAGGTTGCCCACCTGGATCCACGCTGTTCGAAACCATTGATCATATATGCTTGTTCGAGCATGATTGTGCCTCAGAGAAAATTCTATTGGCAAAGAAGGTTGTTCCCCAACAGACCTGTGCTTTTGGAGATGGTGTAGACTCTCAGCAGAATGCTGGGAGGGTTGTTCTCTGTGGCAAGGACGAACAGGATTTACGACTAAACAGCCATTAAAACGGGAGGAGGAGGAAGCCATGTGTTTGGGCGATACAAGAGTCTCAGCCAGCCGGGCAGAACAAATCTAGAAGGAAAATGAAGACTGTACGGATTTTCCCCTCTTTTCTCCATTCAGAACTGGATTGATAATGCCTTAATTTTTTAGCATGAATTCTTCTAAAAGTCCATATTTCTTCTTGCCGAACTTTATCTTATGTCCACTAAAGAAAACCTTTTAGAGGACTCCATAACTCCATAACAACATGAAGGTATATTTAGGAATTCAGATGGCCTTCAGACCAATTTCAATATTGCTTCGTCCCAAGAGCCATCAATTAAGTTCCTTAATTAGTACTTCTCGTGTACAGTAAACTTGTATCTTTACATACATTAAAAATTATACTTTGAACTTCTTGTTTTGAGATTTTTTTTTCAGACAGTAGCCAGCAAGTGCCAGAGTAATATGATGCAGTTGATACTTGTGAGATTTTCTTCCAGGCTACTTACTTAATTTGGAAACTTTAAGACCCGGGATCGATTTCCGGGGCGGCTGATCTAAGGTCAGAATTTTTCCGGCCTTCTCCCCGCATGAAGCGGCTCTGGAGCTCACCCAGCCTCAAATAAATGGGTATCGGAAGGCAACCCTTGGGGGGTAAAGGCGGCCGGAGCGTGCTACTGATCACATTACTTCCAAAATAGCCAAGATCGAGAATGTATGGCGCCCTACCCTCACATCCCTTGAATATGCCTCCATGGCACCTTACTTTACTTTGAAAGAAGACCGTGCAATGGGCAAAAGGCAGAGAATGGCCCAGCAGTTTAAAATTGAATGTTTACAGAATAAAGTTATACTATTCTGTTTATGTTGAGTTCAATGCTATAATCCGTGAAAAGACAGTGCCTGAAAGTTGTGGGCTGCTTTTCAGCTGATGGTTGTAACACAGAAATAGGTTTACATCGTGTAACATATGTATCACACATTGGCTTAACATGTTAATGCTGACGTATTCTCACAAATTATCCTCACTCAGGTGGGGAGTTGTCATCGGTACAATGGAGAACCCATAAAGTTGCATAGTAATATCCCATTCAGCGGCGACGTATATAGAACATATGCCTTCCTCCCTCCTATCTAGGCCTACGCCATCACCGTGCCGGCGATAGTGTGATTATCTTCTTTCTTCTCGGAGCTATCCTTCAAGCGACAAACAGCTGCTTCATTCTTAGTATAAAGAGTGAAACAAGCTGACCAAACGTTCCGTCAGAATGCTCACTGCAGCTAGGAACGATTTAGCTGACTCGTGGCTAACAGGAGGAGGGAGAAAAAGTGATTCGGAAGACATGTATATGCTTACTCCCCTTTCCTCCGTTCTCTGAACCTTCCCCTGTACTTAATAGAGGGCGTAACGATCTCTCCCGTGGGAGGAATATTGTCGTTCTGAACAAACTAGGGTCGTAGCTGTGAACCGAATGACTTGTTCGCCTGGATGTGGGAATAACACTCCAAATTCATGGCTTTAAATTCAATGAAGCGTGGCGTCGTTCAATACTTCTGAAAAGGACTGTGCACCTAATTCTGATAGAACTCCCGCCCATCTGTTGCTCTCTTTTGAGATTTTTTTTTTTAAACCCGGCTGATACGTGTCAGCTATACCACTGCCCTGTATATTTCTAAAACGTGTTAACGGAGCCAAGGCCATGGAGGGAGGTCTGGCAAGTGTTTATCCGATGTTTTTTTTCCGCCTTCACTTCTTTAACAGCTGAATCATACAAGTCTTGAACAAGGGGAAGACTCGAAGATAATATGTAAATATTAACAAGACGGGCTGCATCTAACTGCTTCATTCATGAAACTTCTACGAAAAGGCTCATACGTGATTCACTTCACGTAAATTTAGTCTTGGAAAAGGAACAAAGCTCTATGTCCCTATTTGTACAAATCGCACTCGTATTTAGATGCATTATTTATACATTCCCACAGTTCGAAGATGGGACGAGCCAAGTTTTAATTTTTATAGAACTTGATCGAATCCATAAAAATTTGACTGCAAGGGAATGTGTTACGAATGTATTCCTATTATTCCATTTCTAAGCCCTTTGGTGAAATAAGATACATATATGGATCTACAAGAGTTATAGTGCCTATCTGCGTCCTCTCGCTGGCCTTCTCGATAACATAGTGCCTTCAGCTGTCGCCTTGTAATCAAATGATCCCGGGTTCGATTCCCGGCGGTGGCACAGTGGTTCGGATACAACTTATACTTTAGTTCCAGTGTCGATTAAAAATTCCGTGAAAAAGTTGTTTTCAATATCACACCCAAGCCTCGAACGAAATCGAGTGTCTTGGGCATTAAATCTCGATCTTTACAAACCACGTCCGTTTAGTCTTATATTCGAGATGAGACTTGTCTTGCTACCATCCATTAATATACCTTGAAAACGCCTATGCACCCCACTCTATGCGGCTATGGACTTTCCTTCACATTGTCGTCGTGACGTAAGAGTGGAAAAAAGTGACGTCTTTGTTGCGTCCAATGAAAACTCTTCTGAATTGTGGATACATTTTCAACACCAGACATATTTTATATCATATTGCCGTTATGTTTCTCTTGTATGCTGGGCATAAACAGCCATATGTAAAGCTGTAAGGCCAATAAAAAATTGTTGAGTTGATGTTTCTCTTCAATTTCACATCCAAATAAAAAGAAGCTAGGATAATTTCTTGGCACGGTTCGAGCGACAACGTGAACTTTCTAGGAAGGCCTGTGCTTTGAAACTATTAAGCTTCCGGCGGCGGGACTGAAATATTAGAGGCAAGAAAACGAGCTTAATTGAAGCTTGCTTTTTGTTAACGTTCCCCTGTGTGAGATTCAAGTAATGCAGTATCCAGGAGTAATGGCGTTGTCAGCACGCATCTAAACAGTAGGTTATTATGCCTCTTCATGTCACGTTCTTGGAAGGCCTGTATTACGTGTTCGATGTCTCAGCCGACCTCGTGGCGGAGTGGTTAGCGCGCCGTGCTACAACAACAGGGGTTCCGGGTTCGGTCTAGGCATGAGTTTCTTTGTGGGTGTCCGTTCATCATATCATCAATCAACCTCATCTTCACCATTAGCCAAAAGTGGCAAAAAACCGAATTAAAATAAACCAATCAATCAAGCAGTCGAGGTCTCGGGCACAGGTACATTTTCCTAGAGGTGATTATTATTATTTCTCAGAGCGATATCACCAAAGTGACGCGCTGTTGTGTTTTCCTAGACAGCGTCTTTGATTGCAAGTTCAGGCTCTGATTTAACGGGGCTTGAGAGGCTGCACCCCTGTTTCTCCATCTGGGCAAAGTTGCCTTGCAGAGGTCGACAAAATATAGAAATATATTAACAGTCTGACATAACTTGGCATGAAAGCTATAACTGAACATGTAATGAGGCCCTTACGATGGTGTTAATCGAGTATCTATAATGTAAGGAAGCTGGAAATAAGGGTATGTATAATGAAAAGGGTATGTATGAGTGAGAAAAATACCAAGATGGTGTAGATTGATTGATTTGCTTTATTTTACTTCGCTTTTTGTGCCACTTTTGGCTAATTTAAGAAGATGGGGATGAGTGATGAAATTGATGAATGGACACTCACAAACATCCATGCCCATGCCCATGCCGGGATTCGAACCCGGGACTCCTAGCGGCGTAGCGCGATGTGCTAACCACTCCGCCACGGGGACCGGCTAGATGATGTAGACTAATGTATGCTATGTGTAGAGCAAAAATCAGAATGTTTTGCAAAATTGTGAATCATTTAAAAGAATAACGACGCGATATTTCGTGATTTTTTGAAACTTGAGATATCTCAATTTAATTTTGTGCTCGAGTTAAATCGAAGGAAACTTCTCACGGAAGTATCCAACGTATCCGGTTGCTTCCAAGGGCTTGGCTGGGATAAATTGGGTTTATATTTTCCTTTTCTTTGTCGGTCACTTCACAGCAACAAACCGATATTATGAAAATTTAAGCTACTGAGAGGTTGTATGTTTGAACGCCACTGAAATGTAAGAGGCCGAACTAAAAGTCTGAAAACGCTGTGGTTGGATCGTTTAGACTGCATTGTGTTAAAGGTTTAGATGTGTATACGTGAAACAAATTAATTCTTACTTATTAATACATGCATGTGAAACAGTGTTTTGGTAAGGAATGTATGTTTGCTGGGGGGTGACTTTGGAACAGCGGTTAAAGAGAATTATTTCAGTATTATTATCATATGTTATGAAGATTCTTATTGTTTCAAACCAGTCTATATTTGCCAAATTTGTTTGAGTTAGTTTGGCAGTTTACTTGATGCACAGAAAGGCTAATCGGTAAATTTGTCAGGGTCTAATCTCATATCGATGTCAGTGATATCGAAACGATGAATTTTCACGCAGTCATTTAGAAGTTTCGAGAGTGACTGAAGTGGTGTTCCACCTAAAGCAAATTGAATGTAAAGTTATGACTAACTATCGGCGAGGAAGAAATTTGCTGTTGGTGAGGAAAGATCCACGTGGCCGTTGACGCACCTGCAAGTAGTCTGTCTCATTGGGCGACGATCAGTGATGTGCGTCTACGCGTAAACAACGATAGTCTACATTCTACATGTAGACTGTTATACACGTAGATTATGCAATCTATGTATACAACATGGCGAAAGGTGATAACTTAGCAAAGAGCGCCGTGGAATTAAAAGAAAATTATACTGCGTATCAGTTGCTGATGTGTGTGGAGAACTTTTCATACTCTTTCTTTCAAATTGGAACAATTTCTCACCTAGGAAGAAACCTAATATAGGAAATATTCTAGTGCTTTATGGGTAAAAGACCACTCTTGCCTCACGACTTCCATCTGTTGTTGTTTTTTGGAAACTATTTATTTTCTTCCATAGTTGATAATAGAAAAGAAGAGAAAATTTGTTGTAAATAGGGTTCTTTTCATTTCGTTAGGAACCAGTATAGTAGTATAAAAGTATATACAACCAGGACAACAAATGATGAGCCCCCCTCAGGCAGAATTGGCCACACTTAAAACAAGCTCAACATGCCCATATGAGCTTTTTGCTTAAGTGTAGCACCCCGTCTAACCCAAGACTTTTGTAAAAATGCCCTCGGGAATTTCCCGAAGCTACAGTGTACAAATGATGAGCCCCCTCAGATTGATTTGCCTACACTTATAAAAGGCACTTCTGTGAGATTGTTGTCCATAAATTTGTTAAAAATATGCCCCTCTTGATATTTTTTTTGGATACACTTAAAACTAAGCTAAGATACACCCACACCCACACCCACCCACACACATATTTACTTCTGGTTTAAGTTCAATTGGATACCAGGTTCAATTTGTTTATCTAATATTAAAACAATGTAATTCTTCTAGAATTGCTCTGTGACTCTCTCATTTCTTACATCATAAACATATGATTTTTCCCCTATGAGAATAACACTACATATGGTGTCATCGGGGAGTGTATCGTGGAATTCACAGATAATTTTAATATTTGTCCTGTCATTAACCACAACTTGTTTCCTTTTTGAAGTGTTGATTACAAACATGGGTCTCTGTGCTTTGAATTCATCTGGTGTGTAATACATGTCAGTATTGCCAGTAGTGACCCTTTTGTATGCTGTAAATGCTTCATATAATTTAAGGAAATCATCCTTGGAAATGTCTAAATTATAATTTTCTCTAGGGAATACCTCATTTCTGCCATTTTTAAGATATATGTTCTTGATGTTGCAGTTATCAAATCTACTTGAATTTTTTTCATGGTTGTTGTGTCTTCCAGTCTGAAACAGTACCACCACAAAATCCGGCATGTCATATTGTATACTGGAGAATGAATTTGTAGCATCAAACTCATAATAAGTACCAGCGGCAGGCTTCTGTACACATTGATATGTATAAAATTGTAAAGGAATCTGTGGATTTTTTATTATATCTGCTTTGTATTTAAGAGCATAACTGGCTTCATATTCAACAAATGGGATTCTTAGCTCCATAGTCTGAATAATGCACTTACCCTCATCAGGTAGGGTATTGGGCAGAGCTTCCCCTGTAGAGTTTAATGTGCTGTACCTCATCAAAGCATTATTATCATTGGCAGCTCTTCTAAATGTGATTCTTAAACCACCCTTCCACATAATATCTTTGTAATCTGAGAAGAATCCTGGCAACAGGCGCATAGGGAACAGCACTGTGTGGCTCTTGGATAATATTTTATCACCAGCCTCAAATCCACTTCTTTTGTAGTAAGAAGCCTCGGTTTTGGATAATTTTAGTGTGGCCAAAGCTGTGGAGGTAATGCCAGGATAATCCACTCTGTTTATGACAACACCATGCTTTCTGATCTCAATTTCAGAGAACAGATGCGGCACAAAATTATCTACCAATCTTATATTTGAATTTGCCGGATAATCTGTTCCATCGAGCTTTACAACATCAAATTTGATGTATAGATCTGCTCTGTGGGGGTGTATAAAGCCATCCCCTACATCAAGATCAACCTCAATTTCTGTGTTGGGTTGATTTAAATTTGCAAATGTCCTCCTGTTTGGAGGGAATGATTGTAGCTCATAACTCTCAATATTTTCCATTTTTTTGTATGTATTTTTATTTAAATATTAATCTCTATGATTGCATTTGTTGTGGCTCCAGCAAAATCAACTAATTCTTCTTTTTCATTAGTGACCATCAATTCAATATAATCTATTCTATTATGGCACACAGGAAAATATAATGTTGGGGATGGAGTGTAGATGATTGGCTCCATAAATTCAGAATTAGGTTTGAATGTTGCAATGATGCCAGTTTGTTTGTGAGTGCCTATGCCATTTGATTTGGTGATCATACCCTCGGCCACATTACAGTGAATATTCAGAGTCTCTATGGCTAAGAATTTAGGTATATTAATAGCAGTGTGTTTGATGGCTGGTTCAAGTTTTGTGTTGTTCTCAAAGCCTAACAGCTCTCCTATAGTACCCAGATCCACTGTTTCTGTAGCAGATACAATCTCTACTCTGTGAGTGACAGAATTTTGAGTTAATACTATACCTCTGGGTAATTGAGCATTTAGAGTGGACAGATTATACTGCCCTGGAGTGATGACAATTTTTTGATCCCCTACTGCAATTTTGTTGTTGTGGTGTGTAATATTAGGGATCAAGTACATGCCATAAAATGCTCTGAGAGCTATTGTTTTGGGATACACTATATCATCATGTAATTTGAGTTTCAATATTGAATTTTGGCTGGTAAGATGGAATACCCCCATGATGTTTCAGATACCACAAGGCTTTTTGAAAATTTTCAATTGATGGTTTATTTATTTGAGACATATATCTAAGAACAGATAAACACAAATGTCCACAATTAACATCTTTGAAATTTTGAACACGGGCATTATTGTAATAAAGATTAGCTGATTTTAGATATTGTACTAAATTTTCAGGTGGAACACCTCCAAATGAATCAAACACAAATGCCTCATCTTTTAAATATTTAAGATAACAAATCCAGTGAGTGCCCTGATTTTTGTACTTATCCAAATTAACAATGCCACGCTCTTTGTTGAGTGGTTGTTCTGGTAAAGAATCAGACATGTACACACCTCTAAAATTTTTGATGCCCAGTGGCTTGATTAAAGCTTCAATATCTTGGTTTGTAAGCGGCTCTTGTTTTTTTTAAACTTATTCATGGCTCTCTTAACACCTTTGCCTTGTTTCTCCATGGCCAGGTTATGGCGCTTCAATTCATCTAATTCTGCCCTATTTTTCTTGGCATCTATTACTGTTTTTGCTATGGCAGCTGATCCCCCAGCCAAGCTCCCAACAGCCCCAAGTGCTGCTAAGATGGCCGGGATAGTAAATATGAAACCCCCCACATGTGATTTTTTTCTAGATTGTTGTAATTTTTTTAATTGGGGGGTACTAAGCAACAATTTCATACCATGGCCCTTGGCAATACAAGAGCTTTTTTTCTTGCGCTGCTTTTTGGTTAAAAGACTATCAATAGTTTTAAGAGATTTAAGACCTGCATAAGGTATTTGATACATAACACCCTTGGCCTTCATTCTAGGTTTATTATATACATATTCACAGCCCCCACCCCAGTTTTTGTTTGGTGTTCATAGCTATGGTGGTTCCCAATGCTGCTATTTTTTCACTTAAAGAAGCATCTTTGCTTACAAATCTACCAAATGCAGCCTCTTCTAATTTTTTGTCTGCAACATGTCTCTTGTCAAGATCAGAATGTCTGTTGTAAACTATGTCATGGTCTCTACAAGCAGCATCTAGGGGATTAACACCAGGATCACCTCTGTTTAATCTATGCTCCAATTTTGTGCCTGGACCACAATACTGATAGCCTGGAATATGTAGTTCAAATGGCAGCTTGTTTATAATGTCATTAACCAACCCCCGACCCTCAGAAATATTCCAAAATTTAGGTGGTAGAGTATTAATAATTTTTATAAGATATCCAATCCCCTTAGGGTCATTCACTATAAAATTAGACAATTTGGTGCTTATCATGTCCATAATTCCAACCTTTTCATTGTAAAAATTGTGGTTGCCAGCATTTTCCTCCCCAGCTATCACCAATAACCTATCTACAAGTTTCCTGACATCATCAACCCACACAAATTCTTTAGGCAGGGTGTTGTATTGTTTGATTCCACTACCAGTCTTAATTTGTGACCATATGGGCTTGATTAAATTGTTGTATTTTGCTCCACTGCTAGACTTGACTCTTTTTTGTGTGGGATCATTGTTCTGGTATAGAGCATCTGATTTTATTAATATTTCTTTGTAGTGCTCATAGTCTTGATCTGTATAGCTGCCAGGCCTTTTGCTAGTCATCAGTTCCCACAATCCAGGTGTGCCGGGATATTTAACAAAACCACCTCTTTGTCCAAGATGAGATTCTGAATATACAATTATATCATCTCCCATAAATGTTACTCTGAAATTGCCGATTCTATGTATGATGCTACCATCACGCTCTGTGTCAGCATATAAGCCAAAGACCTCATCTTTGTTGTCTTTAGGTGTGCTTAAATATTTTTGAGCAAGAAGACCCAATTCAATAGGATCCTGGGTAGCTTCAATTCTTCGAGGAGCAACAGGACTAGGTGTATGAATACTGGAAAGTGGGGTGATTGGATAATCTAATATGTTCCTTGCAGCTACAGGTACAAGCTCTGTGATCAAATTTTGATTTTGCTCTGTAACAGTTTTGATATATTTACCTAATTCACTAATAGCATCAATGATAGGCTGTTCTGTTTGTGTTGTTCATAAATTCCTCGGTTCTCTGATTTCCATCCCTTAAATCTTTTTACAAGATAATCTCTTAATTTAAGATCATCAATGATTGGCCTTTTCATGGTTATTTATATATGTTTCAATGTCTAGAAAATTGTTGATTTTATTTCTGTATTTGCCACTACTGGGTTTTCTTGTCATATCAATTGTGACAAACCCATAACTGTCCTGGTTCCAGCACCTACTGCAAAACTTGGAAAAATCATTGTAGCTCAAGTCCCCACCTACATATTCATCATGTATGTGTTTGAGGTTGGTATGATCTTGATGAAACACACGTATAAAATTGCTGTTGTCTCGGATCAGTTGCTTCGGTATTTTAGAAAAAGTCTGTGCCAGGTAGAAGCAATCAATGTTTTTGTGTCGGCCCTGTGTAAAGAAATTTCTAACCTTGTTTTGATTATCCAGTATAATGTCATCAAACACAACAACAGAATTATCGAGACATTCATGAAGTGGCTTAACATCTGATTCAAAAGTGGCTATATCCAATCCATCATATAGTTTCATCAGCTGCTGATATTTTAATTGTTCCAAGCTCTTAGAGAAAACATACAAGTGCCTGTTTTTCCAGTCTAACCAGTTGGGTGCCAATAAAAAATTATCAATCATTAGTGTAGTTTTACCACAAGCTGATGGCCCAACAATAAGACATCTAATATTTTCAGGCAGCAACTTGCCATTTCTCTTAATCTGCTGTTCAGGTTCTGGCAGCCTTTTTATAACATCCCAGGTGCTCATATTATCACTTTGTCTGCATCGATCCAGCTGTGTTCTGGAAGTCCTAGCCATTTGACAAATAACTTGTTGCCTTTTCTGCGGATGATTTTTTCTATGAGATATGTGTCAGGCTGTTTAGTTTTGTTGAGTTCTTCTTCATAGAATCTGCCTTTGAGAATTTCTCCTCGGTGATCTTTTATTATATATGTGTTAAGGGTCCCAGGTTTAACTTGAACCACTGTAAATAATTCAGTGCTCCAGTTTCTTGTAAAGCCTCTTTTGAATAAGTGCTTATATTTGCTGATTCTTACTTGATCACCCACCTTGTATTTGGCTTTTCTTGTTGTTGGCTGGTATCTAGGATAATAAACAGTCCTGATCAATTTTTGCTCATCAGATGAAGTTACTTCAGAGGGTTTCATGTTGATTGTGGAATGGTTCGAGTTGTTATATTTATGTAGAAGTTCTGGAAGAATATTAATCCATTTATAATTACCTTGAAGTGTAAATTGTTTATACATAAGATTTTTTAGGGTTTTGTTGAATCTCTCTACAATTGAGGCTTTGAGATCACTGTAACTCGAATAATGTTGTATTGACTGGCTTTTAATAAATTGTTGGAACACAGAATTATAAAATTCTTTGCCATTATCTGTTTGCAAATAGCGCGGTGATCTTCCACTCTGATTGATGATTGTCCTGATGGCTTCTGTAACACATTTTCCAGTTTTGGATTTGAGTGGCACAGCCCAGGCAAATTTTGAAAATGTGTCTATTACAGTGAGTAGATACTTGTAGCCCTTGTTGATTTTGTCTAAGTTTTTCAACTGTCCACTTGCCATCTCAATCAAGTCCCCTTGCCATAAATCATCTATGCCTTTTGTGACTACTGGCAGTCTCTTATAATTATGTCTGGCTTGTCTGTGTAATTCATCAACAATAATTTGTCTAGACATAATATGAAAACAAGAATATTGCAACTATGGGGTGTTCAGCAGCTGATACTACAGGATTTTCTAAATATAATTTGTCTCCTATTTGTATATGAAATTCCAGAGAGCCATCATCTTCAGCATAAGATGTTTCTAATGTATTGGGATCTGTAAAATCCTCTAACTCTACACTGGTGATTTTTGGTTTGTTGTCAGCATTTGTTATTGATAAGGTGGGGTAGTGGTGTGCCTGTGGTTGAAGCCAATATTTGATCTTGATTGGTCTCAGTGTGCCCCCAACAAAAAACTGGTAATAAAATTGTGCAGGGGACAGCATATATATTTTGCCACCTGGTGTAAATGGTGAATCATATTTGTTGGGGATGCTGTACAATTCAAGAATTACTGTATGTTTTGGATTCTCAATTATGCCTGTTATTTCTTTTTCTGCTCTAAGCAATCTGCTTGTTACAGATTAAAGGTGCTCATTGATAGTCCTAACAACATCATCATGGCCTGGCTTGATTTTTATGTCCACAATAAGTTTCTTGTATTGTTGCACAATCTCTTGAAGCTGGGTGGCAAAAACAGACAGAGCATTTGCTTGATTGGATTCCATGGTCCCTAGCAGCTGCTTGATATTAGCTACAATTTGTTGCAAATTTTCAATAACTGCCAATTTTGAGCAGTAAGATCATGGACCTGTCTTCTGATATCCTCAAACAGGGCATGCAGTTCATTAATATGTTGATTAGTTGGTAGAGTGGCCACTGTCTGAGTAAGTTGTTTGATCTCTGTCTGGATATTCTTGATATCTTCTGATTTCAATATGCGATTCACTGCCCTTTTTATATTTTTAAGTTCCTGTGATGTAGGCAGATTTGATACAGTATTTTGCAAAGATTCAAGTGCCAATTTCACATTATTTAATTCAGATGCATCACATTTTGCATAGCATTTTGGAGCAGGGCTATATCTGCCTGAGTGGGTGTTGATTGCTGTAAAATTTCAAGTTTTGTTTGGATATCATCGATCAAGTGATGAAAATGAGATAGTTCAGATTCAGTGTTGAGGTTTTCAAGCTTTGTGATCTGTTGCTGGACACTGACAAGTGTGTCTACAATACCAGGCAGGCGGGATTCTTGTACATTTGTCAAATCACTTTGCACTGCTGCTATTGTACCCTCAAGATGGGTTATGGTACTTTGAATTTTTCCAAAATCTTCATATGTTTCAAGTTGCAGCTTAATGTTGGCAACACTCCGAGTTATTGCACTCAAAGCATCAGAAGATGGCAAGTTGTTCATAAAATTTTCAAGTGTCTCAATTTTTTCTTTAACCTCGGCTATGGCATTGTTCAAGGGGTCCAGATTAGGTATCTGGAGTGATTGAATCTGTTCCTTTAGAGTGGAAATCACTAGATCAAAATCTTCTTGTGATTTTATGCTTTTGACAATTGTTTGGAGCTGTGTCTGGACATTATTTATCTGCTCTTCCAATTGTTGTTTCAATTGCTCAGAGTTGGTGACCTGGGTCTTAAATTTGGCTTGAAGAGCTGCTACAGCTTCTTCTAAACTTTGAGAATTATCTAATGTGGCCAAATCAGTATATTTCTGAAGCAATAATTTGAGTTCAGAATCAATTTTAAGAAGAGGGTCCATGCATTGTGATTGTAAATTTGTAATTTCTAATTGAAGACTGGCATTGAGTGTGGTTTGTAAAGCTTGTAAATCACTTCTTAATTTCTTGACTCTGACATCAAGCATCAGAATCTCATCACTGTGATCTTCATGCCTTGTATGGCCAAATATATCATTAGGCATTTTTGTTTTAGTGGTTATTTATTATTGAATATCTGATTCTTAATTCTATAAAAAAAGGTATAAGCTTGTCATATGACCCCGGGACCTCAATATATAAGCAGTCACCAGCAGAAACAGTATATACAGTGCCAGAAATCATGTTTGAGTGCTTAATTCTATAAATATTTCTCCCCACTGAAATCTTGACATTACCCTCAGGGGTTGTAATAAATTGCAATTGCCCACCTACAGGTAATTGGTAATGATTTA
Organism: Lepisma saccharinum; assembly: GCF_977018435.1. Taxonomy (NCBI): domain Eukaryota; kingdom Metazoa; phylum Arthropoda; class Insecta; order Zygentoma; family Lepismatidae; genus Lepisma; species Lepisma saccharinum. The sequence continues at coordinate 60,078,154 of NC_139242.1, read as the reverse complement.
AATTATTGTTAAATATGTACAATGTTTTACCTGTTTCATCATCAACATCTGTAAGTATGCTGTTCAGATGAATAATTAACAAAGCACTTAGTTTAGATATCATATCAGAAGAGGGTTGTGGTGTTGGCAGCTCCATAATAGCCTGTTTTTTGAACCCAAATAAGTTCATAGGCATGTTTATTTATTTCAAATCATGCTCTGTAATTGGGCATTGTTTGCCACTTTTCAAATCACAATGACCCCATGGTAAAGTATGTATGCCACATGATAAAATGCATCTCTTATCATCATGTGGGTCCAGAGCCACTTTTCTTACAATATTTGTAGTCAACAAGTGATCCACACTCTGAATTCTGGATTCTGATGTTCTGATTGTGCTACATGATTTGAGACAATTTTTGTAATCCTCAAATTCAAGCTCTTTGTCAACAATTACTCTGCCAATGCCCTTGGCCTTTTTGGCAACAGCGCCACTACATGTTTCAAAACTGTACATCTTGGCCCTTAACCCAGCAAATGCCACAATAACATCACCAAGTGTCTCATCTTTTAACTTGCCAGGCACCTTTTTGTTGTGGTGTTTAATTTTTGAATGTTCACTGGTATCAAAATATTCAAGCAATGCAGGCTGTGCTATATCTTGATAAACATCTTCTGTTTGAATATCAAGAACAAAACTATCTGTGTCCATGTACATCAGTTTTACACAATCACCATAAAAAGGTTTCAACACATCATAATACAATTTTAACATGTGTAATTTGGCCAATTCCAATATCACAGCCCCTACATAAATAGGCTTATCAAACTTAATATTTGTTTTTTTCATGTTGAAAAGTGCCATATTCTCATCATAAATTCTTCTGTAATTGAAGTTTGGCTTTGCAATCAATTTTTTGCTCCGGCTGGGGTCAGTAATTATTTTAACATCAATATGTTTTCTGACATTTTCAATTGTTTTGCCATACACTGAATTGACCATCAATTTAAACAAGGTCTTATCAAATTGGCTCAATGCAGATGTTCGAAGCTCTGTGTTTGTATCAATATATGGCTTCAACCATCTTGAGTGCCTGAACCTCAAACCTTTTCCAACTTTGGTCACTTGAACACCATGATTCATCAGGAACTGGAGGTTTTTGTAATATATGACATAATCCTGTTTCGGCTCTAGAGTCATCATCAATTTCTTCTGTTTAGAGCCAGGTGAACACTTAACCTCAGGAATTGGGGGCAGATCAGAAAATGTATTGTGTAAATTATCAGGAATTGTCAGATCAACCTCTAAGAACAGGCCATAGTAACTGTCATCAAAGTCCTGAAGATCCTCAATATTGAAATCTTCGACCCACTCAAGCCCTGCATATGGCAGTTTATCCATCATAGCATAACCATAGAGGCTGTTTGCATCTACATACAGTATATAATTTGATGGCAGTGCTGGATCATAATCAGGAATATATTTGTTATTTGCTCTGGCATATCTCTGAGAACATTGCACCATGCCTCCTCTTATACATTGCTCCATAAACAGATACATATCTTGATCCTGGATCAGATCCTATTGCATTTTAGTGTTTAAAAACATTGCAGACCATGGTAGGCCCGGAGCACTGTAAAAATACATTGGATCCAGCTTATAATTTTGCATGGAAGATTTTCTGAATGCCTGCAGTATATCAGCTAAGAGAGTGACATCAAGTTTTAAATAAGCCTTGTGATAATCACCAAATGTCTGGCATTTTAAATTGTTCCACATCAACTGGGCATGGTGATAATCATCATCAGTGATTCCAGATCCTCTGATTTTGCTGTAAAACTCTTGTTGTGGTGGCAGAGAACACTCATCAAATTTAGAAAAATCTGTAACATAATCATATGGATATACACCCTTCCGCCTAATTAATTTCAGGTCCTGATTTGGAAACAAAGCACATGTAATTTTGAATTGATCATCAGATAATTGAGTGGCCAGTGTAGCCAGGCTAGCCGATAAAATTCTGTATGAATCAAGAAATCTTAAGTGAATAGAAACACCATTAAATTTAATTATTTTGCTAATAGCAATATATTTCTCATTATTTTCAGCTAAAATATTTAAATTCTGCTTGTCAAACCCCTCGTACCTGATCAAATGATGAAAATCATAATTGGATGCTCCATGGCAAAATATGGGGACAAATTTTGGTCTCTGGATCTGAATATTGCAGCTATTACACAGGGCCATTAAGAATTTACCATCTGTATGAGAATGGTGATGTACCTTGATATTTATATCTGAAAATTCAGAATCACATACCGGGCATTTTTCTGCATTGTTGAAATCTTCAATCTGTTCCTCTGTTAAAGGCAACATGGGTTTTGATTTTAATAGGATATTAGATGCTATGTCACGGCACTCATTTTCTATTCTATGTGCAAATTCTTTGATGGCATCTGCTCCCATGTATAAATATTCTTTACTAACCACACCACCCTGTACAACCACATATTAAAAGCTGGAAGGTTCATGTAATTGATATGATGTAATTGAAGATTCCTCAGGGTCTGGGCTGCAGAATGCAAGGGGTTTGAGGTTTGATTCAAAATCACAGACTATATATGCTGGGTGTTCCAACAAGGCTTCAAACTTTTTGAATTTTGCATTTTCACTTGGCATTGGCATCACCATATGAACAGGTTTATGATTGCCACAGTATTTCACATGCTCAAGTAACTTGTTTTTAGCAATTTCTGCATTCACTTCCCGAACCCCATTTATTATTTTTTTACCATCAAATACAGACAAACATCTTCTGCACAACTTGAATATTTTATGAGTTTTGTCTAGTTGTGTTCTGACTAAAGCTTCAAGATTATGTATCAGAGTGTAATGATTTGTGCCATCTCCTTTAATTAAGAGCAGATCAATCGGAACAGCAGATTCATCATCAAGTGTACTGATTCTGCGAGGATCTGTCAAGCAATTGTCACGGCCAGTAGAACAAGTAAATACATTAATAGATAATTGTTTGCCATTGATGTGCCTGGCCTTTTTTTTCAAATTTATCAATATTCTGAACAAGCATTGGATATTCTAAACCCTCCATTGCCTCATCAAAATTGTGTTCGTGTTGTTTATAATAAGTTATTCTCTCAGGATGCCTTGAAACTGGATACAAAGCAGCTAAAATACACCACAAAAAGCATTTCTCGTCATTATTTTTTATATTAACCACGGCTGTTTTGTTTTTGATATTGGCAGGTAATGGCACATAAGTGGAACCTTGTAATGGGTTGAATTCAGAAATATTAACATAGAGCTTGTGTGGAGATCCGCATAGGCTCCATCCAGACTCTTTAGCAGCAAATTCAGTGTGTTTAATATTCAATTGATCTATCAAACTGCTTATTATTTTGTCTGAATTTGCATTTGAATAAACCGGTACAGTTTCTGTTATGTGGGGCTGTGTAAATTTTGTGCCATTTGGCTTCTTATATTGTGAAAACAATTTGAGGGACAGCTTATAAGAGCCATTTTGTGCATTTAAAATTGCCTGCACATCTGGATTTATACTATTCAAAAAATTCTTAATGTCACATCTTGGCTCTGATACAAAACGGTAATCCCTTAATTGTCCATTAAAACTGCTATGGATAGGTGCATAGTGTGGCTGCTTTGCCGGTCCAGCATTAACAGGTGTTTCATGCTTCCTTTTCAGACCAGATGTAGATGGTTGAGGGGGCAATGTTGATAACTGTGCAGAACAAGAGCCCACATGTCTATTGAAATATGCCTTGCTAAATATTTTGTGGCATTTAGGACATATTTTAGTGGGAGTTCTATATTTGTCTGGGTTACAATTCTTTTGGTGTCTGGCCCAATTGGGGCTGGATATATTCTTATTACACTGATTGCAATATTTTTGATTTGGCATTTTTGTTATTGGTTTATTATATAAGATTTCCTGGGGTTTAATTCAAAATGTTGTACTTAATATATATATATATATTTTGTTCAGCTGTGTGCTTTGTTTATTTCTTGTGTATATTTAATATGTTAATATTATTAATTTTTATTCTCAGTTTATTATATAAATTTTTTTGGGTTTTAAACCAAAACTCTATGCTTATTATGACAGGTTGTAAAGCTAATAGCCTACAAGTGGAAAAAGAGAATAAATATTGATCTACACTGACCTTCCGCAAATGCCTGCACAGACATGCATGTCCTAGAAAGGCAATGACCTAGCGCTGAGTGTTATGTATTGATTTTTGTATAACAGGCTGGGACAGATATAAGCCTGACTCTAAATATGAGTGGATTACAACAAACAAGCTGGATGCAACAAATATCAGATTTTTTATACAAAATATAAGCCCTTTTTGTTCAATATACCAGAAATATATTTAATATGAATTATATATTAAACCAAACAGGCCTGTAAGTATGAGAAGCACTGTAACAACACATCTGTTCTCCTCAGCCACTCTCACAATACTGGGTGAGGAGTAATGCAAAATCTCTTTATATACCCTAAGCATGGATTAAAACATCTGAAACAACAAAGCAATCAGAATATAACACATCATCACATTATGTCATAATTAACCAATCAGAAAACAACACATGCATAATATTGGATAATAATTTGTTGCACAGCATGATGCAAGAGCTCTTGTCTGTTGCATAATATTGGATAATAATTTGTTGCACAACATGATGCATGTGTGTGTGGGTAGGTGTGTGTGTGTATGTGTGTGTGTGTGTGTGTGTGTGAGGGGTGTATGTGGGTGTGGGTGTAGGTGAGGGTGTGTGTATGTGCTTAATTTCAAGTGTATCCAAAACAATATCAAAAGGGGCATATTTTTAACAAGTTTATGGACAACAATCTGGCTGATGCAACTTTTGTAAGTATGGGCAAATCAATCTGAGGGGGCTCATCATTTGTACACTGTAGCTTCGGGAAATTCCCGAGGGCATTTTTACAAAAGTCTTGGGTTAGACGGGGTGCTACACTTAAGCAAAAAGCTCATATGGGCATGTTGAGCTTGTTTTAAGTGTGGCCAATTCTGCCTGAGGGGGGCTCATCATTTGTTGTCCTGGTTGTATATACTTTTATACTACTCAGTATAGTTGAAAATGTCACTTTCATTTCATGAAACCCTTGAAAATTAATTTTAATGCACTTTAGATTGTTTACGTAGTTTATGTAAACTACAACCCAATGTAATTTACGCGTAGATTACGTGTAGACAACGCATGTAGACGTAAACTTATAGTCTACGGCACATCACTGGCGACGATGGTAGTAGGAGAAATAGTAAGGCAAAACTTCAATTTGCCTCAACAAAAGGCTATCGATTTCAACCTTTTCCGTCGCTCTGTCCTCTCCACCTCGTTAGATTGACGCTATGTGCGAGGGACATTTCTTTGCAACTTCTTTCGTGAGGGAGCAAGAAAAAGTTTTGTTCGAGGTCTTACAAAGCAGACGGCGTAAGGGTGGAAAAAAACTTATTTTCCCCGAGAGCGACAACAGACGATTCGATTTTCCTGTTAACAAGTGTGAAGAAGGAAATTGATTGAATCACTTGGTTCCCCATTCTGTGCGAGTGAAGAGACTTTCTGCGAGAGTTCTTGTAAGCTAGGTGAAATTTCGAGTATTTTTTCCAACTTGTAGAGCTAAAATCTCGGAACTTTTCGTAGAATCTCAAACGATATGTTGTCATTCAGGTCTAGACCTAATTTACATGTTGCATTGTAACATGAAGAATACACTCTTACTGAATTCCATGAGTGTGAAAAGTTTGTGTTGTTACTTTAGTGATGTGTTTTACTTTGATAGTGGCGAAGTCGTAATGAATGTCCAGTAAAAAAAAAAAAAAAAAGATAGTGTTCCCCTGTGCATAGCACCACGCCATGAAGGCGTATAGGGGGTGTGGGGGTAACGCCCCACACTTTCTTGATCCGGTCGTGACTGAGGGTGATGTGATCAGCATCACGCCCCTGACCGCCTTTACCCCCCAGGGTTTCCCCCAGGTACCCATGTTATTCGACGCTGAGTGTGGTAAACAAGAACTACGAGACATTAAATTCTTTTCGTGTGACTTTTAAACGTCTATTTTGAGTTGTGAAGTAATCCCGTACATTCACTCATTGCACAAGCAAATATTGTCCGATTTTATAACATACTATGTGATGTATTGTTTTTGACACGTGATTTAATTAATATATTAAATGCTAACTTAATTATTTTGCGTAGTAATAGAAGTCTGTTATGTACAAGTTTACATTTTGTTCGATGAATATTTTAGGTTGACTTCTCAATCGTAATATGTAAACCAGATAAGAACATTTCCATAACAAGAAGTATTTTTCGGAGTCAAAATTAGGTTAGGTTAGAATCGTTTGTTCATGAATAAAGCATCTTATTTGCCTATTTCGTTCTACTTTACAAAATTAAAACTTCATCATTAATATGTAAATAATATCTTGAATGTTGTTATTAGTACAACTGATTCGTACGCACACTGATCTCCGAAATATTGTGACAAAGTGTACACATTTTGTATGTATCACCGTACGTGGCATTGAAAATAAGTTTGTGGTAACGCAGGTGTAATAAGTATTACTAAATGCTCTTATGCTACGTAATAAAACGTGCGAAGGCAACTTGCTAACAGCATTTGCAGCTGAAAAAAAGGCAACCTCGCTTTTTCACGAATTACTCTTGAAAGAGTTGCCTCAACGGTTGGGTTATAAAACTGTTCGCATGCATTTGAGTAATTGTGAAGTGTATTTTCGTTGATGTGTGTGAAGCAGTCAATTCCGAGAGCCCTTGTCAAGTAAGAACTTCAAAGTAGCTTGTTATGTCACGTTCGGTTCGAGAATTATTTTCTTCTAATATCACGCTCTGTCTATCACCACAGTTTGGTACTGTTACACGTATTGTGACACACACTTACGAAGTCTGATATTAGAGGTGGCTAGAAATTACCGTAGGTAGGTTAGTTGAATAATGAACGTAATCATCCAATGAGATTCAAGGATTTTTCGTAGAATCTCATTGTCCGTTGCCAAGTCGAAGCCTTCAAATTACCAGGTCGGAAATGAGTCCATGTTTGAAGCTTTTCTCCCCCATCTTTTCTGAAACTAGACGTCTTGTGTTCTGTGCTTGACCGAAATTGTACAATCTCTTCAATTCTATTGTTTTTTCTTTTAACTAAGTATGGTACCGAGGAATAACTCCTGGCAACTCAGGATAAATATTCTGTTGTTCGAGGACACTTAGCATCAAAACGATGCGTCAAACGGAACGACTTGATTAGTGGTGACATTTGTATGTTTACACTATATATTTCGAGACTCAACGTTTATAAATCGGGATAGACAGCTCGAGACAAGGTCTAGATTCTTCGAAGCCTTGTCTCGTCACCATCCCTATTTTAACCCCTTATTACCAATAGATTGCACATTTTCTTCAAGCATAAATTACTTAATCGGACTATCTTATGAGAAAAATAACAGTCTCATCTTTTTAAGTTTTTGAGTCCAAACGAGAGAGACATAAGCAATAATATTACCCTTGTAACAGAACCTTGGAGAACCAAAGGGAATATAAAGTAAGTAAGAAGAGCTCCTGCGATTACAGATTCAGCAAGAGTTGAAGAGACACACGAGTCTCCCTTATTAGGGAAATTTTCATTCCTTTGTGAAGCAGATCTTTTGTCAGCAAACTCGTTCCAGTGCACACCTTTCCTCTGTTTTCCATTCCGGGACTCTACACAAAGCGACATCTGTTAATGAGAAATCTTTTAGTTATTCAGAAGGGGTCCTTTTAATTTCAACACGAACTGCATTAGTCGAGAAGCCGAAATTTAAGATGCAGAAAGACTTCATCAAAGGTGGTTGAGAGTGCTTCGTATCACGTTCCTAGATCACCAGTTTCTTTATATACTTGTTGTGGCTCCGTTGTCTCTACGTGAGGCGTAAGGGGGAATCAAAGTTTGTGTAGGTAAGCGAGAGGAGCTGGTGGGGGAAGATTTAAGGGTGAGTTGAGCGTCGCAGAATTCTGAGATACGAGGGTAGTTATTCCACTTACTGATATCAATCCACAAAGTAAGACATGAAAGCCTTCAAGCTATTTATAAGCACGAAACAAGATCACACAGTGATATTAACTAATTCAAGTGAACCTCGGCAGCCAGGAAAGACTTTGGTGTTCAAACGTACCGTGTTGAGAATTTAGCCTCATTATTCTGTAGCATCACTGCAGGCAGTTTTTTTCCGGGTAAAATAATTCCAAACGCACTTAAAAAGTCCCTGTAGTTGAAAAGTTGTTTTCACGTGTAAAATATTTCATGAAACACCCATTAGGATTTTTTTTTGTCATCGCTGTTTAAAAGAAAATGCTTGTAGTGGCTGTGTACTATTTGAAACCAAACTACCTGCGTTGCTATTGTTCTGCCGTCTTCATTGAATGATTTGAGAGGAAAATTCATGAGCAACTCTGCTGTCAGTTTCGAAGGCTCCTTCTTCTGCAAAGGTTTGGAATGCTCTTCCCGATTATGTTTCTTTTGCAACAACACCCAATAACTTCAAAGAACAAGTCAAATTATTTTTATTGCAAAGACAACAATTGAGCATTAGCTCGTACGGCTAAGCAACAGGAATTAAGTAAAGTAAAACCATGTATTTTGCAAACACTTATCTGACACAACGAATATTTCAACCTGTGTGCATGCTATTTTAGTATCGATTTGGAAATTGCGTATTTACACGTGTGTATGTGTGTGTTAATGTATCTGTCATTGTATTCTCTTATAATTTTATTATTTTTCATTTATGTCAAATTCGTTCATGTTATGTTATATATTTGATTTCAGTATTATAAATATATGCATTGCAACTGTTATTCACCAGAGTTAGGTGGCAGAGCAGCCCAAGGCTGAATCTCGCTCTGTAGTAAATAAAAATACTTTTCCATTCAATTAAATTCAACAGCGCTTTGCTCAGGGCGCAGTTTAGGATGAAGATGCAATTTATTACCCTCCCCCCTACTTGTCAGACTTCCTAAAGAAAAGCGCCTGTTACTTGAAAATATGGTAAAATATTGTACTTTACTACCAATAGAAGAGTTATATCCCTTACAATCAGTGGCGTCTCGTCCCTTGGGGCTTCCGGGGCAACTATCACACAGTCTTTTAAAAGGCGATTTTTACCCACGTAAATTCATTGTCTGTTGCAATGGATACGACAGCGCTCCTAGCGGTATTGATGTCAATTGTAGTTTTCCGGGGCACGTCGCAAAGGAAGGCGTGGCCTACACCCACCTACGCTACTGTGAAGGTCACATGCTAGGAGAGAGAGGAGGGAAGAGTGCAATGGATTTGAGTGCTGATTCGGGGCTAGTTCCGTTGCGTCGCGTTCGATCTCGCGTGTTGTTCTGTAGTGTTTTGGTGGCTTTCATTCGCTATGTTTGAGTGAGTTTGGCAGGGTTGATGTTCGAACACAAATTAATGAAGGACATAGGCTGTCAATAACAAGACACAATGAATTTGTCCGTAAAAATAGGCATATATTAAACAGAATTATCGATTGCTTAAAATTCTGTGGTCGACATGAACTTGCTATACGAGGACATAATGAAAGATAACAATCTTTAAACAGAGGCATCTTCCCAGATTTATTATCCCTTCATAGAAGAGGGAAAACTAAAGAGGTAACTTTATTGTAGTGAAGAGTTGAAAAACATAAACTCTATCAGTAGATTGCATTCATTTTTTTATTTAAAATTATTTAGAGGGTACCTTTTCAGAAACAGTAAAAATGACAAACATAGTTTTAATAACTCCAGTGGCAACAGCTGAATCTGAACGATGTTTCAGCACATTGAAGCGTATTAAAACCTGCTTAAGAAATGCAATGGGACAAGACAGACCAAATGCCTTGGCACTTGCTTACAATAGAGAGAGATTACATTTCAAACATAGAGGGCTTCAACGAAAAAGTAATAAAAAAATTTGCTGAGCAGAAGAACAGGAGTCAACGTTCGTAGAAAGGTATGTTTCACAACAATACCCGTTTCTTTTCTAATCATGTTTTTTTTGTAATTCATGTAATTTGTCATTACATTTTAACTTCTTTCAAAAAATTAAGTCGAGTTTTGTAGTCTAGAAGAAAAAAATACCTTTTTTGTAATTCATGTGAATTGTCATTATATTTTAAATTCTTTAAAAAATAAGCCCCGGCCAAATTTGAGGCCACGAGACGCCACTGCTTACAATCATACCCCTCCTCTCCCCAAAGTACGAAAATCGTGAAGATTATGCCCACTCAGGAATTTAAGCTTGTCAGTTTATTTCATTTATCCGGATCTAGTGTTCGATCCCCGGTGGATGCATTTTGCACAGTGGCTCGAATTCCATTTTAAACAGTAAACCCAGTCCCGATTAGTCCATTCGAGCATAAACAGACCTTTTGTACTGTCATCTTTGACACTCATGAAAACGTCAGTTTTCAAGTATACTTCATACTCAGATAGGCTTATCTGTAATGGACATACGATTTAGAGTGGTATCGGAGCTAATAGAGTTTCCTTCTACGAAAGTTCTAACTTTTGCAGAAAAATTGTGACTCTTCAAAGCACGATAATAAAATTCATACACGCGGGAAAGAAATTACTATGGGTTGGCAACACAGTTTGGTGTTCGTTTAGTTGAACGAAAATATCGTGTATCAAACTGATTTTACTTATCCTTGTCAAAATCTCAACTCTCCTGGAATACGAGAGTTTATCAAAATCTTTACACTTACGTTTTGCAGAACTTCCCTGCCTTATCCTGTGTCCACTTGGTTCCGAGCGTCGGTCGGAAATCGCTCACCTCTTTGGTCAAGTGATTTTTTCTGCTTTTGCGGAGCATTTATCGTTGCGTCAAAGGATCCGATCGGCTTTATGGAGTGCCGCGGAAGGGGGAGCTCAAGAACTGTACACAATTATGATTCTTTCAAGTAGCCGGGGATATTTGGACAGTGTTGACTGCTCTGATAAACAGCTTTATCTAGTGTAAGATGCGGTACTTCTGTCTACAGCCGCTAGGGGGACGGCAAAAGCAAAACATAAAAAGTGCCTGATGTTTCTTTTGTCTGTGAGCGAAATCTTCTGAATCATCACTTTGTTATCGGTTCTCAAGGAAGCTCGGAAAAAAAGATCAAAGGTGAATTAAGCGAAAGCAGGACAAGTTCTATTTAGGAATCGCCAATCGATGTAAGTGTTGCAGACTACCTGTTCCTAGAATGTGAGTTAAAATTTGTTTTACTTTCTGTTATTAACATGATAGGAATTCACACATGTACATTTTAACGATATCACTTTTTGCACTGGGAATAACGGAGAAAGAGGAAAAGAAAAACTAAGAAAGAGGGAAGCAAGAGAAACAGAAAGAGGGAAGATAAAGAAACTAAGAAAGAGGGGAAGATAAAGAAACTAAGAAAGAGGGGAAGATAAAGAAACTAAGAAAGAGGGTAAGATAAAGAAACTAAGAAAGAGGGGAAGGTAAAGAAACTAAGAAAGAGGGAAGATAAAGAAACTAAGAAAGAGGGAAGATAAAGAAACTAAGAAAGAGGGAAGGTAAAGAAACTAAGAAAGAGGGGAAGATAAAGAAACTAAGAAAGAGGGGAAGATAAAGAAACTAAGAAAGAGGGGAAGATAAAGAAACTAAGAAAGAGGGGAAGATAAAGAAACTAAGAAAGAGGGGAAGATAAAGAAACTAAGAAAGAGGGGAAGATAAAGAAACTAAGAAAGAGGGGAAGATAAAGAAACTAAGAAAGAGGGGAAGATAAAGAAACTAAGAAAGAGGGGAAGGTAAAGAAACTAAGAAAGAGGGGAAGGTAAAGAAACTAAGAAAGAGGGGAAGGTAAAGAAACTAAGAAAGAGGGGAAGGTAAAGAAACTAAGAAAGAGGGAAGGTAAAGAAACTAAGAAAGAGGGAAGATAAAGAAACTAAGAAAGAGGGGAAGGTAAAGAAACTAAGAAAGAGGGGAAGGTAAAGAAACTAAGAAAGAGGGGAAGGTAAAGAGACTAAGAAAGAGGGGAAGGTAAAGAGACTAAGAAAGAGGGAAGATAAAGAGACTAAGAAAGAGGGAAGATAAAGAAACTAAGAAAGAGGGAAGGTAAAGAAACTAAGAAAGAGGGAAGGTAAAGAAACTAAGAAAGAGGGAAGATAAAGAAACTAAGAAAGAGGGAAGATAAAGAAACTAAGAAAGAGGGAAGATAAAGAAACTAAGAAAGACGGAAATAGAGATACAAAGAAATAGGAAAGATAGAAAAACAAAGAAATAGGAAAAGATATATATAAACACAGGAAGAGGGACGATAAACAGGGAGAAAGATAATTAGAGGGAGAAAGAAAGCCCAAGTAACAAAGGAACAGGAAAAAAAGCAAGAGACACGCACATATCGAGTGATGTGCCGCCAAGACAGAGATGGGATATTGGAATATGAGGCAGAACGGGAATAAAATAAATATTCAAATTTTCGGACCGACAACGAGACGGGCATTCGTGTATGTGTTTTCCATAAACCATTTCTTGCTGCTGTTCGTTACAAAAGAATGTGGGACTGGTTTCCATTGCGGAGTGGTCAGCGTAATGCGCTACGAACCCAGAGCTTGTAGGTTCTTGTATTGTTCTTATCTTCCTCGTCTTACTAGGTTATTCGCGACGCTTATGAATGATGATTATATGCAATTTTTGAAGGGACACACAACGCCAGCACTCGAACATTGGACTGTCTGTGGCGACATGGTGAGTGAGCATTCATCGGCCACCGAGGCGGCTAGATAGATGTCCCGGGTTCGAAGCTTCACAAGACGTAGATGTATCATTGTGTTTGTCCCATCATCCATTTCATTAGTTCATCGATCCTCGTCGTTGCATTTAACCCAAGAAGTAATAAGACTACGTAAACTTAATTGAGAGAGAAGGAAAAGCACGTAGGTGGACTGTTACGAAGGACGTTTGTCCGGCCAAATAAAACGGGGAAAAATTGATTAAATTTCGACATTAAACTCAGCGCCGGTCCTATTAAGTGGGTGCGGGGCCTGGGACATACAATATTCGCGGGACCTAATCAAAATTTATCAGATTTTTTCTTTAGTCTGAAGTACAGGTGTCCTATGTAATCATAATATAAATATTATTACATTTATATATATATATATATATATATATATATATATATATATATATATATATATATATATAAAGATCAATAAGCAAAACATGTTGAAGGTTAAAACTGAGAATTATAAGAGGCTAACAAAAGTTTCAAAATTATTGTTTCAGTTCAATTCTCATGCACACCTGGTGCGGCGATCATTATATTTATTTACAAAGCTCTCTGTGTACAATATCATACTGTCACTTTAACTATAAAATTGTCAATATTTAATCATATCCAATAACATAATTCTGTTTTTTTCTTTCCATTGTATTTTTGACGCTGACATTATTTCATATAAAATAATATTTTCAGACGATTTCATTCTATAATTAAACAAGCAATACATATTGACTATATTTGGTACAAATATTTGAACACTAAATTTATGAAGTATTATGTTTAGAATATAACTTCAGTAATTTTGGATATGTTGAAGTATGTCAAAATAGCCGACGAATGCAGGCTATATCAGATTTTGTTACATAATTGGAATTATTTTTATCTATCGCGGACCCCTCTGAAGCGCGGGGCCTCGGGGTAGCGCCCTAGTTAAAATGTAGGTTCAGCCAGGACTGCAATCAGAATCTCTGGAATACTATGCAATTTCTCTGCTGATCGAGTAGTTTTTTTTGTGACTGTTTAAGTTCAGATATATAAAAAAATATGTTCAGTTTGCCCAAAATTGACATCCGTATATAGGATTCGTAATATTTGAATGACCGGTTAGTTCTGGCTAATTTCACGCATAAGCTTAGTTTTTCCATTAAACTGTATGCAAAATGTCTGAAATATGCAATGTCTGCTTTGCCTTTTAATTGGTCTTTTGGAAACAAAAGAGAACAAATCGGGAAAACTGCTGCAACACAAGTATATCAGTTTATACTCGTGCATCCTAATGTGAGAAAGTGCAATTATAGAACTGTACGTACATTTAGCATCACTGACAGGCGGCTGAAACGTAAGCTGCTTGTAAGAAACACCGAGCCACACCTTTTAAGAAAGTGGACACAGAAACACGCGCACGTGAAGAACCTGTTTTTTCTTCCCTTTTTTTTAATCCTGCAACGGCAGCAGCTGCCGCGATTGCAGTGAACGATCACGCCAGTTTCTTTCCTCGCGATATTCAATGGTACATTAATCTTGCTCTTGTTAATTACGATGACCTTTGACAGCGTCTTGGCTGGCCTAGAGCTCCATCCAGAACATTCACCTCTTTGGCGACTGTTCCTTTTTCACGCGCAAACGGTGAGCGGTATTCACTCGTCTGGAAAAGAACCAGTCCCCAGATGGCGGGAGGATCGCTGCTCAGTTTGTCGATATTTTTTCTACTTAGCACAAGTCGTTCAACATGAATGTAATTGGGGTACAATGCAATAAACATTCATTGTCATACTGTATGTAGAGTCCTATGCAAAGAAAATACTAGGCAAGACGTCCACCACCTTATTTATTCAATTTGTTTCACGCAGAGAGTTTGACAAATTGAAACACACACACCATCGAAGCATAAACAGCCTCTTTTTACAGTGGGATCCATGAGTATCACCGTGCAAATTGTCCACCGCCATGTTCGTGCACTATATTTGACCCAATAAGAAGTTAAAGAATTAAAAGAAAACTCAACAAGCTGTTGACAACTTCTGCACCAGCATACATAAAGATCCATAGCTTAAAAAAACATAGGATGTAAGAGAAAAATTAATGAATATAGTCATGGACAATTTGCACGGTAATACTCATGGATCCCACTGTACAATTCTATCATTTAAAAACACGTAGGATATGAGAGAAAAATGATGATGAAATTTTGCCTACTTTTATTTATGCACCCGACTGTGAAGTGAAGTGAAGTGGGATGGGTGGTTCGATCGCGAATTAAGTTGCTTTCGATGAAGAAGGGAAGACGAATTAATCAGCATTATTATAAAAGAAACTTTCTTGTATGCAAATGTAAAATGATTTTCGTCATTCAGCCCCAGATCTATACGTACGTGCATTGGGGAAATATTCGATTGATTGAATTAGTTTATTTTACTGCGCGTTTTGTGCCTCTTGGCTAATTTGCGAAGATGGGGATGAGTGATGAAATTGATGAATGGACATTCACAAACAACGAAGCCCGACCGGGATTCGAACCCGGGACCCTTGGCGTCGCAGCGCGATGTGCTAACCACTCGGCCACAGGGTCGGGCGGGGAAACATTCGAAACTGTACCGTCTACAAGTAAAAATAATGTACACAGTTGATAATTTAAATGGGAAATCTATTTTGACATCTCCATAAAATATTAAATGAAAGACCCCGGGTTCATAGGTTCAGGTTGACAATTTGCAGTTTATGTAAGAAGTTGGGGAGGATCCGGTTAAATCCTCTAGCCAGCATTTAATCACACACTGTCCGTAAAGAAAGTGAAATGGCAATTTAATTCTGCGTGAAATTGGCGTCTCGTTTACTTGAGAACGCTTGCCGAATCTTGTATCCTGATCGTCCAACAGCCAGGCGGCTCCCGCAAGAGATGACGCAACCTGCTGGGGCACACGTAATTTCGAGTTTAATTACCGAATGTTGAAGAATTTTGTGTCCTCTGCGGAGACGGGTGGCGACATCTGAACGAGTGTTCGAAGATACCGCAGACCATTGCGAGCTTTCCCGCGCATCATTTGTCTTTGTCTAAAAGCTGCTGAACGCCGCACAAAGCTCTTTCCGGCTGTTTTTCCCATATCGTAGTTGGATGTCCGAGAACGCCGAGCGTTGCAACGTTAATGTGCAGTGTAATATCTGCTACCTTCATTCGACTTCCAAGAAAATTCGTGCAGTGGAACGTGAAACTGTCTCTGAGAGTTCTTCTGAACTTTGATTTGAAACGTGTTCCCATTCAAAAAGTGAGTCTCCAAAGCACTTTCGAAAATGTTTATGTATCAGGTGGGCAATTTGGTGTAATAACATCCACTCGCAAGGAGATTTGATACAACACCGTCATCGTTACTCTATTTCAGGTTCGTCATTAGATACAGGGTTTTCATTGTTTTGTCTATTAATAGACTGCTGTGATTAACGAACAGATATGAGTAAACACTGTATATCGTAAGTTTCAGTCCACTTGAACAGTAGGATGCACAAGTATTGCACAGCAAATTGTCCATGGTTGTTCTCATTATTTTTTCTCTTGCAACCTACGTGATTTAAAGGAATGATTTTTACGTATGCTGGCGCAGAGATTGTCATCAGCGTGTTAGGCGTTTTGTTTAATCTTGAAGCTCTCATTTAGTAAAACAAAGTTTACTATTTAATTGGTAGTACTTATGAATCCCACTGTACATAGAGATAGGGTTGCACATCTAATAATCATACGCACATAAATTACGCATAATTTACTAGTAGCCTAAATAGCGTCGAAAACTGTTTTTCTTATTTATTCAAAAACCAGCTTGTTATATATGTTATTTTTGTTACATATATTGTATATTTTAGGTAGTCTACTCAGATTGGTCCGTCGAAAGAAACTATCGCGTTGTAGATTATGAATATGTATGGGTTTATAAGCGACATATGGAGTCTGAATGTGTTCGAATCTATTGCTACCAATTTATTTATTACACGCTCAGCTTTTGAAGTTACGTAATCTATGTCATCGTTGCATTTCTCGTAATTTCACACGTAGATACTCCTTTACTACTATAAGATTTTTCTCTGAGTTTTATCTGTGGGTGTTTATTAGCATTCAGCTTACCCTTTAGGATTATAAAGTGGGTCCTCTGGGTTGCAGTCGTCCATTTCGCCGTATCTCACAAGTCCTCGAGAGAGTTTATCGCAATACTGGTCTATCTTTCCAACTCTGTTCTTGAATTACCTTCCATAACAATTATTATGTGATGTACAAAGTCAATTGTAATTTTGATCTTCGCAATATTTCCTAATTTTTTTTTAGAGATGACTCCAAGTTTAGATTCCACAATTAGGGACCTAGAATGTATCCTTGCGTTGTTGATTTTGTAGCCGTGAAGTTAGACATCTGATGTGCTTTCCATCTGATATGGTTCGCGGGCAATCTATGTCTCTCAAGGTCCTGAAAAGATGGGGCCAACTAGCGTTGGTACAGGTAGATGTTAGTGGAAAGCCTCACAACGCCGTCAACGTCTCTACCGTCTGTGAGGGCCTCTTTTTATCAGTTGGAAGAGGGACGCAAGGCCATTTGTACCTTACAGCCTTGCGCCGGAGAACCAACTGCAATCGACTTCATATAGCGCTTTAAATACACTCGATATAAATGTCGATTGCATCTGTGTATAACAAGATCTCGCTTTCATGTCCACAGCGATCTCTTCTAATATACCATTCTTCCTTTTTGAGTCTGCAAATACTGACATGTTTAAATCTAAGGTAACAAAAATTGCACAAAGCACTTGAAATATCTATCACTCAACCTAACCTACAAGCCTTAGGTTTTACTTCGCAGACCCAAAAGGAAGAACCGTTAGTGGTCTTACATTATATACCTACTATCTGCATACCTACATACACACTGGCTATCAAGACTTAACTTCATTACATACCTACAATTCCCTGAAGTGACATGGGAAAATCTCGGGGATTACTGTTATTACTGTAATTTTACTGTGGCAAGCTGGCCAAGTTCACCCCAGCATAACTACAGTGGCTGCTGAGCAAGAGTAGGACCTTCCCGACTCAGCAACATTCCAGAGCAGACGAACTCGTACTAGCTCGGAAAACCTCATGTACTATCACACCTAGTATAGGGCCACCAACGCAGAGGCAGGCCCATTGTCCTAGGTGGAACTTCCACGAGGTCTCCTACCATACGGTAGGGAAAAACCTTATCCGGAGAGATCCTACAGTTTTTCTTGCCATCCGAATAACAATAATCCATGAGATATAGGGTTAATTAAAAGAACCAAAACAACAAAAAAACTGCCCTGGTTAGCAACTGTCGTGTGTTTAATATGGAAACAAACTAGGCGTAACCGTGTTACAGCAAGAATCCAAGTTACTTCAGGAAAATGCTGTGTGTTATATTTTGTTAGCCAACAAAATATAACACACAGGATATAACTAGTGGATAAAATAGCAGATGAAGAGAATAACTACAGTAGCATTCATTCTGCAACTAATCTATCAAACTGTATATTGCAGCGGTGATGGGATTCTATGAGTTCACTAGGCGCCATCTAACTGAAATCTGGTTGGCAGGTTTTGGCTCTCTAAAGACTGGCCACAGGATTTATCTATTTTACAGACAAACACCTTTGAACATATATAGAATTAATAAGGGTCCCTGGTTCGAATGCCGGCCTGGGAATGGGTGTCCTTTGTGACTGTCACATCATCTTCATCCTTGCGAGTATCCAAAAGTGGCAGAAAATCGAACTAAAATATGCTAAATCAATGTAGCATTAATAACATAAACACGCCGGTTCGGCCACACAGTGTATTAAGTGGTCCTTGTAAGCGTCGTTTATTTTAATTTAATCACATCATCACTAAATTCGCATGGTCGCTATTAGCCAGAAATTACAGAAAAGCGACTGAAATAATAAAATTCAAATACTTGCATACTATCCTGCAGCTGCCAGCATCTCTCGGCTTTTGAATGGAAATCCGATATTGGAGCTTTAGTAAAATATAATTCTTATGCGTGTCTGGTCGTCAGTTTTTGGATGTAGTTTCATAGCTACTGTAACGAGCTGCAACAATGAACAATAAATGTTACATATTAAACATTGTTGTGCTGTTTTGTGTTAGGTCACGTTCACGTAACAAAAAATCTAGAATGTAAAAGTCGAAGTTTCGAACTTGAAGAAAGTAAATATTGAAACTGAACGTGAAGTTAGTAAATCTCTGGACTTCGCTAATTTTACTTTTTCTTTATATATATATATATATATATATATATATATATATATATATATATATATATATATATATATATATATATATATAGCCATTTTGACATCGTTGCTCTTTACATGGATCAGTTCATTTTGAATTTCAGAACGTGGATAATTATTGTGAATCTTAATTGGTAATATTTCGAAAGAAATTTCACCAAATACGTGACGTTTCTTGAATTTTCTGTTGTTTCTGCTGTGTATAATGGTTCTCGATGTTCTCAAACCGCTAAATTATGAGAAGTCAAAAATTGTGTTTATGCTTATCAACCTTTGTAAGAGAACGTTTCATTGTTGTTTGGCTTCCTGAATATTCTAAAATCAGACGACTACCACCCGATTTATTTACAATACTAAATAGTTGACGTATTCATTCAAATTGTAATGTTTCACTAGAATTTACAACCGGTTAGAAACATAATGTTGTAGTTTTATCGCCCATAAAAATTAGCCCTTTCCATCTCTTTTCTCACCTATTACATTTTTTTTAAAAAAAAAAAATAATAATAATAAGCCCATGATACGTGAGGCCCCTTCACCTACCCTTTGCTACGCCTCTGTTGCTACAATTCCTACCATTGTCACGGTAAACTGAAGGCCAGATATGAGGAGTAAAGAGAATAAACAAAGGAACAAAACCACATTATCTGCAGTGGTCTCTGGTCCGATTCCCTTTTAAGGCACCTTGTAGACTCGTTTTGATCTAAATTGTAGGTCCAGTTCCGATTAGCCTATCATGACCATACAATGGACTTCTCGAGCCTGTTAAGGCCGTACTAAAGGTAATCTTGTGGTAATTTTCAATAACAGATGGCAGCACCGTTTGCCATGGCAACCGAGGGCCTTGTTGCCAGATCTCCGCGTAATCAAGGTAGATACATACAGGTTGGTCTTTGATGGAATATAGCGTCACGTTGGTTAGCAGATTTTATTGAAAAATCTAAGTAGATGTGGAGCAACGTAATTGTTTATCATGAGATTTAAGTTGTATGTTCTTATTGAATAAAATACAACAATTTACCAGCAATGGAAGATAGTAATAGTCGTAATAGGAATATAAAATCCCTTGTATTGTATTATGTATTTCTTTTAATATTTCGAAAGCAGAAGAGAACATACAAAGATAACTGTAGTTAATTCAAACACGAAATGCATAAAGTAAGTACAGTAATTGAAATAATTGAAAACATTTTGCAATTACGTTTGAATCGAATGCTGCGTTGCCTGTAGTATTCACTTTATATGACAGTACATGAACACATTTATATCTTTTATCGGTGACGTTAGCAGATTTTCTTCATAAATTTGCAGACTTTCACTGTCCATTTTGTCAATATTTATAAACATTAGCGCTCTCTAACGATCCTCAATCCTTTATCCTTGAAGTGAATAACATGGAATTCTGCACCCTTATTTTTTACTGAGTTTTACTATCGCGATTATGAAAGAAAAATGTCAGAAGTATCCTGGATACACAATAGAAGACATATTTGTTATGTTTATAATAGTTAAATATTAAATACAGTTTTGTAGCGCATCTAATTTATTTGCATGTCTTGTCACCACACAATGTCCTGTTTCATAGTTCTTTACGGATTTGGTCCATTGTGGTTTTCAGTTCTGCAGCTGATGTAAAATCTTTGGAAGTATCAGTAACATTTTCAAGTAACAGTAACTGTAAACTACTTACGTTATGAAATTAATAATTGTAACTGAAGTTATTTTTCCACCTAACTATTAAGGTGTACAATTACTTACTGCATGGAAATAAATAATATCTTGAACCAAATGTTCTCCTTGCCACGTCCTCACGTGAGGATCTGCCAGCTTAGCACAGGGTAGAGACAATGAGATACCTCTTGGCACAGACCAAGGTTACTAACGCTAAGAATATATGAAAAGAAACAACAGATTTAACCCACTACGGAGGGTACAATTCGTACTATATTCTTGAATAATTATATACAAGTGTTAATATCTTTGTAAATCCTTTTATACAATATTATTCTTCTATTGTGGCTAATCTTCTTTATGCTTCTTCTTCTTGTAATCAATATAGCCTCTTCTTCTTATGGCCTCTTCTTCTTATAATTAATATGGCATCTTCTTCTTATAATTAATATGGCATCTTCTTCTTATAATTAATATGGCATCTTCTTCTTATAGCCTCGTAATTAATATATCATCTTCTTCTTAAGGTGCCTTCTTCATGCAATTAATAAGGCTTCTTCTTCTTATAATCGCTAAGGCTTCTCTTTCTTGTAATCAATAATATTTCTTCTTCCTTCTCTTTGTCGATCCAAATTAACCGAAATAAAATCAATCCCCCAGACAAACAAAGAGAAAGGGGTTAGTTAAAGATCGCCGCCTAGCCGGCGCTAACCTTAACTTGGAGCTACAGTGTATGCGCTTCCAAATGTGCTTGGGTGCTGCCGTGAGATGGCGCTACACCTGGGAAATACCAACCCAAAAGCCACACGAAACTCTAAGTTCGTGGGAACCGAAAAAGACACAAAATCGAAATTACAATTCGACTTCATTACTTTTGTATATTAAACACTTATGCCGTTACTGAATGATAATTCCCCTTTTCTCCTTATTTATATCCTGTTATTATGTTAAATTTATTTATTTATTTCCTCATAATTAGTATTAATATATACAATCACTATTTCATCATATCTGCTCTTTCCGTTGTCTCTATTTACAATTGTATAAGTTCTGGGTGGTGCCATCTCTTACCCACTTTCTAGACTGCTTTATGCATCACCTCATATAACCGTTGTTCCTTTTGCATGCTGCCATCTATGGTCCTTTATTTCAAAGAATAGCAATGCAGTTTGTGTACGTGACACAAAATTCCCCTCCTCTGGGCAAAATTTTTCCTTTTGAGAACTTTCGTATGCAAGGAAAAATTTTCTTCAACATCCATTCTTACTATTCACTTCTCATGTGTACTTTTCAACATTTGTTTAACGTCTTCCGTACAATTATATCTTTTTACATTATCTAAGTTTTCTCTTCTTACTTCTTTTGTCACCATATCTTGTATAACTATAGTGTTTCTAAACGTTTCTAATACACTATACGGACCTTCGTATTTGAAAAACATTTTTTTAATTGTACGGTCAATGGCCTTACTTATTGGGTGTGTTTTACAATAAACTATATCACCCCTCTTTACTTCTATCTTCTTTCCTTTCGCTTCCTCTTTTGACGTCCTCTTCTTTCTTTTGTTATACAAGTCATTGAAAAATTCTTTCCTTGTTCCTCTTTCCATAACCTTCTTTGGCCATTCTAAATCATCAAAAATCATCGGCTCTGCCTCATATCCCAAGAAAATCTCTATCGGGCTCATATTCGCCTCAGCTGATATAGAGTTATTTAATAACATAACTATCCTGTTAATTACTGCACACCACCTTGTATGATGATCATGACAGTACCTTCTGAGTAACCTCACAATCTCTCCATTGTAACGCTCAATTGGATTTGAACTTGGGTGATATCTTGTTACATTAATCAATTTTATCCCTTTAAAATATAGATACTCCTTGAAATACTCTGAAGTAAATTGAGTCCCGTTGTCTGTCAACATTTTCTTTGGGCTACCATAATGTTTGATAAATTCTTCATCCAACTTCTTGACTATCTCTTTGGTTGTGGCTATCTTTAAAGAATAGCACATGATAAACTTGCTACATATGTCCACACACGTCAATATGTACACACATCCCTTAGACCTAGGTAATGGTCCAATTAGATCTATCGAAACCATATCTAATGGCCATTTAGCGATAATATGTAGTTCTTCTTTCTTAAATTTTATCTTTGAAGGTTTAGTTTGTATGCAAATTGTACAATTTCTAACATGGTTAACAACGTCACTCTTCATAGTCTTCCATACGTAAAATCTTCTAGCTAATCTCAGCGTTTTGTCAACTCCGAAGTGGCCAGATCCTTCATGCACGATCTCGAGTACTCTTCTTATCAAAGTTCGTGGTACACTAATCCTTACTTGGTTCGGATTCTCATAACTAACTTGGAAAACGATGCCATTTATAACTTTGTATCTGTTCTTTATCTTAGACATCCTTGTTTTCTTGTTTCCTTCCTCTCCTTCCAACACTTTGATAATCTCCCTTAGTTCCTCATCTTCGTCTGTTCCAACTCGCCATTCCTCTTCTTTAATACCATTTACTTCTTCCTCAGCGATAGCGTTGATTTCTAGCCTAATCACTTCCTCTGGTTCCTGATTTCCCTTTAAAGGTGCTCTACTTAGAGTATCTGCAACATAGTTTTCCTTTCCTTTTATATCTATGACATCAAAACTGTACTGTTGCAGTAATATTGCCCATCTCGTAAGCCTTGCATTCCACTGTCTTGCAGAATTTAGCCAAACTAGACTCTTGTGATCACATACCACCTTGAATCTTCTGCCTTTCAGATATGCAGAAAACTTTTCTATTCCAAATATTATCGCCAAACACTCTAGCTCACTTATAGTATACGCTCTTTCAAAGTTCTTCAAGCTTCTGCTAGCATATTGTATTACATTATCTTCATTGGATTCGTTTTTCTGAAATAGGTATGCTCCCAATCCAATGTTCGATGCATCTGTGCCTAAAAAGAACATTTTCCCAAAATCAGGTTGGCTTATGGCGGGCGCTTGTATAAGGTCTTGCTTAAGTCTTTGGAAAGCCTCCTCTTCGTCTCCTTCCCATTTCCATTTTATATGTTTTCTGAGAAGTTCATATAATGGCTTGGCTTTGCTTGCAAAATTGTGTATAAATTTTGATCGCCAATTACATACTCCCAGGAATCTTTGAAGTTGTTTCCTTGTGTTTGGTCTTGGGAACTTGCTTATAGCGTCATTTTTGTCTGGGCACATCTTTATTTCACCTCCAGATACCACATGACCTAGGAAACGTATTTCCTTCCTTGCAAAAGAGCATTTTTCCAATTTGACAGTTAATCCTGCTTCTGCCAATTTACTTAATACCCAATCTATTTTTTCTATGTGTGTCTCCCAATCTTTTGTATGTATACACATATCATCCACATATATAGCAAGCCATTCTCTTGTTTCTATACTAAATATTCTGTTGAGAGCCGTCATAAAAGCTGATACTGACGAATTTAAACCATATGGAAGCCTTCTAAATTGAAATAACCTTGATCCATATCGAAACGCTGTATATTTTCTAGACTCTTCTTCTATTTCTACCTGAAAGTATCCCAAAGTCATATCAAACGATGTGAAGTATATGCTGTCTGAAAAAGTGTGTAGTAATTCATTTATTCTTTCTACTTGATTTCTGGGAAGTAGCACGTGTTTATTTAGCTCCCTTAAATCCAGTACGGGCCTCACACCTCCGTCCGGTTTGTCTACCACGTGCATTGGGCTTACATGTACGCTATTGGAGTTCTCTATTATCCCCCAACTTAACCATTTCTTCAATTCCTTTTCTACAGCTTCTCTCTTTGCAAAGGGTATAGGATATTGCTTTGACACTATTGGACTCGCTGTGTCTACCTCAATCCTATAGGTGTACACATCCGTCACTCCTGGGCGTTGGCTGAATATTCCCCTATGTCTCAACAAAATATATCTTAAATTTTCTTTTTCCTTTTCCGAGATCCAATGACACTCATCCACTTTGGCTTGTATTTCTTCTTTCGATGCCTTGTATTTATGGTCCTCTATTTCGACCTGTTTTTCATATTCACATTTTACATTTTCATTTTCCATTATATCATCGTAGTCTTTCTTCTTATACACTGCATCATGTTTCTGATATACAAGACTTTGCTTCCTAATGCCTATTTCGCTCTCGGAACCTTTTATTTCATCCTCCATAGGGATATCTACTTTCATGTTCTCCATTGATTCTAGATTTAGCCGTTTTTCTTTTATGTGTATGTGCCCATTGTAGTTTTCTAAGAAAGGTACTCCTAGGATTATATTACACCTCAAACCCTTTATCACCAGAAATTTTACTTCGAAATTCGCTCCTCTGATGCTCATCATGATGCGTACCGTGCCCTGAATTTTGTAGTCTTCATTTCCCGCAGCCATAACTAATCTGACTTTGTCTTTTTCAGAAGCGTCTAATTTTGCTTGTGGGTATTTCTCTTTAATTCTCTGCCAAAATTTATAGCTCATTACTTCGACGACACTCCCACAATCGATCAGGCATTTAACCTTAATTTCAATTATTTCTGCTTCCACATACAATGATCTTCCAGGTTTTAGGTTTTCAAAACTCGGCTCTCCAATTAAAAATAACTTCAGAATTCCTTCTTCATTTATCTTATGTTCTCCCTTCATATATTCATCGTTTTCCTTTGCTCTCACACCTGGGAGCTGCTGCGAGAGCTCTACAAGTTTAGCCTCTCGACCGATTCCACATTCCTCGATTCCTCATTTAACTGCTGCCATCCAGCATTTCCTACTTCGTTCTGCACCTGGCTTCTGACTAATTCCACTGCTTCTCTTCGCTCTTCATTTATCTCAGGATTTCCCCTCTCGTTCCTGTCGTTGTAGTTGTTTCCTCTAGGTTGCCTTTCTTCTATCTCCATCCCTCTTTCTGAGTTTCTTCGATTCACATTTTGCCAATAATCATTTCTTCCTCTATATCCGCGGTTTCCTCTCCACGGTCCTGTATTCCTTCTATCATAATTTCTTTGCTCTTCCTGAACATTATTTCGCCTTCTGCCGTTTCCGTTATCTTCTGAATCCTCTTCCTCTGCCTCTATATGCATTTCTGACTTCTATGTTCCTAATCCCGAATTCTTGTTTCCGGAATTTCTGCTCTGGACGTTGTTCCTCTTCAGGATGATGCCTCTTAGGATAATATCTACCTTCCTTTTCCTTATCCCATGACCTTTGAGTCTTCTTCAGCATGTCATCTGTTCTGAGGTAGTCTATCAAGTCTTCCACCTTTCTTATTTTTACTACAGCCACCGCTCTTTGTGTCCATATTGGTAGCGTTTGTATCACTTGTCTAACCAACTCTTCCTCGTTCCATTTTTCATTCAAATTTCGGAAACTCCTTAACGTTTCCCATGTGTGTGCTTCCAAACTCTCAACCTTGGACCAATCTATATATTTTCTTTTCAATGTCTGCAATTGCCTTTCCTTAATTTCCTCACTACAATAATATTCCAAAAATCTTTTACTAAACTCTTCGAATGTTCCAAACTTGTGCTGATTTAACTGATACCAGCCTGCTGCAGACTTTTCAAAACATCCTTCGATTAGATCCAGTATCATATTTCCTGGTATCCTCATTAGCTTTACGTTAGTTGTTAGTTCCTTCAGGAATTTTCGTGGACACTTGTCCGATATATTTCCATTAAACTTGGGCAAGTGTTGTAACTCATTAGGCTTAGGGATTCTTGTTTTATATTTTCCCTCTTCCAAATTACTTCCGTTTATTTTGTCCAATCATCTTCCATTATCGCTCCCTTCTTCACTACTTTTCCATTTCCTTTTCTTCCTCTGATGATTCCTTTTATGCTTTATTTCCTCCTCTGTGTTCGATTCGTCGCTACTACTTTCCTTTTTTATTCTGATCTTTTTATACTCTTCCTTTCCGTCATTTCCTTCTCGATTGAAACCTATTGTCTTATCTTGTATTCTCATATCCTCTATTTTATGTATTATTTCTCTCCATTGTACTTTATTCTCTCGCTTTCCTTTGTCGATCTTACCTTCGAGGGTTTGCATCTTCTTATTACTCTCCTCTAATTCTTCCCTAACTTCTTGTCGTTCTCTAATTATCATTTCTCTGAATTTCAAGGTTTCTTCTGTCACAATTTTCATTTCTTCTACTCTGTTTTCCACTTCATCTATTTTGGAGATGTTAATATCTATCTGCTTCTTATTTGCCAAAATTTTGTTTTCTAAACCTGTACTCCTCTGCTGGCATTCTTCATTCACTCTTGAAACTTCCTTTTCTATCTTTCTATTGGTTTCTTCATGTCGTTCATCTGACATCCTTATCATATCTTCTATCTTTCTCTCCAATGCTTTCCTGTTTTCTTCACATACTTCTGCCATCTCTTCTATTTTTCGATTATTTTCTTCTAACCTTTCTTTAACTTCTTTGCTGTTTTCTTCCATTTTCTCTTCCACCCTTTCTTTAACTTCTTTGCTGTTTTCTTCTATTTTCTCTTCCAACCTTTCTTTAACTTCTTTGCTGTTTTCTTCCATTTTCTCTTCCAACCTTCTGCTGTTGTGATCTTGACTTTCTTTTATTTCCATCATCATTTTCATCAACATCTCCATCGTGTTTTGTTCTTCTTTCTTTCCTTCCTTTTCCTTTAACTTTACTTTCCTGCATTCCTTGCATTCGTATCCTTCTCCTCTTTCACATATCTTCTCATATTTTTCTTTTCGGATTCCTTCACATAACCAGTGTTTCATTTCTTCACATATCTTACACTGTATTATTTCTTCCTTATTTCCTTCTTCGCCACAACATATATACTTTCCTTCTTCCATTTTCGCCTTACTTATCTTTCCAAAATCTTATTCTTTGCGTTATTTCAACCTCTGGTCTGTATCGAGCCCCACACGTTGGTCGCCATTAATCAATGCCACGTCCTCACGTGAGCATCTGCCAGCTTAGCACAGGGTAGAGACAATGAGATACCTCTTGGCACAGACCAAGGTTACTAACGCTAAGAATATATGAAAAGAAACAACAGATTTAACCCACTACGGAGGGTACAATTCGTACTATATTCTTGAATAATTATATACAAGTGTTAATATCTTTGTAAATCCTTTTATACAATATTATTCTTCTATTGTGGCTAATCTTCTTTATGCTTCTTCTTCTTGTAATCAATATAGCCTCTTCTTCTTATGGCCTCTTCTTCTTATAATTAATATGGCATCTTCTTCTTATAATTAATATGGCATCTTCTTCTTATAATTAATATGGCATCTTCTTCTTATAGCCTCGTAATTAATATATCATCTTCTTCTTAAGGTGCCTTCTTCATGCAATTAATAAGGCTTCTTCTTCTTATAATCGCTAAGGCTTCTCTTTCTTGTAATCAATAATATTTCTTCTTCCTTTTCTTTGTCGATCCAAATTAACGGAAATAAAATCAATCCCCCAGACAAACAAAGAGAAAGGGGTTAGTTAAAGATCGCCGCCTAGCCGGCGCTAACCTTAACTTGGAGCTACAGTGTATGCGCTTCCAAATGTGCTTGGGTGCTTCCGTGAGATGGCGCTACACCTGGGAAATACCAACCCAAAAGCCACACGAAACTCTAAGTTCGTGGGAACCGAAAAAGACACAAAATCGAAATTACAATTCGACTTCATTACTTTTGTATATTAAACACTTATGCCGTTACTGAATGATAATTCCCCTTTTCTCCTTATTTATATCCTGTTATTATGTTAAATTTATTTATTTATTTCCTCATAATTAGTATTAATATATACAATCACTATTTCATCATATCTGCTCTTTCCGTTGTCTCTATTTACAATTGTATAAGTTCTCCTGGGTGGTGCCATCTCTTACCCACTTTCTAGACTGCTTTATGCATCACCTCATATAACCGTTGTTCCTTTTGCATGCTGCCATCTATGGTCCTTTATTTCAAAGAATAGCAATGCAGTTTGTGTACGTGACATCCTCAAAGAATGTGTAAATTGATGATTATGAAAGCCGTGGCGGAGTGGTTATCACATCGCGCTACGACGCCAGGGTTCCCGGGTTCGAATCCCGGCCTGGGCATGGATGTTTGTGAGTGTTCATTCATTACTTTCATCATATCACCCATCCTCATCGTCACGATTAGCCAAAAGTGGAAGAAAAGCGATGCCGAATAAAAAAATAAATAGATACCGTGTAAGAACATCAAGGTAAATTTAACTAACATTTATGTGAAAATATACCCCAAAATATGCAATTAAATATGTCCATACTTACTAAGACTTCAAAAGACTGTGTAAAATAACAGAAATAGCTCCATATATTTTGAAGTAATATATCAATCAAAATCGTAATGAAAGAGAAAATAACTTTCGTGCAAATCGGATTTGTCAGAAGAACAAGACAGAATTTCAAAATCAATCGACGTGTTATGTCTGGTTTCGCATGTGATAAATGCAGCTTCTTATATCCAGACTGTTTCTTTTGCGGCTACCAGGGAAAAGAAAAGAAAGACATCTGAAAGACCGACGGCTCAACATTTTGGTTGAGTAAGGTAACAGGTGTCGAACCGAACGTGAAAAATGACTGTCGGCAAGCCGTCAAGTGCTGCTCTCTGCCGATAAGGAAGTGAATTACAGAAAAGGCTGCTCTGGGAAGAACATAAATAAACTCGGCGGAGAGGCCGATCGAGATTAATGAAATGTTGATCGGGTTAAATTTGTGAAAGCAACACTACTTAACATCAACTAGTCTTACTTGACCAGTCAAACGAGATTGATTACAAGTCAATCTTACACACTAGGCATTAGGCTAGAAAGAGTTACATATACTGTATTCGTATTAGGAACATAACCTCGTGCAATGCAACATATTTGATATTTATGGCGATAAAATGTGCTTGTTGGAGCGGTTAATACATACATTATCGTAATTTGGTTAATCTAATTTAAGTAGAATGTTACTTCCAACCCACATTTGCTCATCAATCGTTTATTTAATGTCGTATATTTCATAAGGATATGTTTCAAGTGTCATGACTCTCTGTTTATGCACATTTGACTATAAAAGTCTAAGAGGAAGCAAACAAAAAAATAGATAATTGTCTTTCTTTTCAAGACACGTACAAATTGAAAGCAGCGCTCGGAAGTTTCTTCATGTTATGTGCGAAATACGTATGTTGAAACATACGGATGGTTACAGCATTTATTCTCATAAAAAAGAATGCAAGCATAGTGCCAGAACACAGCATTTTCGTAGTGTCATCGTGAATCAATGGTGCTCTGATAGACAGTCTAGTTTTTTTTCTTTCTAAAGTAGCGTCATCAAATATGGATGAATGTTGCGAGTGGATTTTTAATTGGTTTCACTTGCAGGGTGTCTAGTGATGTAGCATAACGTCACTGGTCCAGCGGTTAGTGTGTCGCTCTCCAAAACAGGATATCGCGAGTTGGATCCAGAAATCAATTTCATTGTCGTACTCGTTTTTTTTTTTACTATTGTCGCTTTTTTGTTGTTTAGTTTACTTTATAAGCGATAGCGAGAAATAGTCATTAAATAACAAGAATTGTATTAATAACGTTTTTCACAAGAGTACTTACAGAAATTGTTTGAGTTTCATTTTTCAAGTCGGCCTGCTTCGGAACACATGTGGTTCACTTGTCCACCCGTTGCGGATGCTCTCTAGAATAAAGCTTTTGGTGTGACCTTTAACCAACTTTGCACCGCCTCCATTACTTCGTTGTCATCTGGAAACTTCCGGCCCCGCAAATTTTCCTTCAAAGATCCAAATAAGTGAAAGTCCGATGGCGCAAAGTCCGGACTGTACTGTGAATGTTTCAACGCCTTTCAGAGCCCACGAGTATGAGGGCGGGCGATGTCGTGAAGCAACAATACTCCTGAGAGAAGTCCCAGGCGTTTCGATCGTATCGCAGTTTCAACTTCTTCACTAGCATGCCACTGTATCGAGCACTAGTCAGTTAGATTCTTTTTCCTAGAAGTACAACCAATGTAGGGCTATAGACGACCCAAACGATGACCAGCTTCCTCCTAGCGGTGGCTTGTTCCCGGAGACAACGGGTGCTTCCATTGCAACAATTGTCCCTTACTCTCTGGTTCATAATGGTGCACCCTAAACTCGTCCCCGCTTAAGTTCGATCGAGAAAAACATCTCCTTCATGAGCATAACACTTCGAATGTTCCTCAAAACTCCTCTCTCGTGCACGCTTGTGATCATCGGACAGCAGTCTTGGGACCTATCGGCTACACACTTTCCTAAACCCGAGGTCGTCGTGGACATTATTGTACTTGGAGCCGCGACTCATGTTAAATTCTACGGCAATTTCATCAATAATGACTCTCCTGAAGTTACGGATTCGCTGCTCGATCAGCAGTTTTACCACGGATAATTTTATACATGTACATGTTTAAATGTACGTATAAATTTCACTGTCTCAGTTGCCATACTAACTAATCTCCCACTTCGGCGTTGTGTTTGTCTTCCGTTTTTAAATCTTTCTACCCAATGTTACACTATCCATGGTTAAAGAAACTGTCTCAAAACTGAACCTTCATTCTTCTGTGGATTTCAGGTTTCTCACCCTCTGACTAACAACCACAAAGAAACTAATAACGCTTTACTCTTCTACCGTGCAAGTCAACAGTGGAGCGGCCATGTTGTACGAGTTACTGCGGAGGCGCATACTGCTCGATCGTCACAACCCCCTAAGTAGGATTTATTTTCTAAGGAGTCATTTTGTGTCACGAAATAAGATTTTCGGTTGTGCATACTTTTCCATGCGCTTTAGAATAGAATACCTGTTATTTAATTACTTTCCATCGTATGTAGGTGAGATACACTTATAATTCATACTACGTAGAATTAGTTCATTGATAACTTAACCATAAGGTAGTGGAGACAACATGCAAGCACTTGTTCACTTCGATTTAGTGTATTCTTTTTTATTTTTTGAACAACTATAAATTCAGCAGAAATTTTTAAGGAACAGGGTAAACGTTTCGCAGTATGAAAGAAAATAAACTCTATGCGTGGTAATCGTGACCGACAATTTCAAGAAGACATTTTGCGAAAACCAATTTGCCTCTTCAACATCATTTACCATTTAAGCTACTCAGTAGGTTACAAATTAAATGAATTACATGGCAAACTTAATTGGCTCAATAACATCTCTGTAGGCAAGTGACCTCGGACTAAGAGAAAAAACAAACAGTTCTGTACATGCAATGTTGAGATCTTAAGAGAAGGTCGCTGGAAGTGGTGTTTTTTCACCCCCCGAAAAGAGCAAATGAAGTAAAAAGAATTGCACGCCTTCCTTGTTTGTAGCAGATGCCTTCCGCAGTCACGCGTTATCTTCTCAAAAAGGGATGCACTTCTTTACATATAAGCGCTGTGCGACTCCGGAAATTCCGAATACTTTTTTTTTTTTAATCGGTCACGTTGCGGAAATTTCTGAATTTCGTGGAAGGAAGTTGAGCTCGGTTTCTGCACAACTCACCATTCCAGGAATGTTAACTTTGGGAAGGCAACATGAAACGGCGATTTTATGACTGAAGACAACAGCAATGTTGTCAGACCACGAAGATATTTAAGTCAACAAGTTCTTCGACGCAGTATTATTATCTTTTAACAAATCGTCACTTTGTGTTTTAAAAATATTCATCTATGTCAATTTGTATATTCAGAAATTGAATAAAAACCAACTCAAGAGATAATTTTGAACGAAAACTTTCTGCAAGACACTTAGTCTTGTGAAGACGTTTAATTGAAAAATAGTTAACGAAACCTTCTAATATCCAATACCTAATTAATATCTTCTACCGGCTCTATTAAGACCAATATTTATATTTCCAACTCATGGTTAAAGTTACTCACCTTGTTTGCACTATATAGTGTTGATCCTAAAATGTAAGTAGAAAGCACCTTACACTCACCGTTAAGTTTCCTTCATCGTGATTGATATTTAGAAAAAGAAGAAAAACGCTCTCGTTCTGGTAAGCTAGATCTGCGATTGTGTTAAGAGTATTGCACATTAATTGACCAATTGAGCTCGAATTCTTCATTTAAAACTAAGAATTGAACAGCTTCGTATTGCGTAGAATATTATTACAAGAAAGAATATAATTTCCGTATATTTAATGTAATTAATACTGTTTGTGTACTAGACATTCACCCTAAAATCAGTTGATCAGTGGCGACACTGCGGAATGAAGCAAAACTACTGATAGTCAAGAGTGTCGTCACAGGTGTCGTTTTCTTGCGACGAATACAGGATGGTCTAGGTTGTACCTACTTGTGAGAGATTTTTCAACTGGGAAGATGAAATATGTATACAAGTGTACTGTACAGGTAGTTTGAGGACATCGTTTGTTTATTGCTTTTTGCTCCGTTGTGATCTACCAAATAATATAGCATTTACCGTTAGGGAAATTGTGAAGTTTTAACAATGCCTTTTATGAGCATTTGAAAGCTTCATTTAGGTGAGATCTCTTCAATTAAGTGGTTCAAAAGCAACCCACGCACGTAGAGGTGATGCAATCACGCCGACCTCATAGGAAGAATCCAACGATCGCTTAAGAGTTTCTCCGTGTCGAGTCATAAATGGCGCCCAGCGTGTGATCTTAAAATATCACGTTGACCAATTTATACCTTTCTTCTAGATGCCTGAGGCGAGTCTGCACCTCAAAAATTGCAGCAACTTCACTTACAGCTTGGTTCTGGCAGACGGAGCGTTATCTCGCTTCCACTTCAACGAGCTTGTTGGTGGGTCTTCCTCCCCTCCGGCTTCACTCTCGGCTTTCACTCCCCCTTGAAACATGGTCATTACGTTCCGGATATATGTTCCGGAATGAGGCTTAATCTCCATTAGTGCGTGTGGGACGCGTTTCATTGCGTGATGCATGTAGTTCGAACCCCCTGTTCCCCCTTCCCCAGAGTTCAATGTAAGGCACCAACGAAGCCCCCCTTTGTGCATCTGATCATCAGGAGGTTTGGAAGAAAAAGACAGCGTTAAAGAATGAGAATATGCTTCGAGGATTAAGTGCTTGAGACCTGTGAGCATACAAGATCTTATTTTTCGTGAGACTTGTTTTGTTAGATTTACGTAAAGATGGTTATCAAAGGACAAACATGTATCTTTTCTGCTTTTAAATCCGTTTTTCACACACTTTAATAATGGCGCTTGTACCAGCGTGTCGCCATAATCAATATTCCAATTACTGATTCGTACTGCCATCTACGACATGGATTCAGATAATAACAATGGGTTTAAGTTCACTTTATGCACACGAGACTGGATCTACAGTTTAAAGTGGGATCCGAACCACCATGTACCTCCGCCGGGTATCCAACACTGGTCCCGATTTCAAAGTGAGGACGTTAGCACTGCGCCATAGATTGTAAATAAGAAATATGTGAATCTTTGACATACTGATTAGGTAATAGGGAAGGGTGGGTGGATACGAGGTGAATGCTGTTAAAAGGTCCCAAACAACACAGTTTCCCCTTCTGACTGTATGATATGTCCCAATATGCATACACGTGATCGTCTGCACGTCTGCGTCTTGAATAGCAGAAATACTATAGTGAAATATATATATATTTTTTTTTGCCCTTCATATGTTACTGCTTCCGTCAAAGGAAGACAATTTTCTACCCATATCTTCCTAATGATACAAGGGACAGTCAAATTGAAACCTTGATGTGTTTTTTTTGTTTTTTATCTACAGAGCATTCCCTGACATTCGCTACGAGAACCGGCGGCAAGCGGCCCGGCATCAGGGCTTGTCTTTCCCGGTGAACGGGTCCGCGACGGTCGCTTATATTAAACCTCATAAAAAAAGTTTAGAGTAACAGGGTCAGTTCTGAATAAAAGTGGAAAGAAAAATGGGGAAATAAAGTATACAAAGACAATCCGCACACCATCCGTGAGTTAAGAGAGAGTATTGTACGAAAAATTGGGAGAATTACAGTAGACGAACTTGCACGTGTAAATGCCAATTTCCTTCGGAGATGCCAGGAATGTGTTGCAGCAGAGGGACATCATTTTCAACACCTTCTGTAGTCAAGGTTAGTACACAATATGAAAAGTGTAATTTTAATAGCCGACTCTAGCGACTGTCGCTGACCCGTTCACCGGGAAAGACAAGCGCTGATGCCGGGCAGCTTGCCGCCGAGTCTCGTGGCGAATGTCAGGGAATGCTCTGTGGTAGATTTCTGCATGTAGAGTTGCTCAAGTTTGTTGCATTTTACTATATATCCATTGCTGATCCACATACATTTTCAAGTCAGAGTTAGTGCCTGTAAACCTCAAGAAGAATCTTTGGTATGCATATGCAGTCACTTAAAAAGTCTTTATACCCATCTGTTGGTGAACTGAGGACATTGTCGAGCTTCTTCCTACATGTGTAAACTTGCTGGTGTGGTAAGCATGCAGAGAGATGTTGAATTTTCATGCACCGTATAATGTCTGTGTAAGTTTTAGGCTTCCAGAGGCCAAGGAACCACTTTTCTTCACCGGTGCGCGTGTGTGGAGGAGGCGCCATCTTTAAAATGGCGTTTTGATGCTCACCTGATCAGTGTTGCACCCTTGAGATCCGTTTTATAAATAGGTAGGGATTGCTGCTACAACTGTTTCAAGCATTTCCATTGGCTAGTAGCTTTTCGTCGTCTTCTTTTTCTAAGAGAACCTAACTAGTCTAACATAACCACAACAGATTATTTACTACCCCAAATGGTTGTATCAGCAATACCGACCTTATAAATAACAGTTGATCCCTGATGTAAGTTTGGCCTGTACAAGTGTGTTCTATAATTTTTATCGTACTATTAAAGTTGTTTTTTGACTCTTCTCGTATTGCTGCGTTCAATCACTTCGCAACGCTCTGAGATATACGATTGCTTTGATTATATTTATGTAAGAAGCGAAGAGATCTCGATTTCGTTTGCTGAAAGACACACACACACATTCGTTCCTTGAAAGGTGTCGGAAGGCGTAGACGTACTTTCAGCATATTGACTCTTTGTGCAGCCGGAATAGTGTATCGCAGCGGCCACCTGTTACTTCGGTGCTTTATTTGCTTATTCTGTTAGTTCCAGATGGTTCAAATTGACATGACCTACGCGGTATATTACAAACAGTTCATTGACTCTTTTCAGCGTGCCGAGCCACGGTGCTCTTTCAGATCAAACAATTTATAGAATATGAAAGTTAAAAAACCTACACACGACAAGCAGGGCAATCATTCTGTAAGGTATGAACAAAAATACAGTGAAATTCCTGAAATCTGTCTTGAAAAACAACTTTGCATCGTGTATTGCCTCTTGACTTATTTTAATGACTGTATACCAACGCTAATTTTCTGCTAACTGTACCACAGGCAGGATTGTTAAAGGTCAGGAACCTATAAATTCTAATGGGTTCTCTCCTGGACCGGAATTCAATTTATTTCAAATTGCTGAACCTTTAACAACCCTGACCACAGGCACTTACTTACCAGGTCGGATATCGATAGTTTATGCGACACTTCTTACTTACGCATAGCGAAGAGTTACCCAAATATGGCAGTGATGCGCATCGTAAACCAACAGAAAGCATTGGGAACTCCATAGACATGAAAACCGGATGGATTTATATTCAATACGGTGGTGTCTCGATAAATCCGATGTTCCGTATTATCCGACTTTTCTTCGGATAAGTGGGTTTGTGAACGGAAACAATGCAACGTGCTAAAGCAGAACACACTTTACCATCTCTTTTAACGTTTAAGTTCAGTCACTGGCGTACGCAGGGGAGGGAAGGTGGGCAGAGCCCCCTTCGAAATTTCGAGAAAATATTTTTTTTTTATTGAAAGCTCGAGAAAAACGGAAGTGATAAATGCAAACTCGCCTTGAAATGATCTCCTTGAACAACTTTTAAAACTAAGGGGTTAAAAATTAAAACTGTGAAATATTCTCCGAAAAAATCCTGCACAAGCGAGTTCAGTCTGGTATATTTTTTTATTGTTTCTTCTGCGCTGAGCAATGTAAGTACAATATTCATACATGACTATGGTAGCAATGTACAATTCGTCTGAAGAAGACCCAGTTAGAGGGTGGAAACATTACGTTTTTAGTGTATATTTTTAATACTATAAAAGTTTGCCTTGGTCAGCATTAAAATGTTTTATACAGTACTGTATATCCCATTCTTCACATAGTTTTCTCTTCAGCATTGTTTTTTCTTTGTCTTCAGATTTTCCCTAGGTTACTCCTTATGGTCAGAGTTTGTTGTAATTCGAGGTAGTCTCGGTCGCGTCTACCTCGGACGATGGGTTGAGTGGGAGGCACATCCAGCTCCTAACGCGAAAATGCTCTGAACCTGGCCTCCTAACCTAACAACGTAAGCATTATTACAATTCTAATTGTGAAAATAATGCATGCAAGTTGGTTAGGAGGGTTAAACTTGGTGCTATCGGCATATTTGAGAAATCGATTTTCATCAGGTGATAGCTGGACGTGACCCGCACCAAACCTCTGGAACTGTCGGGGTTCTTTTGTGGCGATTTCATCGAGCATGTTTGGGTCCTCCAACGTGCTCAAATGGTAGCAGTCGTCAGTCTGGTATAGTACTTGAATTGAAACTTACCCGAAGGCAGTGCTTTTCGAATGTGGGGTTCGGTGTTCAATTCTTCAAAGATTCGGATTAATATTGTTGCCCATAAGCAACGTTTTCCGTTGTTAGAGCAGTTCTTCTCTCTCTCTGCATGCAACCCCAATTAGCTCCAGTACGTAAACTGACCAGGGCAGTGCAAACATACATAATTATTGTACTACCTTACCCTCTAGCGTAAACACCAGACAACTAAACATGTCATTATTTAAACCAGGCGAGAGGGCCGTGAAACGTTTTCACCGTATGCTTTATGAAGACCCCGTAAAAAAAAAAAAAAAGCCGCTTTTATTGGCCCTCTTGATGGGCTCCATGAATACCGTCGACTGAGGATGTTCTTTCCAACCCTTTTTTTTCAGACGGGTGTGAGGGATTTCCTGCCACCCCTCGTCGCTCCCTTTTTGAAAACACAAGCGAGACACTCCCCCAAAGTCGCCAAACAAAAACCACCCACGCAGGCGAGCCTCTTCGCATGCATCGCCTAGTCCCAAATTAAAATAGCTGATATCTCGGGAAGGCCTGGGGAATTCAGGGTTGCCAGGACCGGCGGAATTTCCCTTGCGGTAGCAGTGAAACGTCAAGTGAATTTTTGCATGTGTGTTGTGGAGCGTGTTTGTTGTGTGATGTTTCTTCTTTTCTCCGATGTAATGCGGAGAGTATTACTTATAACGCCATAAGGGGGCTCGAATGGGCGTAACTTTAGACCTATAGGGTGGCAGAATCGAACTTAGGGACTTAACTTTGAGGGGAGCAGAATCAAAAAGATTTTCGTCCCATAAAAATAGCGTACAGGATTACATGTGTGAAATCACAAATATTACTATTTTATTACTTCTCTCGTCAGGCCTCAGGAGGTTAGCAAAGTTACCGCCCCCCCCCCACCCGTAGTGGAGTGGTTATCACATCGATCTACGACGCTAGGGGTCCCGGGTTCGAATCCCTGCCTGAGCATGGATATTTATGTGTCCATTCATCAGTTTCATCACATCACTCATGCCCATCTTCAAGAGGAGTCTCGTGAACGCATGCGGTTTATGCTACGCATGCGTCAATTGTGAGAAAAAGGACAGCTTGCTCTGCGACGACATTCATGAGCATTTCTACATTCTAATTTCTTCATATAGGAGAAGTATTTATTTTACACGAGAGGTCGCTGAACTAAGCTTATATTACATTTCTTGGATCTGAAGTGACGCATGCGTCAATTGTGGGAAAAGCATTATTACTTTCTTTCACTTCAGATCCAAGTAATGTAATATAAGCTTAGTTGAGCGATCTCGTGTAAAATAAATACTTCTCCTATATGAACAAATTAGAATGTAGAAATGCTCATGAATGTCGTCGCAGAGCAAGCTGTCCTTTTTCATGCACCGCATGCGTTCACGAGACGCCTCTGCAATCTTCATAAATTAGCCAAAAGTGGCATAAAAAGTGAAGTAAAGCAAATTAATCAATCAACCAATTAACAAAGGTACCATAACTTGTAAATTTTATTTAACCTGGAAGATTGGTGGGGGAGGGGGGACAAATGCCCTCCTTGCCCCCCGCCGAGTTACACCTCTGGGGGCGCGGAGAGCAATTTCTCTTCCCTAGTCTAACAGTTTCCCCCTTTCTCCACTAAACAATAAATATATGCAAGATTGTATAGTATTTTAAATTTAAGTCCGTAGCGTAACAGCCCTTTTCAGGACCAAAAACTGATAAGCATCTTTTGCTTGGATGACGTGTCCTCAGTGCATTGATTTACTGTATATTACATGTACCTACCTCCATCCAAAATAATTCCCGTACCCTTTTCCTCCTCTCCCATTTTTCCTGGTGCTGGCTCCTATTTATGTTCACATTTATCCTTGTAGATTAAAATCAGGTCACAAGATGGCGTTGATGGCAATAATCTGAATACCGATATAATATGGTATGTCATACAGCGTCGAATTCATAGATGCAAAATAGATCATGTTAATACTGGAGTGAAGGGCCTCTCGATGGCGTAGTGGTAGTGTCGTCGCCTTGTTATGAAGGGGTCCCGGGTTCGATACCCGGTGTAGGCACACATAGTGGTTCGGATCTCACTATAAACTGTAGGTCCAGTCCCGATTGCGTATTTACAAACCCTATAGTGCTGCAGAACCTCCAGCGATATTCGGCTTCTGATTGGCTGTCATTCCGGAAGTTAATGCAGTGTTCCTCCAAGGTAACGCTAGATGGCAGGGATCAAGTTGACAGTGTAGATTTCAGAGATCTATCCCAATAAGATAAGAAACCTCTTTAAACTGAAGTTGATTTGTAGCACATTTTTTAAATTAATGTTTTGAAAGACAGAAATCAGAACTCTTCTTGAAGTGAATGATTTTCCAATTTAAAGTCACAGTAGTAGAAACATTGTAACTACTTACGACTATTGAGAAATTTATGTATTCCAACTTATTGCAAACAATACCACAATGAAGCCACTGGTATATATGATGAAGTAGTTTGCCCAGTAACCTTAATATGTATAATTTATTGTATTTTCAATGGCATTTCCAAAGATTCTTGATATTGTTCAACAATATTATGCTTCTAATCTCTCATTGCAACAGTTTGTTGTGCAGTACAGAAGTTGCATTATTTGGCATATTTCAAGTTATAAAATTTCTCCTGTAATGCAGAAATCACTTCACATACATTGCAAGCCCTTTCAGAGATATTCAACATTATTTTACAACGTGAAACATTATTTCGACAATTTGATTACAAACATTACTAAAAAAAACGAGTGTAATTTTTCAATACTTTTCCTGTAAACCATAGACATACTACTCTGTAAACGAACTAGCAAGGAACGATGGACACGAAACATAAACACTTCCGGTGCGCACAGCCAATAAGAAAGCGTTATATACACCTCTGGTTCTGCAACACTTTAGGGTTTGTAAATACGCGTCCCGATTAGCCTTACTGTGCATAAAGTGGACTTAAAAACACCAAACCAACCAACCAACCATTACTGGAGTGGGCGAGAGAGGAGTTGAACTTCTGCCTACCACTTGTACTTTTGCATGTAATTTATTGGTTAAATCCCTGTACATTTTCTGAGCAAGATGATAAAAATCGAACCAATCAATTAAAATATACCTCGCTGTTGTTTCCCGATAATCCTGTAGTGCTGGCAACCCTGATGGCTAAGTGTTCCGTTCGAACATCCAAGCTGCGGCGGGCCTGGCCAGCCATGCCTACCTAAGGCTAGACTGAATTACACGGTTTCTCTCCTTCTGGCTCTAGTCCGGAATTCCGTGTTTCCTTTTTCTCCCTCATTTGATGTAATTGGCAGAGTTTCTTGACTTCGTCCTTGACCCTGAGATGATAACACACTTCCCTGTTGCAGTCGGTGCAAAGTTCTGGAAACGAGTCTATAAAAAGTTAATTTAACATACTCCATGCATTTTCAGAACTAATTGGGCTCCAGGAAACTTCGTGCAGGAAGTGTAAGCATATTTGTACGGTGTGATGCGTAAATATTGTCCATCACTGCTGCAGAGCCTGCCATCTGCTTCGTTGCTGTTTTTGTTTCAGTTCTTGAAACTAATGAATGAGCATGGTCATGGACAATTTGCCTAGTAATATACTTATATGCATAACACACTACAGCTGCAAATGCGTGTGGGAAATATATTTTCTGAGAGCTCATATTTTGAGATCTTATTTACCAGCTCTTACAAAGAGAGTGGAGCTCCAAGATGACGTGTTACTTATTCCGTCATTTGAGATTTGTTTCCGGGACATAGCCTTTCGAATGGAGCCCAGAGCATGCGTCAGACCTTAACTAAGATACGCCTCTGATCGCTGGATGGAAATTTGAGAGAGCTGTGTTGTATATTGAAGTCGCTTAGCTACATTTTGTGGCTTAAAATGTAACTAACTATGTACGCATATGTCTGTGGTACACGCCACAAGTTATCTTTCTTTCGATGGCCATAAAGATAGGATTATCATATTTCTCTTTGTCAGTACAGGATACATTAGATGGAATGTAAAACCCAGCGTGTATACAATAACATACAGCAGTAATATACAGGGTGTATCATAAGTAATAGCGCAAACTGACACAGTTGAAAGTACATGATAAAAGAAGCAAAAAAGTCTCGGTAAAGACGTCGTTTACAAACAATGAAGTCAGTGGCGGCTTGTAACCACTCATTCGCAATTATCTCAAAAAGGGCTCGTTTGCAGACCCATGTTTACTGAGACTTTTTTGCTTCTATTATCGTGTACTTTCAACTGTGTCAGTTTGCGCTATTACTTATGATACACCCTGTATATTGAAAAACTAAATATGCTAATTACTGCCTTGGTCAGCATATTTAGTTTTTCATAATCATGGAAACAAGGCTTAACCTGTATATTATGAATTGTAATATACAGGGTGGCCAAAAAGTCTTTCCAACATTACAAAGGTTTATTACAAGGAAACTATTACAGTCACAGTTGTAATACTTGTAGCAAAAGAAAGAGAAAATAATTAAGTCCCCCTCCCCTTTTTGTTCTAGGTAGAGGCTGAGTTGGTATAGGAGGCGCTGCAATCGCTGGAACCGAAATTGGCGTCAGTGCAGGAGAAAACTCAGTGTGTTTTATGGTATGAAATCAAGGGGTGCAGTCCACTAGCGTACAAAAATGTGAAAGTGTGCGCTCGTGGTAGAGGTGCCACGAGCGCACAACAGCCAATGCTGCGTTGCCACATCTATGTCTGTGTAATGTCTGGCCTTTCTTCGGAGATCATCCTCCCTTCCCTCATTGAAATGACGTCTTTTGATAGAAGTTGATTTGTTAGGTTAGGTTAGAAAGAAAGAATTTAAGAGTAATTATAAAATTAGCATATAGAAATAAGATTATAACGCAAATATGCAATCATGTTGAAAAGGAAACAGTTGACACAACGTGGCAACATCGCATGGATTTTGTGCGCTCGTGGTATACATTTTCAACCACATAGCACGCAGGCTTTTGTTTGTGCGCTCCCTGTCTACGGACAAATCAAGGCACAGGTTCCTGTGCAGTGATTTTTTTCTAATCAGGCGGTAGTCATCCACAACAATCGGTGACTGATACCATAAAACACATTGAGATTTCTCCTGCACTTCCGCCATTTTGAATTCCAGCGATTGCAGCGCCTCCTATACCAACTCAGCCTCTACCTAGAGCAAAGGAAAAGAAATTAGTATTATGAGCTTTTTTTTCTTTTGCCACAAGTCATGCACCTGTAACTCTAATAGTTTCTTTGTGATAAACCTTTGTAATGCTGAAAATACTTTGTGGCTACCCTGTATTCGTACAATATACATTTATATTGTATTAAATACGGACCCTTCCTCAGCGCAGTCCGTTGCGGACTTGAAAATAACAGGATGTCTGGCAACCTCCATAAAGACTCCACTGTTTGTTTTAGACTTAAACTCTTAAGAAACTTTGCCACTGTGTGTATTTTCATATATCTGTGGGTCAATATAGTGGCGTATTTACTATTCCCCCCCTCCTTTTTTCTTTTTAGCTGTGGCTCCAGTACGCAAACTCAAGGGTTGGATTGTGATTTATATCAGCTGAAGCTAACCATCTTTATTTGTCTGTGACTTTTAAAAGCTATGTAGCAAGTCCAAACGA
This sequence comes from Lepisma saccharinum, assembly GCF_977018435.1. Classification (NCBI taxonomy): domain Eukaryota; kingdom Metazoa; phylum Arthropoda; class Insecta; order Zygentoma; family Lepismatidae; genus Lepisma; species Lepisma saccharinum. Next base: position 60,035,063 of record NC_139242.1, on the reverse strand, counting down.
ATACAAGCAGCAGGCGCGTTTTATCACTGTAGTTCAGCTGTACTTTTTTTTTTTTTTTCTGTTTGTGACTTTCGCACTCGTGCATAGACTAGATTACATCATCAGGCAGTTGAGAGAAGCCAGTTGTATTGTAGATGTGTAATTCGTTAATGTTGACTGTGCGTGCGTGTGTGTGTGTTTGTGTGTGAAGATGCGAGACAGACTTCTCTGGTTGGGCTAACGGCCAAGTCAACTGTCCGTCCAACGGAAAATATAGTCCTGTGGCTACAGAGCGTGATCCGAACTCAGTTTGGTCTTACCACCGTTTGGAGCCAACGGCAGCCATGTTGAATTAAAATGTACCGAGGTGCAAGCGCTACACTTACGTGCTGCAGTTTGGTGTTAGCTTAGTGTAAATCTTTGGCGCTATGTTTCACGACGTTTGAGTTTTGCCTCGTTATGGACGCCAGATTTTGCAATACCTCTTAAATTCATACAAATGTAGTGCAGGTTCTGTAAGGCTGATTTCACACCGAAGCGTCACGTGTCAGTCGAGGATGTCACCAATCGAATGCAGGCATGTTGTGCCTCTATTGTGTGAAACGTTACTGGGCATCGGTACATTCCCAAGTGATTCGGCGTGAAATCCACAGTCCATCACATCGCTTGGTTCATGTAAATTACGAAATTAGACGAACTTCTCTATCAGTCTTGTCTCGTTTGAAATTTTAGTAAATTAGACAAAATATCCATATACCTTACTAATAACTAAATAAAAATTACTGCGACTTATTCTGGCATACCATCCCAGGAGTTGGTAATTGAAAGAATTCAAAAACTATTTTTAAGATATTTGTATTACAAAAAGTATAATGTACCATAATATTATAATAACTTATCATACAATGACCTACTTAATGAGTTTAATTATGAAAGTCTTATTAATAGAAGGGAAATAACACAACAAATATTTCTGTACAAAACAATGACTGGCATCATAGATAACCCTACACTCTCCAAAAGATATGTTTCAATGCAAAGAAATGTGGCTTAAGGCTGCGGCAATTGATGTCTTATGATATTCCTAAAACAGAAAGATTCAAGAATTCACACCATTATTTAGAATGTCCTTTGCGTACAACAAAATATCTGTATTGCAATGTAATATTGATTTTAGTATCTCAATCAATGAGTACAAAATAATATATTATCAGATTTAGAGTTATACTTAGCAATATATCACTGCATATGAATAAAAATGACATCTGGTTTGTTTTTTTGCTCTTGTTTTGTATTGTTTTGGGTGAAGCGCTTCTAAATTGCTAATTGGGTGTTATATTATTCTATAGTATAGTTTAGTCATTTATATTAACATTATGTTTGTGTATGTGTTCTACCTGTGTTATGTCTCACTGTATTATATTATGTATTTCGTTTTTTTTATTGGCAACCTTCTGTAAAAGGAGATAATTTCTCTGTTGAAGGAAATATATAAATAAAAAATAAATAAATACCAAGTGGATGACTGTCTTCATTGTTATCATAAGTTTTTATGAAATATTTCTGCATATATTGTTTCTAGAGACAAGACGAGAAGTTTAAATATCGAAGCCTGCACAAATAGTTTGTGGTGTTTTACTAGTAAAATATAGTACTTTGTTAGAAGTGCCGAGTTCATCTGAATGAGAAACTCGCAAGTGATAATCATGCTCTTTTTATCCATACCTTATAGAAGCAGTAGAATAACTGTTAAGCTGTTCTTATTACCTCTTTGCTGTGTAGAGCAGTGATGGAAAGATGCATCAAAGTACATGTTGATGTCACTGAAAACGTTTGATGAGATCGCATGCAAAATTCATTCTAGTTGTTTATGTACGTGCCAACAGTCGACATCAAACAGACTATCTAAACTGAAGATATCTAGCCATGCTTCATAGCTATATTCATAATACATTTTAAACTATAAACTTGAATTGTATATTTATTTAATACACTGTGGAAATGTAGTTGTGCTGATGGCTACAAAGATAGATATGCTTGTTTACAAATTATTATGCAACGTTTATCTGGAAGATACGAAAATGTTCAATCAACTCTTTTTCAGTGATAATGTTTCACTACTACCTTGCCTCCTCTTTTCGTAATGATACTATTCGTGGAACAGTGAATAGTACAGTGGGATCCATGAGTATTATCGTGCAAATTGTCCATCACCATGTTCGTGCTCTTTATTTGACCCAATAAGAGCTTCAAGAATTAAAAGAAAACTCAAAACAAGCTGTTCACAACTTCTGCTCCAGCATGCATAAAAATCCATCGCTTAAAAACACACAGGATGTAAGAAAAAATTAATGAAAATTGTCATGGACAATTTACACGTTAATACTCATGGATACCACTGTACAACCTACTGTCGTTTTGAGAGTTAAATAAAATATACTTTTACGGTATATTTAATGGGACAGCCTAACACTGATTGAAGTGACACGAGGAAAAAAAAAAGGCCAACTGAGATGAAGAACTAAGTAAAAACTGGAAAGCGACAGCAAGGGGAAATGGGGATTTTCTACTCCGCCCCACTCGAGTTTTTGATGAAGATATACTGTGAGGTTTCCTTTGCGATCTTCTTTTTTTTCCTCCCTCGATTCGCCTCAGACCCGTTAATAGATAGCTCTTGTGACAGCCAGAAACCAGCTGAGCTGACTGATGGAAAACGACCTTCGCATGTGGATGCAATTTTTAACATCACAGTCCATTCATCGCTGTTAGCGTCGTTTTGTGTCTTGAGCTCTTGGGCTATTGTGTTTCGCGGTCGTGAGTCTCTCTGCGGTTACGTCATCTCTGTGTTTCAATTGTAGTAAAATTAGAGCTACACGTTCACAGAGTTTTGATAATGATTTGCCGACCATGCTCTACGTTGTTCTCTGGCTCGTAGCATTTTACACACGGATTCCAAAGCGAGTCAATGAAGCACTACGCATGTGCCAAAATTTGCAGCTGCCTTAGTTGTGACGTACGTTACAATTTCAAGCATCATTCAGCTCAATCTAATACGTACACCCAACGGCGAAAGAAACAGTAGGCGAATTGTCCACCACCATTTTCATTCGGTCTGTATTACACAATGTGATTACAATGAATTGAAATAATGACGTCAATAAGCAGAGAACAATGCCTGCTTTGAACCAACATAGTTTCATTCCTCAAAACAACACAGGATGTAGAGTAAAAAAAGAATGAAAATAGCGGTGGACAATTTGCCTACCATTATCTTTGCCGTTGACTGTACACTGCAAATTTAATGGTTAACCCTAGTTTACCCGTACCGTACGAGAAACTTCCATACCTGAGGGGGTCTCACAGGCCCACCATTTTTTTATCACTAAAATTCAAGAAACGTTTGTTATGGAATTTGTTAGTTATTAATTATAATAATTACAAAAATTGCCATCATTAATAAAACATAATGACGAATTATTGCACGAATGTCACACACATATTTTACCATTCACTAGAACTCGCAAAAACATAATTTTTCATTAGTGCTTTTCTATTTATAGAGGTGCAATTGTTTATTAATTATCATAATTACAATAATTGCCATGATTACCAGCCAATTGTACACTGTCACTGGCATGTGTGTCTCGAATTACACGAATTCAAAGATGGCATTACATTGCATTTATGTTTTTTTAACAAAAGTAATACAGAAATTTTGGAAATATCCTTGTGAACAATGTATTTTTTGTCAATTTTTTAATAAAAAATTTCAGTTGAGAAATTTTAAAAAATGGAGGTGTTGGGCCTTACCCCCTCGTTTCGGGTAAGCTAGGGTTAAGACACTACGAAATCTGTCCTACACTTAAGCATACTAATAGTTAAGGCTCGGAAGTTGAAGACCTATAAATTGCCAAAAATATTTAAAAAAATGACCTAAAAACTGAAAAAAAGGACGTATAAATGTGATCAAAATTAATAACTTCAGTTTCAATTACATATTTAATGAATAAAAAAAATACAAAATTCTGGTGGTATGGAACACAGGGCGAGAAAACTAAAAGGTTCAAAACAAGAGAAAGTTGCCACTTACAGCGCGACCTTCCAGACAAGTTACGGTTAAAGGATCTTGTACCGTACCTGCTTCAGTCGTCCAAAAATGTTTTCTCGTTTCAGGGATGGTTCAAATGTATTTTTCTTTTTTTTATTTCTTTACTACAGAAAGGATGTTTAAGAGGTGATGAATTGATGATGATTCGAATTGAAATTGGGCAATAAAAACGTAGTCGAAAGAACGTGAAGTTGCAAGAAAAAGCCGTTAAGACCTAAAAAAGGCTAAAAAAGGACCAATACGCCAAAAAACGCCGAAAAAGGCAAAAAAAGGACAAATAAAACCCACCTTTTTCTGGCCTACAATGACCCAAAATGAACATATATTATGTTGGGCCTCGTCTTCGGACACTAGCGAAAAAAAGGTTTTTTCCTCAACTTCGAAGCCCTACTAAAAGTTAATACAAATGTTCTGCAGATGCGAAGCAGATACCCCCCGCTTCTTTCAATTAATGATCAACACATTGTCGAAAACGGACTGAATGAAAAGATGGACAATTTTGCCGATGGGTGTACGTCACAAAGCAGGCTGTATATAAATATTTGACTCAATTAATTTTATAAATGGTAAGAGATTTGTGTGGGTTCTCCCCTCCCCCCTCCCCCGAATCCATCCTCAGCCAGTACGTCTCTTGAGGAATATTTTTAATGGAGACAGAAATAGGATTTGAAAGAAATTGTTTAAAAATGCAGAACGAAAGAGCGCTCGGAGCATTAAGAGTTTTTTTTTTAAAAAAATGCAACGTTTCGCTCTGCTTCTTCGCCCGGGATGAGTGATACGAGAAAGAACCGCCAGGTAACATCTGCGTGTGGAAGGAGCGACGTACGACGCGGGATGAAATACGCAGCACCCAAATTAATTCAGGCTAACCTAACTGAACTTAAACAAGTGAGATGCTATGTTTAGCTAACCAGTTATGCGAAAATCGTGTCCGGGCGTAGGGGAAGACCTATCGAAGGCTAATCGGGAATGCAAATTCAGTTTGTGGGATTCGAACCACCATGTGCCTCCACTGGGTGTCGAACTCACAACACCTTGGTTACAAGCAGTGGCGTGCCCAGGATTTTCGAAAGGGAGGAATTATGTATACTTTTTCTTGGTAGTCGGCTCTCATTTTGTCATATTTTCCTACGTTTGACGTTCTTTTTTTTTAGTAATACTGGGTGAAACGGGGAGGGGGCTTGCAACCCCCATCAACCCTCCCTTGGGCACGCCACTGGTTACAAGGCAACGGTGTTATCACTACGTCAGCAGAGGTGTCCCTACCGAATATCAGGTTAGTTCGAAATAAATTGTCAAACTGTCGGTATTTGCCGATGGCACATGTATGTATCGGAGAGTTAAGTTACGCTGTGTCGAAAACATCACACAGTCATCAAGAGTCGCGGGTTTGATTCCCGTCAATAGCACAGCGTATTGGTTCGGACTGTACGTAGGCTCAGTCCCAACCAGTGTATCCCAGCACATAAGCTGACTTAAAACAAACTCTTTGACTACTTCTGGTGGACTTTTAAAAGCTAACAAACCAGATGAACTTGTCAGAGTGCACATGTAACTTCTATATCTGGCAGCTATTATATCTCTTTGTTCGTTCAGCACTTTAAAGAGTGGCGACAACTTTAATTGCATATGGAATGGAACACCTCACGTATATTTCAGTTGGGTCTGTTTTGCAAAATTCAAATTAAGGTAGCCGACCTCTGTGGAGGAGAGGCCAGCGTAACGCTACGAAGGCAAGGATTACAGGTTCGAACCCTGGGAAAGGCATGTGTTTATCAGTTTGTGTGCCTCATCATTCATTCTGTTTGTCGCCATTAACTTAAGAAGTATAGAAAGGGACGTAAAATATCTTAAATAGAAAGAATAAACTCCCGTTGCGTTGAAGGTACACACACAGGTACACGCGCATTCGCGATCCGATCAGAGGTGATATGATGAACACCACCTCCGACTGCTTTCAGCCCCGCGATCAACCTTCAGGTACCCATAATTAACATGAATGGGCTCACAGTACTTATGCATGGACGGGGTCAGAAAAATCCTCCATGAGCACTAACACATTGAAAATCGAATCCGGACCTCCCGTGTGACGGTCAGACATCCTTCCGACTGGATGCCTGCGTCTGCTTATGTGAAATGGAGTGTGACTAATCTCCTGTATAAGCTATCCGTACACGATCAAATGATACACGAGCAATACATTGAATTCCACGCTTAATGGAAGTGACGTCAGAGCACGCGTCATGTTTCTTCTCGCATTCGTGGCTACCATCCAAGATTTTCTAATGATGAACGTTTCTAAATAATGTCTTTCGTGATCAACTAACGACCAATCGGAGCACATACTACTGAAATCTACTACCGAGAAAGGCAAGGATGCTTTTTGCTATTTATTTCTATTCTGTTGTGAAGAGAAAGCGACGCAGAAAGTGTAAAGACGTGCTTGTGACTTGCGATAAAGGAAAGTAGAAGTGGTGAAACATCTTATCTGTATTAATTTCACCGCAATTAAAGAGCAATGTATACTTCTACAGCAGTGAGTGATGTTATAATAAAATACAGGGTGTTCGTTCAAACCTCCCACATTTCAATTCATCATTGCTAAAAGCTTATGAAACGTAATGGATGCGAGTGGTAGTAGACGAAAGAGAAGCTCAAAGAATTTCATGTTTATGAATGAAATGGTTTTCCCATCAGGTGCTTCACCTCCATATTCTCTCCGGTAATTTCTTTGCACTGTAATGATTGATTTGGTCTCTGCATACCAGAATACAGATTGTGCACGCTGCTGCGGAGTCGCCATTGTGCTTTATGCGATTGTGGCGCTGCATAGTGAGAGAACGGTGAACTTCGAGGTCATGCAATAAAATTCTTTGAGTTTCTCTTTCGTGTAGTACCACTCGCATTCCATTGTTTCATAACCTTTTAGCAATGATCAATTGAAATGTGGGAGGTTTGAACGGAACACGCTGTATATTAGATTGATTTGCTTAATTTTACTTCGCTTTTCTGCCACTTTGAGCTAATCGCGAAGATGAGGATGAATGGTGGTAAGATGAAATGGATGAAAGGACAATCACAACATAGGGAGGTCACAACAGAAACCCCATGGATGATTATAATGGCCGTATGTCCAGGCGCCAGAGCCTCGTCAGTCTACATGCAGTCCAGTGTATACTACGGGGAGGGTCACCCCTTACACCCCAAAATATATTCCATAACCAACGGTAAAATATAGTATGTATATAACATGATTTTATGAGATTATCTCACGTCATTATGTTCACATAATTTCTCTGGTGTCAGATTACATTAGACTACAATACCGAGAAAATACATCATACTTCTTTGGAGTTTGTGATATACCATGCATCTTTGCAAAGACAATTATTTTATTTGTTAACGGCTAATCTTTTTCTTGCCGTACACAGTGCCATCTTTCGGTGAAATTGTCAAATATTCCTGTGTACGGATGCAATTTCAGACCTTTCAAACTTTCCAGTAAGAACGCTTCTTAACGCCTTTCAATTGTCGATTTTGTTGGGTCCATTGATGCTCTTGTGTCAGTGACAATTGAATCGTTTGCGGACGGCTGAAGGGTTTGTTGTTCGTGGCTCTGATGCATGTAGCAGCTTTGTGAATGCATTTTGCATAGTCTTTCATTGTGCATCTCCTGCGCCATTTGCCCAACCGCATGAACTCTCTCGACTACTTGGAAGACCATAAAGTGGCTGAAGATGGCTGCACCTTGGCCCATAAAGTGGGCTTGCATCTGTCCCTGCCAGGTTTATGAAATCCTTAGCATAAAACGACATCTGATAAGAACTTCCGAGACCGGTGACTGCGAGGTAAGTGCCAAGAAGTCATGTAGCTGGATTGCCTTGGCCACCACAGATCCTATGTTGAGTTGCATGACAAGAATATGCTCCGCGATTTTTTTTTAAGTGTTCGTCTTCGTGGAAGAGAGACATAAAGGGTTCCTATGTACTAATAGTAATATACATGGCACCGAACCTTCTCCGTATGCCTTATTAGTAGAGACCGGATGTTAGGCAAAATGCCTATTCTTTCCTGTTAGAGATATGATGAAAGCGAATGTTGCGAAGGCCAGGGGGGAGGGATTAGCTTCATTTAAAGGCAATTTAATTTTGCCTATTTTGCCTATTTCATACGATATTGCCTATATTATTTCATAAATGCCAGATATTGCCTATTTTAGGCATTTTCTTTAAAATTAGGACATGACTGAACTCTGTGCATACAATTTCCTGTTCCCAGGATTAGTTTCCGATGCTTCCAAGAAATTTAAAAATAACAGTTAGCGAGTTATTGCAGCTAATAAGGACTTGGACAAATTAAGGGCAATTCAACAAGTTCTGAAAGGTGAAAATATACAAACTGAGTTAGATCCACATGTTTTCGCGTGCTTTAAGTATGCTCCGGTAACATCTGTGGAGGTTGAAAGATCTCTTTCAATTCTAAAAAATGTGTTGTCCGATCGCAGACATAACTTGTCGGTTGATCACCTGAAGAAATACCTTATTGTGATGTGAACCGCAATTAGTGCTTCTTATTCAGAGACTGCCAAACCGTACAGTACAAACTTGAAATGAATTTAAACAGTTTCTTAGTTCGAACCGCTGTGTGGAATATATAGTGTAAATTTTTTAACTGAAATAACCCTGTGTGCAGTGATAAAGTGCATATTTAAAAAAAAATGCGAACTGGTTGGAAGTAGCCAACAATTTCTTTTGTTAGACTATTGTGTGTAGCCATTATACAATGGAAAATTATGAGGCTGACGTGACTCCTGTTTGCAGTGATTTATTAAGTACAATATTGGACTGCTGTCTCTAATGATGAGCTCCTGGTTTATTTTAAGCATCTATAAAAAAATTTACAGGTATGTTTCTATATTATTTAAACATCTATTTCTTTTTGAATGTCTATCTTCATTATTTTGAGCTAAATTTCATTGCCTTTTCTATTGCCTATTTGAATTTTAATACCTAATTTTACTGCCTATTTTGAAAATTATAAGTGCTTATTTGCCTGCCTATTTTATATGTTTTAGTGCCTACTTATTAGTATTCCCTTGTTCTTAATTGCGACTCAACAAAAATTACTTTCGTTGGAAATCTAGTAGGCAACGTTTTACATTTTAAGAGTTTAGTTTCGTACGAGACGAGATACTTGAACAGTTAATCTGAGTCTCGAATTCCGGGACGAGGTCGGGATTCGAACCCTGAACCCATGACTTCGTAGCGCGCTGCGCTTATCACTCCGCCACGGAGGCCGACTCAATATAATTATGCATCTATATTCAGTATGAACGTAAGCTAAATACATAACCATTTAAATTAACACGTATCTAACTAAAGTGGAGAAAAAATTCACCTTAAAATATCGTAAAATAGTGACTAAACAAACTTCCAATTTTCTGAAAACGCCTGTTCTATTTACTAGAACCCGTCTTAAGTATACAATTTTACCATCTCATACTATAGACTATACAGGGTTATTAAAAAAGAATGGTACAAAAGTAAAGTTAATTTATTTTTAAGTGAAAAGAGATACAAAAGCAATTCTGGTGTGAAAGAAGAAAGGAAAGTTGTAAATGTACCTGGCCAATTACAAATGTTGAATGTGAGCACCCTGGGTAACACGGCAGATGTCAAAACTATAATCCATCAGACGCGTTCCATCATATCCTCGGTTATCAGCTCCATTGCATGAGAGATGCGCTGCTTTAAATTCTCCAGGTTCTGTGGCAATGGAGGAACGTACGCAGTATCTTTCACAAGCCCCCATAAAAAGAAGTCGCATGGAGTAAGATCTGGGGATCGTGTAGGCCAGGTCAGCTTGCTTTACCTTCGTTGTTGCCATTTTAGCTATCAACAACAAGTAGCGCCTCTAGCGGATTGTACGTCAACTACGACCACAGGCTATAAATTTACAACCTTCCTTTCTTTTTTCCCCACCAGAATTGCTTTTGTATCTCTTTTCGCTTAAAAATAAATTAACCTTACTTTTGTACCATTCATTTTTAATAATGCTGTATTATTTTGCATTACATTATATCATTACATTCTAACTAATACTTAAATAAATGGAGCACAAAAAACGGGAAGGGACTTAAATTAGGAGGAAACTGACTCTGTGGTATGCATTTATAAGCATCAGGGTATAAAGCGCCTACCTCTGAAGGTCCTGTGGGTCTTTCTCTTCATCAGATTTTCTCTTTAGCTCGAACTGTTCTACTGCCGAATAGAACAACCCTGGGAAAGGTCACCAGAGCCTTATTAACCTGTAATGATACAAGGCAGAAGCGTTACTATTTGCAGCTGCATAAGCTTCATCACCAAGGCTGTGCAAGCTTTTGTGCACGAGACAGCAAAATCCCGTCCGTGTGTCCCCAGACACCGCAGGAGAAAGAAAAAGGCTCGTAACTTTGCAAGAGGAAACAACATTAAACGAAAATGACTCGGCGACATTTTTACGAGTGCATTGCCTACGTCATTTATTAGTAATTGCATCGGTGCGGACGGCGAGTGAAGAGCCTCGAGGGGTGGTATCCTGCGAATTCGGCGATGGTAAATGAAACGCCTCGTAAACTACGTGTTGCTACATTTGCCCAGCATCGTAAGCCATTACAGACACTTCCTTCGCGTTCTATTTCTATCATCGGGGATCGACGTGCGTATACTCACGTGACGTCATCGCCATAACGAACCATCAAGCGATCTCTCAAATCGCTCGGCGTGCTAATTTTAAACTTTCGAACGCACTCGCGTCCATGGGCATTCAAAACTGCCACCTCTTGCTGTATATGCGTGGAACTAATGTATGGAGCGACATGAATTCATTGGGCTTGCCCGTAGCTAGGGATTTTGGCACCCTATGCGGGATTGTGGTTTGACCCCCCCCCCCCCCACTCTCCTTAAAACCAATCATCGAAATTGTGTGTGTATGTGTGTCCTTCGATATTTTCTTCTTATGCCTTGTTTTGTGATACATCATACAAATTTTAGACAAAGGAAAATTCATTAAAAATAATATAGGTTATATTTAAAGATTCATAGTTTACATTTAGGCTATGATTTTAAAAAGGTTTAGCATATTTCAGATAGTTCAGTTATGTTTTAGTACCCCAAGAATATATTTTAAAACGTACTATTACTACTAATTTGGAAAACAGAAAATTTCACTAGTGTGTTTGTTACCAGTGTGTTCCTATGCCAAGAGTGTAAATTTATCCGCCCTATAGACTTATTATGCCCGTGTAGCGGTTAGAATCACGCCGCTTGCCGGCGATATCGGATGTGCACATCACCTCAACTCAAGCACACAACAATAGAGCTAACCCTTGTCAAGAACATGTTATCGACAACAGATCCATATTGTTGGAACCGTGTCACGCACGACTCTGTTTGCCGTGAATATCAATATTTGCTTTCATACGGGAGGATGTGTTGTGTTGCAGAAGGATGTATTTTCGCTTCTGTGTAGGTTGGTAAGGTGATAAGTGGTAAACTGATGTAGATCCAAGATTTTTTTAATGTGCTTTTCTTACGTGAATCAAACTCGTGCGGAAAGGTGAAGAGGCGATTTTTAAGTGAACTTCCTCAAAAGATGTCAAAAGTGTGTGTGGCATTTGACATGAGTCCTTCTGTGACACAAGTACATGATTACTTTACTTGTAATCGAGAACCGTTTCTATTAAAATAACTGTGCACTTGAATTGAAGGGTTACGTACGTCAGATTTTGCCGGCAAGCGGCGTAGTTCCAGCCGCTAGAGGAGGACGCGTTCCAGAGGCACAATAACCAAACGAAAACACTTTGTGACTGCGTGTATGTTGAAACAAGAAGATAAATTCGAACATCTTTGTTTAAGATTTTGTGTTCTGCATAACGTCATCATTATATAGTCAAGTATCCACCGTTATGCAACATTCTAGTTGATGTGATACCTTTACAAAATTAGTACACTTGACAGTAGTTTGTACAAATGTTACATACATTCATTATTTAGAATCTGAGAAAATTAAGTAAAAGTCGTTCCAATATCTGTACGTGCACAGCATCAAGAATTTCAAGTTCAGTAGTAATTTTGACTTAGTTTTATTCACACATCCCCATCATATGAGTTTGGTGTTCGTGACTGATGCAATCCATGGCAAGTTAAGACAGTGTTGCCAAATCTTCCGCATAAAAATGATTTGAGAGACTAGGAAACTGAACAAATATTCGGTGCCATTTAGACCAGCGGTCGTGTCGTCACAAGTAACTTAATGAGAACATTTTCAGCTTCCTGAATTGTCTGGCAGTAATCAATAAACCGACATTCCCGATGGCCTCGTCGAAAATGAAACAAAAGACAAGCGACGGAATTAGTAGCTGTGGGAGTCTTGTCATTGTTTTAACCGCAGGAATTGAAGCAACTCGGGACGAAATTGTCAAATTTCCTTCCCGCGAAATGTCCTTAATAATCGTAACATTTTAGAACGAACGGATATAATTGAAAATGGTGGATTATAAAGGTAGAAAATATAGCCAGCCACCAGTGAATTTATCTTATATAATGCTTTTAACTAGAAAATTCGTCTTAACACAACATGTATCTTATTTTTCATGGACGCCACATGCTTCGTTTTCACCTCAGTCCTCATACTCAACCTGGTGCTGTAGGAAAGTCATTATGTAACGTTTTCGTTGTTATTCAGTACTTGTCTCATTGTCAACGTGGCGCAAAATTACCTGTAATATTAGAGTGTTGTATCTTCTTAAAGTGCCCTATATTTCACGCAGAATTTGCTTTCGCCTGGGGCAAAATGTAGCCGCTGTGGATGGAAGAATTGCATTTACATTTCAGCTCATGTGCGGTATTCCGTGACAGTTGTCTAGTGCAATATTTTCGGATATCGCCTGCGAGACTTGATTCCAAAGTACCTATATTTAACATGTAAAGAACACATGAAGTTTACACATTTCCATTTGTATCCCTTATATCGTAATCGTAATCTAGCGTTAGTTTTTTTAATTCTTCTTTATAGCACAAGTAAATTTCGTTAATATTTAGCCTGTGAATCATAACGTTACTGCAGTTTTATCTTTTTTTCCAGTTTCCTATTGCTTTAAAGTGAACTGTATGGAGCTCTATAGATTTTATCAGAGATGCCCTCAGTGTGTAGCACTTATATTTAGCTTTTATCGCGCTAAATCATTCTTAATCATGGTGACGTCAAAATATTTGGAAATTGGTTTAATTTTTGTTGCAAAGCCACCATATCACAATTGCAACGGGTGTAATTAGAGTGGGATATACAAATATTACCAGGCACCCACTGACATGTTCATTCAATTTGTTTTATGTATTACACGGTTGAACAGTTGAAACAAAAGCCAGCCCTGTGGTGGAGTGGTTAGCATCGCGCTACGACGCCAGGGGTCACGAGTTCGAATCCCGGTCTGGGCATGGATATTTGTAAGTGTCTATTCATCAATTTCATCATGTCATCACTCATCCCCATCTTCGCAAATTAGCCAAAACTGGCAGAAAAAGCGAAGTAAAATGAAGCAAAATCAATCAATGAATCAGTTGAAACAAAACGCTAAGGAAGCAGTTCTTATCTTCTGAACGAGGCATCAATAAATTCCTTAAAAACACTAGGATGTAATTGGAAATGGATGAAAAGAGGATAGACAATCTTCCTAGCAATACTTATGCATCGCACTGTACGGAACTGCACAAGAATACTATTAGTCTTCCGATCTGAAGCTAGATATCTGTGAAATAACCAATGAGATGTTTCACACAAAATGAGGAAAACACAAACTACTTTTATGTCTCCCTTGCGCAGTGTTACAGTGCCTTGAATACTGTAGTGTGGAAAACGGACGGTTCTAGCCTCTCTGGCAGGTTCCACTCAGAAATGATACCGCTAGAGGCGCTGGTGTCGGTACAAGTGCATGGCATTCGTCTGCTTATAATGCAAGTAAATGGAGTTTTTGCTGCAACGTCTGATTCTTTTCCTTGTAACATTTCTTTGTATCAGACAAATGTTATGATATTTGGTACAGTAGTCGCGAAAATATTAAAGAACATTCTGAACCGTCTATCATGACCTGTCCTTGAGGTTTTTTATTGACAATACGGAAGAAAACATAGGTATGGATTGTTACTCGTAACTCGTAATATGACAATTTCCGCGAGAATTAATATTGTGTATGCATTATCCTGAAAGGTTCATTAATATTGTCATTGTCACAAATATTATTTTATGCAAATTCACACAGACAATACTCGTTTCTTTTTCAAAGATCTGCTTTACATCCACTCGCGTGTTGTCTAACTTACCGCCCAAAAGCTCGCAAGCGTGAAATATGACACTTTTTGTTTCCCGCTTACTGGAAAAATGTAATCAACGCGTTGGTTGAGTTATATTTCACCATGTCTCGAAGATATGATCGCCACTGTTTTGTGCCTGGTTGTTAGTGGATATCGTTCAAGTAAAGAAAAGGGTATTTGTATATTTAGTGTTCCCAAACAAAAAGATAAATTTTATTAGCTTACAAAAATAAACTTGTGTACACAATCCAACGTTCGACGTTCAGCCTCACATTGCGATGCTGCTGCTCGTGTTGCGTTGCACATAAAACGTATTTGTTACTTTTCTGTGTAAGAATGCCATTTCGTGACTGCAAATCACTCCACAAATATAACTGTTTCCATCAATTCACTTACCGCCTTTCAAGACAAACAAATCTACACAATATATTCCAAAAACTAACTAAGCCGCATTACTTTCATAACAAAATTAGCACCTGTACGGATCGCTTTGCCATCTATGTTGTCATCGTCTCGGGAACCAGTTTCTTGGGTCGTTTTCCACACTACGTTATTCAAGGCGTTGTAACAGTGTGTTTGCATTCAGACGACAATATTGCGTTCGAGAAATCGAATCGAGGTATGATCGAGCATCGAGGTACATAATGCAGAGCTGATGACTTCTTCGAGTGCGTACGTACTTCGTAGAACCACGGATAGGGAGCGCGCGAGTCGA
The DNA here is from genome assembly GCF_977018435.1 of Lepisma saccharinum. NCBI lineage: Eukaryota > Metazoa > Arthropoda > Insecta > Zygentoma > Lepismatidae > Lepisma > Lepisma saccharinum. Next base: position 60,019,912 of record NC_139242.1, on the reverse strand, counting down.
TATTGAACAGGAGAAAAATTCTGCCCGTAATGTTTTCAGTGCGCAGTTTAACCGTTGCCATTCTGCCAGTTTTGCGAGCGGCACTATTCGCTCAGAGACGATAACAGCGCATTGCTGCCCTTATTGCATCTTTCTTGATAGCTTATGTAACAGGCCAGGCTCTGCAGCGATACAGTTCTTTTCCCCCCACCTCCGGGTCACGTGAAGTATCCACTCTAACCTTGCATCAACTGACTGGCGTGGTTTGATAAAGGAAGATTACATGCAAATGAAAAATCCCAGCGAGAGGGTGATGTTTACGCAAAGAACTCTGGTACTTTTTCCTCCCCTGTAAATGCCGAGAAAGGAGGAAAAAAAACTGAAAATAAGAGAGGAAAAAAAAGCAATACTGCCGCGTTTTGTCGTACTAGGAGAAATAAACTCGAACCGCACGAAGGGGGCAGGTCTAAGCAATTAGCAGCCAAGAGCTTGTACGAGCGATTAACAAACAAATTGAATGAAACTGTGGCGGCCACTCAGAGAGCATGACAAGAAGTGTGCAGCGCTGGTCACGTAGCGTTCTTTTCCTCAAGAGCATTTTCGAACTCGTGACGATGTCCATGGGGGGTATAGTCACATTCGTTGAAAGGGTGCATTATTTAACGTTGTTTTTAGGATACTAATCAGGTAAGCCTGAAAAGTATCCTTGTCGACTGTCGTGACTGTTCTTCCATGTTAACTATTGGTATTTCAGAAACTGCAAGAGCTATAAAAACATTTGGTGCACTGATACACTTACATTTGTTAGAAAAGTTCCAAGACTGATGTGTGTGAAAAGAGAAGCTGGAAAAGAGTAAATATCGCAGGATGGTAGGAAAATATGAACACCCCATTAAATTCATATTCTTGAAAGCTTGCAAAGAAATGAATGTAAAAATTTTCTTGCTCGCTTTGTTCGCGAGACTGTGTTACAAAAATGTATGTTGCCGTTTTACTGAGGTGAATGTCAAGTTTTACACTCCTGGATAACAGCATTTTACAAGATATGAACGATATTCTCGATATTGATTAATAACATCACTTCTTAAAGTGTAATGCTTAGTATTGTTATATTGCCTAATTTAAAGCAGGTGTATCATTTGAACGATGCACTTCTATTAGCAGTAATATTGATTCCCTGTATGCTGTAATAGTTGTACTAAGTGTACAGTCGGAGAAAGAATTACCTGGGCCACGGGATCTAGAATTTCGTAACGTCTTAAAGCCTGTTGTTTATGCAACCCAAATAACAAATTATTCGCTTAAGTTTGTCTGGTGGATCTGAGTTCCTTGGAAGGATTGAGCATTGATAGCATGAGTCACATGACTCATGCCCCAGCAACACCAAACAACAGCTGGGTGCTACGTGGCCTCAAGAAGAACATTTCAGCAACTGGCTTCATAACAAGATCTACTCGTAACAAAATATTTTTCGAGTGATACTAGTCATTGTCAAGAAGGTTCACTGAAATGATGGTTCTCATCACAGGCCATATTCCACACGCTAATTGTTTAAGTCCAGTTTATGCACTGGACCTACAGATTAAAGTGGGATCCGAACCAAATGTTCCTTTATCTGGTATTGAATTCGGAAGCCTTTGATTAGCTACATGTCGAAGACGTTACCACTACGCCATCGGAGAGGCAATGGAACGCCTTGAGAAAGAGACGAGTGAAACCATATTTGGCGTAAATTTTAAAAATAAGACAATATTTTGTGGTCACAGTTTCGAACCGTGGGAGAGGCATATATATTTTTTGTCCCATCGTCCATTTCACGAGTTTATAATTCTTCCTCACCGACACGATTAACGCCAGTGGGAGAAGAAAAGAAAAGAAACAGAAATAAAAGGAAAAGGCGAAACAAATTTTATCCATAATATTCTGCAGTCACTTCAGTCGTGTTCAAGGAACCCTACCTTTAAAGATAGCCGTGGTCTCTAATTGTCTTTTCCCCTTCCTTTATGCTCTCGATTCCCTCTGTCACGATTGGTCTAAAACTAATTAATGCGACGTTAATTAAACAATCCAAACAACGAAACAATGCACAATCAACTGCTCAACATTCCAATTTTTTTCGAATAGGAAAACAATTGAGATGCAGTAAAATGAAGCAAGAAACAGTAATAAACTGGAAATTTCGTACGGTATAGAATTAAATCGGTGAAGATGTTCCATTTGATTGGATTTTTGTTATTTAGTGTCGCTATTCTTTCACTTTTGGCAAATAGCGACGATCAAGATGAGTAATGAGTGATGATATGATGACATTGATTAACGGACACTCACCAAGAACACCCATGGCCAAGCCGAGATTCGAACCAGGGGCCATGCTGTCGTAGCGCGCTGTGCTAACCACTCCGCCACGGAGGTTGGTTAGGAGTGGACATTATATCATATTTTGTGTGCGCAATTGGGATCAATCAATGGAATGACTAGGCATATTATACAGTGCGTTCAATTTAAAAGCGGTACGTAAGGTATATTTGAGTCTTGTTTTTGTTGTTGTCGTCCGTTATGTTATGTTAATGTCCGTTATGTTATGTTGCTGTCCGTGAGACAGGGTCTGTATGTAACGTGAAACAACGACGTAGGAGGACTGTACTAACACAAGAGGCAGTGACTAATGTTAATGAAATAATGACAAGATCTCCCCACAAACCTTTACGACGCCTAAGCCAGGAGACGCAAATGTCTGTAGGATCAGCCCATACAGCAGTGAGGAAAATGTCGAAATTATATCCATATCGAATTCAAGTTTTTCAAGAATTAAAACAAATTGACTACCCTAATCTTGTACACTACTGTCAATGGTTGGACTTCATTGAGAATGACATTACTTGTCTTTACAAAATTATCGAACATGGTGCTCTGAAAATCCCCATCTTTTCGTGGACTCCCCCTTCCACCCTCAGAAAGTTGGTGTCTGGTGTGCCATATCCAGGCGGTGAGTGGTAGGGCCCATTTCTTAAAAAAAAAACACAATAGATAGTGAAATTTACCAAAACATTATAATGTAGTTTGTTGCAATGTTGGAACCAGAGGAACGTCAGAGCTGGTTTCAGCAGGACGTTCCAACTCCGCATACTTCCAATGAGACTATGGTTATGTTAAGAGATTTCTTTAGACTCAGGATTATTTCAAAGGGACTGTAGCCTGCCAGATCCCCAGATCTTTCAAGTCCGGACTACTTCTTGAAGGGGGGGGGGGGGGTTGAAGCAAAAAGTATACAGGCAGAATCCACGCACCTTAGAAGAGCTGAGGCACACATCACTGAGGAAAGTAGGAGTATAACTGTAGATGTCCTCCATAATGTTGCAAGAAATATGGAAAAACGTGTTAACATGTGTATTCAAGAACAAGGTCATCATTTTCAACATTTGCTTTAAAAATCTTACTTGTATATTTTGTATATTGTATATTTGTTCTCCATACCGCTTTTAAATTGAACGCACTGTATTATTAATATATTCATATCATAATATTACGTCATATTATTCGGCACGAAGTAACATCATAGACATTCAATCTTGCATTATTGCCTTTCAACTATTTCTTCGACTTCAGGTTAATATCATCAATAAGATAAATTATGAAACAAATGATAATGAATGTGGGATATTGACAGTTATTTCGAATTACCTGACACAAGCAACATTAAGCAGACTCCGTGGGCAAGCTCATTAAGTGGTCAACCTTCGATCTCGTCACCAAAGTTCCCGGATTTGAGTACCGTCCTTGTCACAGGTGTTTGAGTATTTCGTCATTAATTTCATGTAATGGTCACTCGTCCGCGACTAGAAAAGTGATGTTACGTAACAAAACCAATAAAAATAAACATGATCGAAGAGTACTTATTTCATCTCTCACGAAATCTCCTATAAAACCGGGATATATATGAAATATATGTATCTTCACATACTTCTTCGATTTCTATATTTAATTAGCCGAGACCGAGAACGGGAGAGCAATTTTCAATTCGAGAAACCGAGAGACGGAGACACTGTAAAGTCTTGTTTCTTTCTTGACATATCCCTAATTGAGTTGTTGTTCTGTTCGTTATTGGCTTTGTATTGGAAATTATTGTCATTATTCCTCCCCTGTAGGTAAACCATAACGACGATTTATGATGAAATACAGTAGAGCAGATAAAAGGGCAAGAACAAGAGAGTCATGCGTGCCCGGGACTTCAACCCAAAACCTTACGTAACGAGATTTGAAATTCTGGAGAAGGCATCTGTGTTTCGCTTGGCTTTCTCTTTCCTCAACTTCTGTTATTTTATCAGGCACGTATAATTAATATGGATCTGAGAAAATACGTTGCGATCCATAATTGTGTTGGTTAGATGCTATAAATGTGAACTCCAACATGGAATAAATTATTCCCTTTTGTATGTGGTTGAACATGAAATTTTCTTACACTGTGACAATTTCTTTTTTAGTTTTTCTGCACAGATAAGCTAATCTGGACTGGACATTCCGTTTAAAATGACATACGAACTACTACGTGCATCAACGGTGTGTCGAACCCGGGATCCCTTGATTATAAGGTGACGACGTTATCATTACGCCAACGAGGAGGCCCCGTGAGAAAATATTATACACTCGATCTATACAATAATTTATTTAAACATTTACATTTTCGTTTTCTTCTTTCTTTTTTTGTTAACTACTCTTCTACGACTCTTTTTTTGTCTTGGCATTTCTTCTCGTTTCAGGAAAAAAAATAATACATGCAGGCTGTATACCCCCCATACAAATAGATAGAAAGCTCACTCTCGAGAACTAATTTATAAATAACGTAACCATTAGGAAACAATTCGAACGTTAACTGATATAACTGCAGATAAAACAATACTTACAGGCGCTAACGAAATATCTATTCTTGTATAAGCTCACAGGCAACAGGTATCTGGTGAGTCATTCAATCTTGTTAACTACGAGCGAAGGTCACGGAACCAAAGGGTGGCAAACAGGCGTCTGCTCTACGAAACTAGGGTTAGCAGACGAGGCCCGTGTTCTTGTTATCAATTACGTACGAAACAAGAAGGAACACAGCTTTCATATCAAACTAGACCTGTGTTTTGGTCCCGTCATTGCATGTAAAACACTTTCTCGTCGTGGCCTTGAAGGCCTACGTAAAGGTTCATCTGCATGAAAGATATCTTACCATTGAGGGGAGGAAAAGTGTGTGTGTGTATCGAGGTCCTTCAACTTTTGTATTCTTCTTCATTTCAGAACGCGTGCTGTATCGTCGATTTAATCTAATCTAGCCGTTCTAGGTTCTGTTTCTGTTCGGTAATTTCACATTGTCTTCCTGCTTATGTTATTCGCGACGAAGCTAATGGTTTCGATAATCTGGACGATAATGGGATTGTGTTGGTTGGTTGATTTGGTGTCTTAAGTCCACTTTATGCACAGTAAGACTAATCGGGAATGCACCTAGAGTTTAAAGTGGTATCCGAACCACTATGTGCCTACACATTACTTTGCTGCTAGATATTTGCATGCTAAGATATAGAAAATGCTACATTTTCAGTGTGTGGAATTAAGATTTATTTCTGATCCGAAGAATCGGAGAATGGAGTAGTGAGAAAAGTATCACTTCACATGTTTGAATTATAGCCCCCCCCCCCCCCCGCCCCCACACACAGGACATCGGCCGTGGTTTTTATAACAAAATATAACATGGATGAATTGTGTCAAGAAAAACTGGAGCCTATTTACATCCCTACGGAACTTGGAAGAAAGTCCAAATAGAATTTAGAAAGTTCTGTTCCGACAAAATCGGGACGTATAGTAAATGAAAAAGCAAAGTGCTACCTTGTGCTTTGCACCAAGCCATGAAGGCGTGTAGGGGTGCGGAGTTAGGGTCCCACACTTTCTTGTTACGGCCGAAGGTGGGGATAACGTGATCAGCACCACGCCCCTGGCCGCCTTTACCCCCCCCCCCCCCAAAGTTTCCTAGAGGCACCCACTTTATACGACGCTGGGTGGGCGCCGGAGCCACTTGAACAGGTGGACAAAATTCAAATTCTCCCCAGTCGGAGATCGAACTCAGACCTCTCGCATGGTAATCAAACTCCCTAACGACCGAGCTACCGCGGCACATATAGTATAGTAGCCTTTGTAATTAAGGCAAGAATTATTTTAGCGTTTCGTTCAACGGTTTTAGGGGAATCATTTTCGGGCATAGGCTATAACTCTTGTCGGTTCTGCGACCTGTCTTGAGAAAAGGCGATTTTATGACGAACAACATTCCACCTGATGTCACGTGACTTTCCTACATTTCCTGTGTCTGTTGGCTGTTGCATGAAAGACGAGTTGCTTCTTGAGACAGACAGAATCACCCGATCACCTAAAGGTGCAATGTGTGTTGCCTACCTTTCCGGCATTATTTACTGCCATTAAAGTCTTATGGGGAAGAACTTTTTTCCACCACTGTACTTCATATAGTAACACCATGCACGTTACCCAATAAGACAGAAAAATAAATAATATCAAATTCGCATTTCTAACTTCTTGTTACAGGACAATTTTACTTTAACAAGTGAAATTTGCACCGAAGGTAAATTCCACGTAATTATTGCTTATTGTAATTATTATTGTTATTTGGGGGACACATGACATGATTTGGGGGAGGATGCGGCATTGGCCTGGGGGGGGGGGGGATGGGCATCCCTGTATATAGTATATTCAACTCGGCAACTAATGGCTCTTGGTCCTGTCAACGTAGTCCCCTCCTCTCTCTATTCGAATGTTGAAAATTTTATCAGTACAAGCATACTCTCCTAAAAAAAATACGTAATTCTTCAGTTCATTGATAAAAGATATTCATTAGCTAAAGTTTGTTCGTCTACAGGTATATATATATATATATATATATATATATATATATATATATATATATATATATATATGTATATATACCAGGGTATGCCATTTGTTTCAAAATATTTACTTTATTTTTTCTAGCTTCTGCGTTAAAGCACTGTTTATAACGAATAAAATATGTTTTAAACCTTACAACTAATTTTCGTACTTAAAAAAAAAGAGGACACTTGTTTTTGTCAACCCTGGTTTGCAAGCAAAAGCTCGTTCTGGCCAAACAACCTAATTAAGGTGAGACCCAATCTATACGATGGCAGTGCCATCTGTGAACGGACCTGTTTACATTCGAGATTTCGTTGATCTTCCCATCTGTAGGTGGCGAGATTGTTAATTGAAAGGAGTTAATCGAAAACGGCGCTTCTTATGTGGCGACAAATTATGCATTTGATGCTTCCCTAAATGGCTCGTCACAAGCAGATTACTTGTCACTTCGAAATGGAACAGCTTTTTCTTCCTTTATTTCGCAATTAGTTTGCAAGAGAGAACTTCCAAGAACGACTCTTGGCGCGTGGGCGAAAAGGATTCGTAATTGATGGGAACTGCTAATGCCCGGACAAGTAATTCGAATCAAGTCCCAAGTCTAAACAAAACGAAGTGTGTCCAGCCAAATGTCAAATAGCCAAGTCTGAGGTGGATGAAAAAAACTAGAATGTCCACTGCTTGTGAAGACGCTTGTGCGCCCACGTGAACAGAGTTTAGAAGATTGAAGCAATGTCTAAATTTGTTGCCCTAGGTTTCTGTGCAAGGGAAGGGCAGAAAACAGCAGAAGTGAAACGTTGTGATTCTGGTGGAATGTTAGTAGTTTCTTGAAAGTGTCTTCTTTAACGATGAGTTAATCCTATTGATTGTTGATGCTGAATAAATTACATGTATGTTTTTAGAGGCAGATGTGTGTTGTTGGATTTTATTATTATTTGAAGTGGTGTTTGAAGCAAAGTAAAAGAAATATGGGAATTGTTTGAGGAATGTTATGCAGAAAGCTTCTTGCCTTACGTCTATACAACAAATCCTGTGTGCTTTTGCATGACAGTACATTACATTCATCATAGTTCTTACATTTAATGAAAAATAAACTTTAATTAGATTATTATTTTCATGCAAATTCCGAACAGAAATGGAAGAGACTGTTTTTCAGAGAGGATCAATTCAGTTGGTCTCATCACTCGAGTCGTTAAACATGTTTGTGTTATGCTAATTTTAAGTTAATATTTATATTAATCGCGATTTTGAGGGTGAATGATCAGATTAAATAAACAAATGGGGGTTATCCAAGGCCCTTCCCAATAACATAGTCTGAACAGTGGATTAGATCTCACTTTAAACTGTAGATCTAGGCTCGATTAAGCTCTTCTAACAAGAAGTGAACTTACTTTACAGTGGGACATTGTATGCCAAGAACATTACTTGAACAAGAACCTTCGGAGACTGATCTTCATTACTTCACATCAAACCGCATTTCGTTGTTCGAACTTGGACTATTTTGTTTCCCGATAGTAAATTTAAAACTTTTCGTGCTCCTGCGTTCCTCGAATGTACCAATACATCCTAACGTTTTTCCTCATAAATAGAAGTGTACATGTGAGCGTTTGTGTTATTTTTTATTATTATAACAGCAGATTGAGCGGTAACAAAACATTAGCTGTAACTTACCAGAAAAGTAGACTTAACGCGCCATGTTACAACACTGCCTGGTATTTCTGTCGCTTAAGTTTACCAAGGATATACTTTGCCGGTCTCTTAATAGATGTCTGTGTTTCGAACTTTTTCATGTAAATTTACACGGTGAGAGCTGGCACGATTTTAAAATGCATATGATAGATAATTATCACACCTGTAGGGTAAAAGTGCAGATTATATCTTTAGATCGAATCGGTGACCTTGGGCATCCAAAGACAAGATTCCTTGCCATTCAGACATAATGCCGGCGGATAAACGTACCCTATAGCTTCTGCCAGGCGAGCAGAATAGCCTGTTCAAGGGGTTCTTAATAACAAAGTTCCCTGTGTTCCGCTGATTGTATCGGGACAACGTTCTTTAAAAGATAATAAAAGAGATGGTAAGGTGTATTTCAATGCAACGGGAATCCAAGATAAGGAATGTTAGGGCCCCTCTTTTTCTTTCTTCTGCGAATGACAGGTATAAAGGAGGAGGAGAGGGGGTAGCAGGGGAGGGGGAGGGGGTAGCAGAAGCTTCTGGGTAGGTGAAGAAGAGAAATGTTAAGATCGGTTCTGGTCTCCTTTTTTTCATTTCGTGCGGTTAAATGAGGAGTTCGGACATTTCGTTCGAGATCCTGACGTGAAAAATGACGTCATAATTCCACGAATGAATAATTTATTGAACTTGAAAAGCGTTTCCAGGGGAATGGTTTCTGAAATGTGCTGTCGGTTCTGCTTCACGTTATAGCGTACTGAGGTTGAAGAGAGAGGAATTGTGGCTAATGCCTGTTTCGAATGAATTTTCCGCGTACCTCTTTGGATATCATCCAAGACTCACTCACTTTTGTCATCGACTGGTTCCCGAAAACGGGCGATCTGTACGCTCATGTGAGCCATACTTAACCCCCCTCCCCTCTGTAATAGCTTAAGTCGAAATGTGTTTGGTACTGATTATTGACTTGCACAAAATTAGTTGCAATCATCTGTGTCCTCTTGTCTACCAAATTAAATGATAGTATAATGCTCAGGTGCTTTGGGGATCGACTGAACACCGAAGATTCCAAGTTAGAGTCCTAGCCTGGGCATACGTATTTCTTTGTGGCGCTTCGTCAACTTAATCTAATTGGCATTTATTCCCAAATTAGCCAGACGTTGAAGAAATACGACGTAAAATAAGCATAAGAAACGTAAAGTTTCCCGTGCACATAGCACCGTGCCATGATGGAACATTCAGGGGATGTGGAGGCAGGGCCCCACACATTCTCCATCTCGGTGATGTGATCAGCACCACTCTTTGGCCGTCTTTACCCCCCAAGGTTGCTCCCAGGTACCCATTTGAGGCAGGGTGAGCTCCAGAGCCGCTTTTTTGGGGACAAGGCCGGTAAAATCCCTACCCCAGGAATCGAACCCGGTCTCCCTCGTGGCAGTCGGACACCCTACAGACTGTACCGCCGTGGCTCTAGCACAATACGAAAAGAAAATCAGTACTTTCTTCTTGATTAGTTCATACTCATAACATTCTTTCTAGTCGAGACACTTGTTCCTGTGTTTTTAGGAGCTTATCACCACCCTCGGTTCCTTCGAGAAAAGCAAACTCCCGTGAGGAAACGAGGCTGATGTGACCGCGCAGTGGAGCATGCTATAGAGAGTCCTATGCGTCTCGAGAATGTTCATTGAAAAAAATACAGATGTTACAATTAAAACCAGCATGTTTCAAAGAAACCAGATAAAGTTATATATTAACATGAGTTTTATTGCACGGTATTGAAAACAAATTGAAAACTATAATGTTAACAAAAATATTTTGGAACCATTCTATCGTTCCATTACTCATATAAGTTAAATTAAAGACACATACCAAATACCAATTAGAACTAACGAACTCTACCTTACATGAATAACGCTAGTGCACGTGCAGTGTATCTGATCGGCGTGCTACCCAGAACTCGAGTGTTTCAGCCTTCCTGGTCGCTCTTGAACACTCGAGCTCGTCTTGTGCAGCACCAATCAGATCACGCCTGACGTCATCTCTACTTCTTATATTTAACCCTAGAGTTCGTTAGTGAAAACAACCTCTTGCAAGACCAGTTTACATAAAGTGGTCTTAACCTCCCCCACTCGGGGGTAATTTACAAAAATTACACCTTAGTTATGATACCATTCTAATTTAAGTATGTTCTGGGTAGCCAGCGCCGTTATTCCAATAAATCTGATGTTGTGTGTCGCGACATAAAGCTAGGCGTACAGACCCCATCTGAAATATACAAAATCGAGAACAGTATCTTCGTAACTTGTATGAACACCCTGTATAACATTTATAAATCAAGCATATGTATATTATTTTGATTACTTTTCACATATAAAAATAATTAGTATACAAATTATTTACAAATGTATGAGTCGACACATCATTAATGGATTTGCAACAGTGTTTTTGGATTTTTAGATTACGTAATCTTTAACCTTCGTTTAGTCACACATTTCCGGAAAGGATTTCAAAGTCTGACCTTGAGTCAGTTAGACAGGTACAACTTGAAATAAAGACATGCCTATACAGCAGACCTCTACAAGTAACAGATGGTTACACAGATAAGACGCAAGACAAGGAGTTCTGACACGTGTTTTGGGTAGCACGTCGATAAAGAAAAAAAAACCTGAGGAGTTTTAATCGTGAAGGCGAGACAGATACCTTTTCAATTGACTAACATGAGCTCTACGAACGTTTCGGGAGTCATTTACCTTTTCTAACAAAACACTATTACCCCCTAGAAATTTCATTATCTTATAAGGTCCAGCATATTTCATACTCAATGATTTTGTTATATTTTGTGCTAGACTAGAGATTTCATGCGTCTCTACTAAAACTAAGTCACCTACCGAAAATCTTATGTCTGAAAATTTTTTTTTATACATTTTGTCTCGCTTATGCCACATTTTAACCATATTTTCAATGGCAAGTTCCCATTTATTTATTAAATCTTGTTTTTCAAGATGTTCATCCGACAAGATAAATTGCCACTTAACTTCCAGAGGAGAGTACAACTTCCTACCCAAAAATAATTCTGCCGGAGACATCTTTAAGGTTTCATGATATACTGAATTGATACTAAAGACAATTTCTTGTAAAACACTTGACCATTTGTCTTGTCTGTTGTGTATATAAGTTCGCATGGAACTTTTAATAGTAGATATGTATCTTTCACTCAAGTTTGCCGCCGCATGGTATGGCGAAATTGTAATATGACGAATTCCCATGGAGTATAAATATGAGGTGAAATATTGACTTTTAAAATAAGCTGCATTATCAGTTACACATTCATAAGGTACTCCTAGTAACATAAATGTTTTATGTAGTAATTTAACACACATTTTAGAACTAATCTTAGCCATTGCGTGACATACACAAAACCTAGTAGCGGCGTCTACCATTATTAATATAAACTTATTTCCACCAGACATTGGTAACGGACCTATTACGTCAATAAAGATACGTTGCAAGGGTAATTTTATGATTTCTGACATCAAAGCATTAGACGCAGGTACATTTCTTTTCTTTGCCTTTTGGCAAACATCACAACTACTTACAAATCGTTGAATGTGATTTTTCATACCTTCCCACGTAAATCTAGACTGTATTTTCTGGAGTGTTTTTACCCAATAACAATGGGATCCACCAATTACATTCGAGTGAAAATAATCGATTATCGAATTTTGTAAATGTTCTGGCACACACATTTTAAACGTTTGATTTATTGCCCGAGTTTTCTTGTACAAAATATTATTAACTAACTTATAATCTGGAACCAATTCTTTGTTATTTATTTTATCTATGATTCGGGACAATACTTTATCCTTTTTCTGTTCCAAATCAAATGATAAAGAGAATAATGGATGAAAATACATTCCCAAATTTACATGTTGCAATTCTTCAAGTTCTAAACTTTCTGTATCAAATTCTTGACTGTTGTAAATGCGAGAGAGAAAATCAGCTATAACATTAGCCGTGGTGGAAATGTGAGAGATTTCAAACTGATATTCGGAAAGCTTTTGTAAATAGCGAGCATACAATGGATATTTCTTAGCTCTCCTTATCATCCATGTAACACTGAGGGAATCCATCTGAACCGTAAATGGTCTTAATTTTAAATAGAAACCAAATTTCTCGATAGCTAACATTAAACCCATTAATTCTATTTCATATATAGTTTTTGATTTATGTTTCTCTTTCAACCGTTTGGAATGAAAATAAACAGGTTTTAGTTGACCTTGTTCATTTTCCTGCAACAACGTGCATCCAAACCCTTTTAGGCTTCCATCCACTTGTACTGTGAAGGGTTTATTGAGGTCAGGTAGTTTCAGAACTACAAAATCTTCAAAACATTGCTTTAGTTTATCGAAGGCAGACTGTTGAGACTGTCCCCACTGAAATTTAACTCCTTTAACCTTTAAATCATACAAAGGTGCCATTATTTCATGAAAATTTGGAATAAATCGGCTGAAGTAAGAGAGAAACCCACAAAGTCTATTTAAACCTCTCATATTTTTAGGAGGGGGAAGTTTATGTATAGCGGTTATTCTATCTGGATCCATGCATAGTTTTCCTGATTTAATAATGAATCCCAAATATTGAATTTCTAATTTCATGAACTGACTTTTAGTAGGGGAGATGGTGACCCCCCATTGCTTAAATCTGTCGAATACAATTCGAAGGTGTCTCAAATGTGTGTCTTTATCTGGGCTAAACACAATTACATCATCTGCATAGAATTCCAAAATTTTACCTTTCAAGTCACCCAAAATTTTATACATAATTCGGGCTAAGCTACTAGGGCCAATTTTAAGACCAAATGGGATCCTAGTGTACTGGTAAAATCCCGAGGAGGTCCCGAAGGCAGTCAGTGCTTTCGAATCCTCAGTTAATTTAATGTGATGAAAAGCCTTTTTTATGTCTAGCACACTATAAACATTTCCTTGGCTAATTGACATCAAACTTTCCTCCAACACCGTGTTAGGAAAGGCATCAAATAGTATATGTTTATTGACTTCAGAGTAGTTACAAACAAGCCTACTTTTATTGTTTTTACCTTTCACTATGAAGCAAGGTGAACAATAGTTACTTTGGCACTCTTCTATAATTCCCTTTTCTAATAAATCTTGAACAATTGATTCAATTTCTAATCTTTTCTCACGAGTTACTGGATATGGATTTATTCTAACGGGAGTTGTATCTTTTAACTTTATATGATATTCATAATCCCTTATACATCCTATATCATTATCAGTAAGTACGTCAGAAAATTCCTTTTTCAGCTTACCTAGTTCTTGCTCATAATAGCCTATATTTGCAGTCTGCATTCCCAGATGTGTCCCTTGATGTCTTCTAGGCCTGCCAAAGTGTTCTCGGGTTCCTGGTCTGCTTCTTTTCCGGACTCCAACTTGTTCCCGGCGGTCGTCGTATCCACTTGCTTGACGAATCGTCTGCCCATTTGAATATTGAGGAGTAGAAACACTTTCCTGAAATATTGTACATCCTTTAAGTAAACTATCACCATTCCACTTAATAGGCACAATCTTATTGCTGCTTTTTAACTGCACTACACCATCACTTAACTTTATATTCATTCCAGTTCGAATTTGAAATTTTAGGCCAAGAACTAAGTCTACAGGTAAGTTTTTAGCAATGTACATATCAACTGGCCACGACATTTCATTAATTTGAACTCCAACTGTCACTCTCTTATTAAGATGTAAACTGGACGAATTACCCACGGTAACTTTGATATCTACGTCATGCTCGTGAAAATTTCTTTTATCTTTAATTAATTGCCAAATACTGTCTTTAATAATGTTCTCAGAGCAACCTGTATCAATACAAGCCAACACTGGTACCTTTTCCACCGAACAGTCAATGAAAACTGCTTGCAGCCCCTGTTTATTTATAGTTTTCGAAAGATCTCTCTTCATTATATAGGCCTGTCTTTTAAGGGGACAATTTGATTCTTTATGATTAAAGTTTGTACAAAATCGGCATTGCATAGGAACTTTGTCTTTAGGCAAGGGGAAGGAAACAAGTTTTTCCTGTCTTTTTTCGGCATAAAATTCACTTGCAATAACATGATGTTTTTGCATTCTTTTTAGACTCGATTTGAATGTTTCAAGAGAGTCGGGAACTTCACTCATTATAAGAAATTTTTCGGAATATCTAGGCAACAGTCTTTCGACCAACAAGGCACAAAATTCCGCATCTGTCCACGCAACTTGCAAAACTCGGGCTCTCCTTAATCTAGTTTCTAAAAATTCTACTGGGTCTTCCCAATTATCCTGCCTGCGTAATACATAGTTCGTAATGAGCTTCTCACGTCCCAAAGACGTCACATGAGTATCCAGCACTTTCCTTACAACTTCTCGCCACATGCTGTTCTTCGATATACACGTCAACCATAAACTATACAATCTTTGTCCCACTTTATTTAACACTGACAACATGATTTCTCTCAAGGGAAACAAACCCTTTTCTACAATTTTCTCTATTGCTAGCAAAAATTGAAATATATTATCCGAAGATTCGGATACCACGGGCGGAACATCAGCAATAGCTTGAACTAACGTATTCTGTGCAATATGACTAGTTAACTTGCTTAACACACCATCAGGAAAAATAACACTATTGTTACTTCTTTCATTAATATTAAGCCTAACTTCTTCGTCCGAATCAGAGAACTGTATTAAATTGTGACGAGGGCGTCTATTTACCCAGGAAGTCCTGATAGGAACCCTATAACTAGGTTGTACCTCTACATTTCTTTGGTCGAGTACATTAATAGGATTATTCTCATTACCTTCAGATCGCTGGTCTCTGTTACGAGTTGAAGAAAAAGGCTCACGATATTGCGTGAGATCCGAGTATCCCACCTGATCTAAGGTTAATAAAGAATTCACACCATCCATTTTCTTTATATTGCAAATAGTGTATCTGTAATTAGAAACATACGTTAATACTAAATTCTAAATTCTAATTTTCAGATCTCCCCACTTCTGTTCCATAACCAATTAAATTTTCCTTTTCTTTTGCGATGAACAGATTGAATACTGGCATTTTTCAATGTAACGAGCCGAGCAAACCGACAGCTGGTATGTAAGGTCAAATGAACATGCCTCTGAAAACACACGATCAACCACGCTCTCTCTTATCACCACCCTCGGTTCCTTCGAGAAAAGCAAACTCCCGTGAGGAAACGAGGCTGATGTGACCGCGCAGTGGAGCATGCTATAGAGAGTCCTATGCGTCTCGAGAATGTTCATTGAAAAAAATACAGATGTTACAATTAAAACCAGCATGTTTCAAAGAAACCAGATAAAGTTATATATTAACATGAGTTTTATTGCACGGTATTGAAAACAAATTGAAAACTATAATGTTAACAAAAATATTTTGGAACCATTCTATCGTTCCATTACTCATATAAGTTAAATTAAAGACACATACCAAATACCAATTAGAACTAACGAACTCTACCTTACATGAATAACGCTAGTGCACGTGCAGTGTATCTGATCGGCGTGCTACCCAGAACTCGAGTGTTTCAGCCTTCCTGGTCGCTCTTGAACACTCGAGCTCGTCTTGTGCAGCACCAATCAGATCACGCCTGACGTCATCTCTACTTCTTATATTTAACCCTAGAGTTCGTTAGTGAAAACAACCTCTTGCAAGACCAGTTTACATAAAGTGGTCTTAAGCTTCTATGTTCGTATTAATGATAACAGGGTAAATAGCCTCAGTGCTGACACATCTACTATGATGTTGACCAATATACTAACTTTATCAAAGTAAGTGCAAGAACATTTGCTTTAGAGATAAGTCCTTTGATACCTACTTAATGAGAAAATCATCTGCGTTTCCAAACCTAATTGACTCTAAGTGACTCATTTTTGAGTATCTATAGTGGAACCACAGACAAGAGAACCTGCGCAAGACCTGCGACTCCTGCTCATCGTACTCCCGCCTGCAGGGGTGGAACAGAATGAAGCATGCATCCTTGTGGCCCGAAGGGAAAGGTGCGCGGAGACTTTTGGCCGAAGGTTCTTTTACTTAGATGTCCACATATCCCTATCAACCGAGAATATAAACTAAAATTAGGTAATGTGGCGCGAAGATATCCGTATTTACGAAAACCAGAACGTGCCCGCTCCTCCTCCCGCATATCTCTTAAACATTGAGTAAAATTCTCATGTGGATTCCCTCGCTGTTGTCTACGTACTTGCAATGGCCTCGCCATGGAGGAGAGAATACGAAACTGGTTTAGGTGACTGACGTGATTTTTGTCATTCGTCCGTATCACTTGAGTTAATGTTCGCAGAAACTGGGAGATACTTTTGTTCTGTGTTTATGAACAGATGGAATCTTACATAAATCACAAAAGCGAGAAGTTGAACAACCTTTTCAACCCCTTCCAGTGCCACAAAGTGCAAAGGAACATGTGTGTCTACATGTGTTTGCTAGCATAAGAGACGAGCATAGTTCATATGTTAGTCCCAGAGTTTTTTATTTATTTTCCCCCCCTTTTTTCAATGTTGATCACGTTCGCGCGCCTTGCAATTGTTCAGACACAGCGCGAGTTTAATGCTCGGCTCGGGAGAACCTGTTTGCGCTAAAACAAAGCCCGAACTGGCGGTGCCTTTGCGTCGTGAATTATGCTCGACTGAAGTGCTCC
This sequence comes from Lepisma saccharinum, assembly GCF_977018435.1. Classification (NCBI taxonomy): domain Eukaryota; kingdom Metazoa; phylum Arthropoda; class Insecta; order Zygentoma; family Lepismatidae; genus Lepisma; species Lepisma saccharinum. Next base: position 60,002,637 of record NC_139242.1, on the reverse strand, counting down.
GGCGTGTTCAGGTGCATCTTCCCTCCACAGCACTCCGGTGTCACGTTTCCACTCTCACGTAGCTGTCCGAATCTGTGTTGCATTTCTTTTCTAAAATAATACCAGAATTAAGTTTTGGAGCAAATTGAAAAATCGCATTATATAGTGAAAAGAATGAGGATTTCGTCGGCGCCAATTGGGCGGTGAAATAGCAAAAATGGTCGGCGTGAAGAAATAAAAAAAATAAAGATATTTATATTTCATCTAAAATGAGAGGGTGGGTGGGAACTGTCTCAAAATATGTACCCTTAAAGGCGGCAACCAAATTTACAGCAGTAATAAAGTGGGTTGCATACACTTAAGGATAAAATTCACACTAAGCCACAGGAATACTCCTTCTGGATGCATGGCCGTATCCAGCGGGGGGCAAGAGGGGCGCTTGCCGACTCCCGGAAAACAAGTCGTGAAAAATTTCGTTCTGTTTATTGTACTTTTTTGAGCGGAAAGCAAAATAAATATCATCCCATTATCAAATAATACAAAATAAAGCAGAGATAAGGTTAAGCAAAGATTGTAGGACGCATATCACAGTTTGTCCTTGACTACAGCCTATTTAGAAGATGGGAAAGTGTTATTTTCGTCCTCCATGATAAAAAGTTCTGTTTGCCCCTCCTCCCTGGAAAAAGTCTTGGTACGCCTACGCCTATATCTGAAGGTACCATAACCACGCGCGCACACACACCTCACACATAAAACTATTGTCAGGATTTGGCTCTCAGTGGCGTGTCCCTTCATGAAAATATAAAGAAAAATACACATTCATCTATAAACAAAGCGTATCTCAAGTGTCAAGGTTATGAAATTCAATGCCCATGAATATCGAGAGGAAAGCAAGAGTAAGGCAAAGACATTGAGAAAAGAGTTGCTGTCCTGAACAATGGAGATAGAGTCCACGTGCATTCGGAACATCTCCAGCTACCTGCGCGAGTCTAGCCAGCGAGCCTACAAGCAGTGTACAGCATGAGCATTAGAGTTAGCTATAGGCGCAGAGTAGAGATGACGTCAACGGTTCACTTCTTGATTGGAGACGTCGGGAGTTATGACTCGCTCCCAAGGTGCAAGCGCAGAACGGCCAGAGCTGTTATGGATATAATCTCACTCTACCTGAGATACATTTTGTACTGAATTCTTCAAAGCAGGTAGTATTCTAGAGCAAGGGGGTCTGTAATTTCGAATCCAGAAGGTAAATTGTTTGCCATTTATCGATCTTGTATTTTTGGCAACGCAGCAACTCTGGGTTTATCGTAATATTGAACTTAATTTTTCCAATTTCAAAATGATTGCTATCAAGAAAGTATCAAGACGAAAAACACCCGAATAAAAAAGTGCAACGACAGATTTATTTCTACGTAAAACTTGCATTTTGTACGGAAACTTTGTTGAAAAATGTCCCGTGGCGAAGATAGAGTTGGCAGGACCGCTCCTCTAAATAATTCAAACTGTAAAAAGTTTTTGCATCGTAATATCCCTGCCTAAAAGTATCCCGTCTCTTTCTTCTTTGGGATAATAATTTCAAGTTTCAGCTATCGGCCTCGCCCTTTCAGCGAAATTCCTGGCTGAAATGGGATATCGCATACCCTTTGAAAACCTCCAGTCCCGTTTTCCTAAAATACCAGATTTGAATATACATTCTTATTTTCATTGTTGGGCTTAATTCTGTCCTCCCCTCGGGTTCAGTTTTCCAGTACCGAGCGAATCCCTCTTCCGTGGAAACGTTGTAAAAGGAGAATGTGCATTGCTAACAAGGTCAGCCGGAGAACCTACGGGGCAATCATGGCCGTAGCACGTCGCTCTTTTCAACTCTGTGGGACGATTCGATTGAGTTTTCGAACGCGCTCCACGCTCGGTTTCTTCTCCACAACCGCAGTCCCGACCAGAGCGAAAAAGAGAAAATCTCGTGGGTTCTCGTAGATCCTCTGTGGAAAAGCAGGAAGGTTCTGTGCATAAATGTGGCAGTCGAATATGTTTTATCCTTCTGCACAGCAGCGCTCCTTGTGGTAGGTTCCAAACGTAAAGTTTGTTTCGTCGTGTGCAATGAAAAGACCAATATTACAATTACACGAACAAGCATCTAGGCAATATGAACTTTTCAATTACTCAGGTCTTCATTACGAGTTGTACAGTGGAAATATATATGTTACGCGATGTCAAAACATCAAATAAACATATTTTATGTGGTTAGTAATTATTTCGTGATTAAAATGAAACTCTCCAACTGATGGACTGTTCGTGATAGTACACGTACTTGTATATTTTCTTCACTTAGGATAATTGTTATATTTGTAATGATTAATAATTGTGAATTTTAGTATATTTTTCCTTGAAGTAATTTTAAATTTCTTTTCGTTTTAGGTAAGTACCAGCTTTTACAAATACAAGCTGCAACTTGTAAGTAATTGTTATTGTATATAGTGCGTGCAGAATGATGAAAAACCTTTGTCATATATTTTACAATGTGTTCTACCAGGGACCATTCTTCGATCGTCCCTGGTTCTACGTCTCATCAGCTGAAAGTTTTCTCTTAAGAACTGACGATTTAAACTGATTAAAACTTCAGAAATTTGTACGTGTTGTGCACTCGATTACAAATAGTTGTAGCTCTATACCACGCAAAAGGATGCTCACAACTAACTTTTCTCATCACGGCTGCATCTGTAGCAGTGATTGTCAGCAGTGGTTAATAATAACTTCAAGAATGTGATGAACAATTTGCCTTACGACTGTACGAACTGTGCCTGCCTAGATCGGAGTTCTATTGATTCCTAAGTGCTTTTGTCTAGGAAAAAATGTGATGAATAGATTGCAAATTTCGCTTTATCCTCCTTTCACATGGTGATTTAATAAACTTAACTGGGAAACTTGTCATTACCAGTAACTTTCATTTTATCTTCCCCCTCCCCTTCATTCTGTATGGATACGAAACCGATTAAAAATTGATCCATAAACATGATTAGCAAAAGCGGAAGCCCATGGTGGCAGGGAAAATGCCAACTTGGCGGACAAAAGAACATCGATTGTGGTTGTTGTTACATGCTCTGAAAATCGGGTCGAGGCCCTTTCGGACATCCATAGACCTTACTCCGAGCAGCGACGCACAATGGCTTCAGTTTCGCAAATCACTTTAGCATTGATGGCTGAATATGACTTTCTACGTTCATGGTGATGGTGGACATTTCGAATCCAGAGAAAGTATTTTTGATGGAAATAAATCACAGAAATGGAAACAAGTGAAAAATGGCGCGCGGTGTCCATATGACTGATTCTCCGCCATGTTTGTGCCTCAGTATCGCATGTTGAAATCACATCATTGTGGCTTGAAATTTATTAATGAGAAAATATTTGCTTTTTTAATACGGTGCTAGATGTCTGTGACGATGAATATTTTAAAATCCTTAGCTTCTTTTCTTTTATGCATTCAGTATCAATTAATTCGGTAAGTGTGCTTGTATCTGTCGTCATATTTATTTAAGAAGTGTTGTCTGGCCACTAAAGTTGCATTTTCCGACATCTTTTCGTTCAAAAACTTTAAAAACTTCATTATGCTAACATAAAAGAAACTTTAACGAAAATGTATTGGAGTTTTTTTCTTATGATGAATATAAATCCAAATTAGGAGAATATGACCAACATAAGGTTTTGTTTTGAAAACTACATTTTTGTTTCAGGAAAGACAGGCCAGACAGTATTTAACTTTATATGGCACACCTAAAATTTTTAAACTATTCCTACAGAACTCTTTCGTGTCCTAAATTTTCCTGAAGAAGCCTAGACCGATGAATCTGCTCCCCCATTCGCCTAAGTCTCTGAATCAACATTGAACATATCAGCGCCCTCGACCGACCCCACGTTTGAGAGATTTGGGATTATCTCTGAGCGTTCCCTGGGTTCTCGAAGTCCTATCCAATTACCAGGAAACTGTCGGTGCAGGGTGCTGGTATGTGCAGGAGCTCTATCTTGCTGGAGCCACGCGGGAAAAATCTTCATTCGCGTTCAGTACGCTTGGGGAATGTTCGCTCGTTGAACATATGCAAATTGGTGTCTGCAGCGACAATTCCTTGGAATGAAAGGTAGGAATTACGTGGTCCAGTCACATGCGAAACTGATACGATTACGCAAGAGTAGCCTTTCCAGAATTGAGAGATTAATGATATTTTGTAGATCAATTGTGTTTCACAACGACATTACTGTCTGGTATTCGTAGGTTCAAATCGCTGGTGGTCAATCCGGTCCGTATTTTCCTGCCTCTTATCTTGTTTCAGTAGTGTGTTTTAATAAATTCCATTGCATTTATCACATATTTATTCTACCAAGGGACATTGAACATTGTGATATTATCAAACTATAATTAAAGTATATGAATCATCATAAACAACTCACTTTGGAAAACTACTAGACTACTCTTACATCAATAAAAATAATTAGGGCAACGTTTCAATTCAAGTCATACCATAGTGGAAACTTATGCTTACTAGAAAGATGATGTTCGGTGAGATACCTTGTTGGGTCATGTTTCTTCTCTGAATAATTATCACAATATATTCACATGGTAGTGGAGTGTACAATACTGGTTCAAGGACTGTGCAGTTATTTTCTTAACGGATTCGACTTACCAATGCGATTTAAAGAAATAAAGCGAGTCCTCTGAATTTATGGATTTAATAATCATTCTTTTCGACAGTTTAAACCGCCTCCCCAGCCCTTGCCCTGTACTACATGAATAATATTCTATGTTTAATACCGGTGGCGTGTATATTGACTCGAATCCAAGCTTAAACTGTATGTCCAGTCCGGAGCAAATGAGCATAAAGTAAACAAACTTAGCCAATCAAAACTTTACCGCCCCCCCCGAATTTTCTAAGTCTTCTAAGGGGTCCCGGGTTCGAATCCTGGTCTGGGCATGGATATTTGTGAGGGTACATTCATCAATATCATCACTCATCCCCATCTGCGCAAATTAACCAAAAGTGGCACAAAAGGCGAAGTATAATAGTTTAAATCAAATCAAATCTAAGACTTCTAGTAAAAAATACTTTTGAATCACACGATGGAGCCAATCACGCTGTAACCCGTATGATAAACTTGGTTACTAGTACTGCCACACATATACCAACGCCTATAAAACAGAATACCAGACGAAAACATAGCGTGAGCGTGTTTTATTGCAGCTCTTTGGCACTGGGAATGCTGTCTCGCCGTTTCTTGTCGGTAGGCAGCGACATGTGTGTGCAAATCGTAAACTACTCCTGTGGCAGAGATGCTCAAGGAAACAAATCTGTGTAGGTCGCGGCATTGCTGAAAAATCTTGGGAAATGATCCTAACGAGCTGTTAGTTGTTTGGTTTCTTTTTTAATGTATTCTATATTTGTTCGAATCTGAAATGGTTGATATTGACGAGTCTCTGTTTTATCTTTATTTGTCTTCAGTTTTTTACGTAGGCCACTGACGCAAGCATGGAACATCTATGTTCCTCTCTTGGATTCCGAAAGTGGTTGCGCCCAACAACGAGCATTATTCCTTAGGAACGCTTGTAAGCAGGCTGTCAACGTTAAACAAATAAGAGTCCCGAAAGACTGATTGTCCGTGTAACTTCAATGCTCACAAGATCACGCGTGCAAGCTATTTTTGAGAAGCAGGTCCTTGAGATGGGCTATTGACCCCTACTTCGTAATTAAACATGAAAGACATTTAAAGTCATTTGTTAGAACAACACAACGCTTAAAACGCAGTGCAGCTGTATGTATTAACAAGTTGCCGGTAGCGAGCGTTGCCTTGAATGGGAAGACGGACGGAAAGAAGAAAAGGGGGGGGGGTGTAAAATACCTTTCTGCCTGACTTGATTATCGCCGAGAGGCTTAACACTTGAGGGAAAAATTGGAGGAGGGGGCTTGACAGGCAGGTTGTCAGTGCAGCATGTCATTTTGCCTAACGAGTGCGTGATAAACGCATGGGAAGCGAAACGCACGCACCTCGTACTTATTTACGCATGTGCGTGTTGCGTCGTGGAGCAAATAAATTGGCTGTATCATCATGTCGTGAGCGCCATCTGCACTAGCTCCCCTTTCGGAGGGAAATTGAAATAGCTGCTATGAATTGTAAGGATGGAAGGAGAGGAGGGGCCGGGGGATTCGTCCATTCATTCCTTTGCTTTGCGTGTTGGCGCGGGGAGGATTCACAAGTTAGCCTCTCATTAAGATGTAGACCGGACCTCCCGCCCTTGTTGTAAATCAATGATGAGGGCGATGATGATAATTTGTTTCGGTCCCGCCGTGGGTCGTAAACTCGCACTGAACAGTTAGCTTGGCGCTCACGTGTTGATCACTCAGCACTGAGAGATAACGAAATATTGAAAAGAGGATATGTATTGCCATTGTCGCTAGAGAAATGAAAAAAATACCCAAATGTCGTTACATGGAACAGCTGTTTGCCGAATTTTGCAAAATTGACGCCGAAGTATTGGGTCGGTGCATTGGATTTCAGATGTGCTGTTAAGGGCATGCGATACAATTTCCACGGGAGTCTTCCCAAGCCCTTCCGTTCATTGCAGTGTGCCAACTTAGCTCTCTTGGAGCCAGATCTGGCTCTTTCGTGCAGTCTAGCCGGACCCTGTGGCCTAGTGGTTAGCACATCGCGCTGCGACGCCAAGAGTCCCGGGCTCGAATCCCGCTTGGGCTTGGTTGTTTGCGAATGTCCATTCATCAATTTCATCACTCATCCCCATCTTCACAAATTAGCCAAGAGGCATAAAACGCGAAGTAAAATAAACTAAATCAATCAATCTTTCGTGCATTCGTTCGGCTGTGAACTGGGACGCCCACACCCCGTGCCCACTATGATGCCATCTCTGGTTCCGACCCACATAGACCACCTTTCGTCATAATTATACATTTTGCACGTGACCTGATATTGTTATATTGGCTGCGTCGCCCCACTCTCTCGTCTCCCCAGCTACTACTTTATAGCGCAATGCTAGACGTGAAATTGACAAAATATTGTCGTCAGGGAATTCTTTACTTTCGATTTCATACCACCATCGGTGGATTATTGAGATGGGCGATGCCGCCGGATCTAGATGTTGAAAAATAAGAATAAATTGTCATCAATTTAGAGTTAACGATAATAGCAATGCCCCACCCGTTTGACAACTAACATTACCCTAGAAGGCACTTTATCCAGCCATCGTAAATCTAGCTCCATGAGAGTCAGTTTTAACTCCATTTACGGTGAAAGTTAGTTATTTTATGCCCATCAGGTTTGGCAACACTGCCAGGAGGCAAGGAAAAAAGCATTGATCATATGGGAGTATGATTTGATTCATTCTCTTGTGAATATAAAACTTCCGATGGAATAGAAAGAGATGTCAACGGGAAGAGGGCAGTTTGAAGATGAATTTCACCAGCGGAAAAGTCGAAACTTCCATTTGATTAGTGTTGCCCACGAGACGAGACTTTGGCCTGTCTCGTCTCGTGGAGTCTCGTGGAAATGCTGTCTCGTCTCGAAAATATTCGTTTGTCTTATGACACATGGCCAATCTCGTCTCGAATTTTTAAAAGCCTGTCCCGTCTCGTCCCGTGGGCAACACTACATTTGATTAGCCGTAACTTGAAGTTGATTCCCCATAAGGAATACATGGGATTCCGAAAATTAATATTCATCATATTTTTCAAACATCGTGTCCATTCGGGCGATACTGAAATAAATGCACAATTGGTGCGTAATTGTATCTCCTCGCATTAAGTGGAAATTTAAACTTAGAGATAGGCAGACTACTCTCTCTGGATATTAAAGAAAATATATAAACTAAATCCGCATTATAATTATTGTGAACGCTATATTTTTTATTAATTCGATTCAAATGACAATTCAGTTACTTTTCCATATTGTTTCTAGTTATACATCACTACAATGTAACAAAATAATACATTAGACCACTGTTATTTTGTACATATAGATAGCAATTGCATAATCGTTTAATTAGCGCAAACCAATTGGTAAGCTTGATTCTCTAGAACTACACCATTAATTTAACGTTACGTTTAGTTTATGTTTTATAATAAAATAAATTTCTGCCTTGGTCAGCATTTAACTTATATTAAACCAACATAAAACTGATTATTTTTAGAAAAGTACCAGAATAAAATATGACAAAGTTTTGAGAAGCTAGTACATACAGGAGCAAATAGATTCTGAGTTTTGGTTGTTAGGATTAGATAGGTTGTGACAGTCAGATTTACCGTCGTCATTATTATTATTATTATTATTATTACTCTTAGCCGTAAAAAATGTGTTCAATCAAGGTGTTGAGTGTCTTTATTTGTTTGTATGTATATGTGATATGCCAAGCCGACGGGAGGAAGAAAGGAAGTCGCAAGTCTGACGGGCGAGCACCTGAAAGGTCAAGTTATGCGTCTAAAGCTTAGGAAATTCGACCTTAACGACAACCATTTAAATATATCGGGTTCCGGCGGCCGGATTTGTGTGGAATTTTTACCAGCGCAGCAACATGTGTGCAAGGACGGATGTGTGGAGTTTCGTAGCGATCAAGCAAGAAATACGGAGGTCAGATCGAATTGGTTGTAATCGATCAGTTTATGGGCACAGATTGCAGTTGACCTCTGGGCGCCAGCGAGACGGAAGCTTAATCCGTAGGAACCAAATCTCAGACACGACCCTGTCCAGCCTAGGAGACAATGGAGCGAAGTGGAATGACCTCTCCGGAAGCGTCCCTTCAACGACCGCCGAGCGTCCTTTTTCGAAATCGGGATAAAACGAAGGACATGCTTTTTCGACACACAGTTTTACCGCGATTCTTGTAGCGAGAGCACCTCCGTGCTACCTCTCCGTATACCGTGGACTTTGTTTTGTTTCGCGAACATCAGTGTGTGATAGGCAGTAAGTCGATACGAGTGCGCTTACCTCAATCGTTGGAGGAAGTCGAAGCGAGACTGTGTTTCCGTGATAATCTTACGCCGTTTATAGTTTTTTGTGAAACAAGGAACATCGAAAATCATGGCGGGCTAACGGAAGAAGAGAGATGAGGGCGTTACCCTCGATTCGCCCGATGCCAGACGAGACACCACGACCCATGCCTACAACGTGTCAAGAAACGACGAGCTACGCCGCATAATGCCTACCAGCCGCCACACACACACACACACACACAGAGAGAGAGAGAGAGAGAGAGAGAGAGAGAGAGATGTCGAACGCTGCCGTGTTGACGTCCCGACGCTTGAGATCGTCCGACGGTGATGGAGAAGACGCCGACGAGCCAAGAACGACCGCCCACCGCCCAGATGCGACGTCCGAATCGCGCCAGACCACGGAGATGTTCACCGATCCCGAGAGGAAGAGACGCCGAGCCCATTGACGTTCCCGAAGACGCCGACGACCCATCGTCACTGATCCACCGAGGATCCAGGTGCATGAACGCTCTTCGCATCCTCGTCGCCACGATCAAGGAAGAATAGGAAAACCTTTCGTGTGCATACTAAGTGATTTCAATCGCCCATAAAGACGCCAGGATGCGCCGTGAAACCTGAGAGGTGGTAATGTATTCATCTGTAATAATGTTAACATGTGACGGCTCGATTGATATTTAGAGAATGCCCTTGAAATTCGTCAACATTTTGAAACGCCCACACAACTCCAAACTTCATATCAAAACTCCCGTTGCGCTTATCATTTGTAATTTATTCGTCTCAGGTCTATTTTACTTATTTCTTGTGATTTTTTTAATGATCTTAAATTCGTTGTTGTTTGTGCTCCCTTTGTATTTGTTTAAAGTGCGTACTACTAGAGTAAAGCGCCGCCCGCTTAATTGTTTAATCCATTTGAGGTTTTTTCATTTTTATGTGTCAGCGCTGTGTCGCTGCTAGCTACGTCAGGTCGCGTATGTGATTATTTGTTAAAGTATTTGCCTGGTAATAATAAGTCCCGCCTGCTAGAGAGTATAGGTTGCGTCACTCAACGGAGGTTATTGTTATGTTTGGAACCACGTGAGGTCATGTAAAAGGAAAACGTCCGCCCACGTGAGCGTAATTGCTGTTGAGACGCCTTTGTTTATGCTGGACAAATAATGTATTGTCACCGCACCGACCTAGTTTTTTTTTTAAAGGTGAACTTAAGTAAGGGCTGGCTAGGATTTGAGTAGCACTGGAGCAAAAATCACAAATGACCTGATTAGATAAAAGTCAAGGTAAAATTAAATGTGAATGCAATAATTAGGGCTCGTCGTCATAAAAACCTGTACATTGTATGTATCATTTTGTCTTGATGACCCCGTAAATATTGATTCTGTGAGTGAATGTGTGAGCGAAAGAGGGGGAGATGTAACAAATTGAGTTTTGTTTTGTTAAGAATAGAATATACTTTTTTATTTTTCATGTTAATTTTGGGCTATATCATTTCGTACGCATGTCGCTACCCGTGATTTTCAGGTATGCAGCTAGCCGCTTCCCGGCTACAGGTAAAGAGGTGGTAATTGAAAGTACGTGTTTTCTTTTTGTTTGTTCGATATGGCTATTCGCTATGCACTGTTGGTCACCGATCCCTATACACGAACTTAACCTGGACCGTTACGCTATTTCGCTTGTCCGAGGGAGATTTTGCCGCCTCTATCTAGGTAGTGGTAGCATTTGTTTTCCCGGGCAAGGAAGGGCGCTTCGCAAGTTAAAATGGTGCATTCTTTTTCTGATGTGTAAGAATGTTTAAAATGAAGTGTCTAATTGAACCTTGTACTAATGAATATCGTAGGAGCTGTTATATTATATTGTATGCAAGTACAAGTATTTAAGTTTAGGACTGAACTGAACTTGAATCTTCTTTCTGTCTGAAATCTGTCTTGACATTACGATCTTAACCCATCTTAGTCCATTCCTCTTGCTGCAGTCCATGATATGTGTAACTGAATTCTCTTCGCCCCATGACCCTGTAAGGGGTGTCCTGAGAGGCCTCGTAGTACACCCCTGGAACTGCAATGTTGCAGCCCAACTCCTGGCGCCTGGACCTACGGCCAGTATAATCTTCTGTAGGGCTGTGTGTTGTCCTGTGTTTTGTCCTTACGTGTGCTGAGTGCCCCTTTACAGCCTCACATTTTAACCTAGGTAAGTATATTTTAGTCCATTTATCATTTTAGTGATGTTAAGAGTCTGGGCCGGCCCTGTATAGTGTGGAGGGTGCAAATAGTCTTTGTGCTGATGCACCCACAATTTTTATTTCGGTCAATCAATCAATCTCGCCATAACCATATTCCAGTAGGTGACCCTGCGGGAGAGCCAATCGGAGAACGCCACGTCAAATTTACGGTCTCTTATATTCGTTGACATGTCATGCACTAGAAACTTGTTGCATTAATAGCTATGATGGCTAGTATGATTATTAATATTAATCTCTCTCGCATTTTGATGCATCTACCCGAGCGTTTCTGGCAAAAATCCAAGCGCAAGGCGTGAGAAAAATTGAATTCTATATTAATGGTAATGTAGGGTAAACAGACATAATATCGGATACTTTTTGAAATCACCATAATTAACCCACTAAAATTTAACAGAAATGCATAATTTTTGGTAATATGAACTATTTGTACCTTACCTTTAGCCTTGTGATGTGTTATCTCCCTTATTGTTAAATTATTTGTTGTACAGTACAAAATAAAAAACAATGCAAATGTGAGGAATCTAAAAAAGCCGTCCGAATATCGGATAGTGGGTATGCCTAATATCAGATAGGAATTTAACATTATATAATATATATATTAACATTATATTTGAAATAAAATTACATCTCATGATAGGAGCAACCTATTATTTATTTTCAAACTAGTGTCAGATTCTTCTGAGTCAGATTGCTCTTGACATGTTTTGTGCCGCAATTTGGGATTGGGGAATGTCAATTGGACCAATTTGATATCCGATATTTGGCAGACCTCCCTATCCGATATTAGGCCGAAGGCGACCTCGTGAGAAATATAACCTTAATAAACAAAGACATTTACCCGAATAGAACTAGCATATCAACATACTCTAATATTCCATCTTTCTATGAAATATAAGTAAGCTTTTGTTTCTCCTTACCTTCAATGTGAAAACCTTTGATCATGAAATGCTTCCAAAAACTCAGAAACTGAAAATTTCTGTTTTCGTCGATCGTGCACGCGCAGTATGCTCAACAGCGTTCCCACTCACAATGAAGTATTGGCGGCAATCGACAAACGTAGTTCAGTGGATTGTTGCACATGGCAGCACCCACGAGCCGAGAAATGATTGTCTCCGATATTATGGCAGTTTACCTTATAGTTTGTACTATAAAAACATAACCAAAGTGGATGGAATACGACGAAATGGATGTTCAGTGCGTGTGAATTTTCATGGTGCAAGGGTTAAAAATGCTTTTATGCACACAAAAAATCCACTTTTATTCCTGTTGTATTGTAAAACGTTTGAGCCTTTGCTGTGGAAGGAATCAGCCATTTCGCGAAGCAATGAAAAATGGAAGTTCGTATAAACGCCCGTTCACAAATTCTGCGTTTAAAAAGAAGTGTTCTCGAAGTTGATAACGAAACATATATTTCTTAACTGGTCGAGATTGCACCATTCATTATCTCTGCATTCTCCCTCTCGACGGATTATACCTCGTGCCAGCCATTTTGAATATTCAGGATTCCATCTATGTTGAATATTCAACGTCTGCTGGAGCGTCGAGGGCGTATAGCCTGTGCAAACGTCGCCCCATTGAGGTTGAAAAATAGACCACTACAAGGGTAGATGATGCTTTTTAACAGAAGATAAATACGTAATACGTGCAAGGAGCCTATCGCGCATGCCTGAATAATTTACCCAGTACTTTGAGTGCGCGCTTTTTTCCCCCCTCGAGATTGAAAGTATCTCTTCTCTGTGTCACTAAGCTCTCCGTTAAAAGCTTCCAGTTCTAAATGGAGAGTTTTTTAGGTGTTGTATGTTGGTCGTTTTCCTCAGGCTCTTATGGAAGCTCTCTAGCTGTATTGTACCCTTTGATGACGTTTTGTGCTACTATACGACTGCTGGCCAAGGTGGGTGCATGCAGGCGAGTCAATAACATGTAGTGAATGGACATTGGTTGCTGGAAAATGCCGTTTAAATAGGTAATATTTTTATCTCTTGCTTGCTCTCAATGAATCCGTATCTGCCTGCGGTTGGATCCTAAGTTCCGCCGCTGAATTCAGGAGATACGTGCGAAATTTCCTCCCAATTTCTCGTTAGATCTTTCCCTGGCAAGCAGGTTAAAGTGAATCGATACCCATGTGAAATTAGAATATATGTTACTAACAGCATTTGAAGAGCGTGTATGCGTGTGTATGAACGTGTAAAACAAGAGAACACATGTGTAACATTTTGTAATTTGTGCTTTACATATTAATACATGTAATAATTACGCTAGGAGTGCATTTGACTGGACTTGTTTTATATTACGTTGGTTTTATGCCACTTTTGGCTAATTGCGACGGTGTGTGTGTGTGTGTGTAACTCCACAATGAAAAAAAAGGTATAATAATAGTTGGACCTTTCGTTTACAACAAGGTGCACGGTACCTCGAAAGTACAGAATCGCTCATTCCATGTTTCCCAATACACATTCCTCCATTGACGTTTCTGTTTATATTTATCATAAATTAACGGGTTACGAAGTTACTCGCTCTTTCATCGGTGTTTGCGAGTGTCCATTCATCAATTTCATCATATCACTCATCCTCACCTTCGCAAATTAGCCAAAAGTGGCAAAAAGAGACTATAATAAAGCAAATCAATCAAACCAAATCTGTAAACGATATATTTTCAACATTTGTACAACTATATTTTACAATTCTTATTCTTTTAGTGTGTTCTATCCACACAAAGGAAAGAGACAAGACATATTTTACCCATCCTAAACATCCTTGGGCAGGTGTACGGGACAATGGTTTACATTTAAATTTTGTCGTAATTAAAGCGATGTAAAGGCATGCACGCTCACATTGGCCCACGAATTCTTCGTCATACAGAGTGGAGCTGCATAGCCTCGCCCTTGATTTATATTATGGTTACATAAGAAGTGAGCCCCCTGCGCTGGCGGCCTAACCAAAAGGCTACGATATGAAGGTAATCTCGGCGGATAGCCTCATGTAATATTTATCACCGAAGCACCTTTTCATGTGGTTGTGAACTCTCCTCTCTTGCTTTCTGCGGAGAACCGACCAAAAAGCAGCAACTCCGACGCTATATGAATAGTTCCCCCGTGACTTCCCTGCGGCGAGCTTAAATCTCCTCCGTGTATTTCGCTGCTTGCGTTACCAAGAGTGCCAAGTTTTGTGTAATGCCGTTTGGTGTGTTCGAAATGTTAATGGTGCTTCGGAGGTTTTGCGATCAATTCGGTTTTCGGTTGCTGGCCGAGGCTCTGCTCTACTTTCATTCCGACCGCTACGCGGCGTGCTAGTTCCGCGCGCCATGCTTCATTTGTTAGTCTTGTGCGAGTTTTTAACAGAACGCGTTATACAATTAGCTTTACTTTGTAACTAAAACTGCTCGTTAAAGAATTTTTCGTGCTTTTTAAAACCAGTTTACAATATTTTGTTCTTTAAGTACCCGTGTGGTAAGCCGTTACAAGAGATAAAGAGGAATATTTTAAAAACTCAACATACTGGTTTCATTGTATTACATTTTCTGAAAAATTGTGCTGAGCATGACGATGAGGATGAATGATGATAAATTAAATTTGACTAAGGGATACTCAAAATAGGAAGACCCATCGCTGCGCCGGAACTCGAACCTAGAACCTTCTGTGTTGAGATCCTGAGTCGACCATCCAACGCACTCAGCCACCGAGACGATTCATTACATTAATTAGCATGGAAGGAATTATAAAATAAAAATAATGACGATGATTCAGCTTTTTTTTCTCGGTCTCTGTCTGTGCGTACTATGCTAGATTCGCGATCTCATTGTCGAAGAGTCTGGTTCCGTGAGCCCCGACATGGAAATTGGCTGTTTTTGTGTTGTTTTTTTTTATTATTGAGTTTCATAATTTCTCGTCGCCGCGAGCGACGTAAAATGAGCACATATTCAACTTTCAGTAACTTCCCTTTGATTTGACGGATTTAAATTTTGAATAGAATTTAGCATACAATTCTATTTTCTAAACCAGTTATTACTAATAATCAATTTTGCATTAAACCCGTTTCTATTAAAATCCGGAAATAAAATGGAATCAGTTGAAGTGAAAAATTAATAATCATTGCAATCATTTCCAAATAAAGTGATATTTCGTTTCTAGAGAAATTGAAAAATATGAACTAATTTATCGTAAAGGAAGTGACGATCTGAATGCACTCTAACGCCGCCTAATGTTGTTTCAAGGACCCACTTTAGTTCTTTACCAGGTTAACGCGAGATGAAAGCATTGAAACGACAAAATTCAGTATAAAGATATCTTCTTCTAAATAAATAATAATAATAAAAAGATTTTCCAAAATATACTTCTTGAGTCATGCTCTTAAAGTCACGCCAAACCATAATTTAATTACATGGGTGTCAGTTTCTTTTTAACCCTTTATCAGTATTTTGGAGGAGAAAATACTCATTCAAGGGATATTTTTCTACAGTGAAATACACGTTCATATAAAAACTAGAATTTTTCCCCATTGAATCGTCCCAGTGCAAGTAGATTTAGTTAAATTTTTCTCGTGTCAAAAAGGAATAGCTACAAGTCGCGAATGAGTCGCAACTGGCGCACTTTGAATTAGCCTCTTAACGCTTTGTACACGAGCCCTAACACTTCTTCATTTTCAGAATAACGAGGTCGTTTTTCTCTTTTATAACCTCGTACATGAATGCTTAATGAAGTTGCGTGTAGACCTCGGAATGGTGAATGTAACGTATAGGAATGCCACGCGAGCTTCTCGTACAAGAGGTTCCTTTCGGAATAATATTCCCATGCGTATTAATTCTGAGGGAATTTAAAATTCATACAGAGTTTCATACGAACGCGGGCACACAAAAAATGCGTGCTATAATGCACAAGCAAGTGACACGTAGAATGCATATAGAACGAGAATTCAGACGTCCATAGAAGAATACAACATGATGGAAAATTTCCAGTCCAGAAGATTTCGTGTTTTCATAAAAAAGTAGAGGTCGCTACTTGGTTAGGGTAGAGTCTCTCTCTCTATATCACACAAGAAGCAGAAGAAATGTTGCTTGCTTTGGAAGCGCATGGAATTTGTCATTTGGCTCAGTTATATTGCACTAAATGTTGAAACCTTACACGTGCGTGCGTTTTTGTTGCTTGTTATCGAAATACGGGCGATTATTATGCCTCAGTTTATCAATTGCATTCGTTTTCAAGTTGCAATCAAGGAATCTGTTTTGGGCCGTTTCAGTGGTTAATTTCACACTTTAAATGGAATGGATCCGGTTTGGATTCGCATGTGTGTGCTAATTTGGACTTGGAAAATCCATAAAATAACGAAACAGTAATGCTTTTTGCGTTCTGTTTTTCAGAAGAAAAAAAAACGTTAGAAAGGACTGCTTCTCGGGTTTAGATGTCAGTGTGGGTGATCTCGTGTTGGTAATTGAACGTCGAATTCCCTGCATAAGTAGCTCTGCCAACCGGAGCCTACATGCGTATTTTCATAGCAGTGTGTAAGGCACACACGATAAATTTCTCTTTCACGTAACTCAGATGTGCAGGATATCTATAATTTTGTCTGTGTTAAGTAACTATCATTACAATATAGTTATGGTTCTTGTTTATTAAATAAGCTATTTCATGTAATTAAATAAATGATGAAACGTTAATGGAGTTTTAAAATATGAACCAGCACTACTTCATTAGGCACTCGTGATATGGAAATTGCATAAAATCATGTTGCATATGTCACTTTTACGTCTGAAAAGTTAATGCGGAAGCCACCAACGCCGCCAAACGGATGGTTTGAACAAATCTATCAAGATGCTGGGACAATGGTCCAGAACAATTCGGATAATAGGTGAAAACTTGCGTTAATGTACATGTCAGTATCATTTGACTCACATTAGAGTATGAGTGTGTTCAGTTTAATGAGTTAAATCGTTGTTGTAGGGGAGAATCGTACAGTACCGGGCACCTTAAGCTTATTGATTATAACAGATAAAGGATTAGGAGACAGTCGGATTGAACATAGTAATATGATACCTCAATGCATACTTTAAGGAACACGGGTTTAATTTCTATGATATGTTTTCAGAACTACAAGATATATACAAAAAACGAAAACATGAATTTTCAATGAGTGGAAAAATTGTCGTCCAGTATCGGCTAGTCAATATTTTAATTTTAGGTGGTGGTAACTATTGATAAATGCTTCAGTTTTATGAAGATACTGTGAACAATGTGTACAAAGGTATGGTAATTAACAAATGTGGAAATGTTAAAGCAGAGTTGAAATCACATTTTTACAATAGTCACAAAAATACAAAATATTTTCTTGGTATACGCATTCAACATGTGCCAAACTCCACATTCGGTACACTGAACTAAATCTTCATCAAAGGACTCTCAAATTATGCATTGCGCAGTTTCTACAGTTGTCTTCTTTGTCATTATATTTACTGAGGGGCATAAACTTATTGTCCAAGTCTTTCATATACGAAAGTAATTGCTTTTCCATTTCGTCAACAAACTTCTTCCTAAATCTAACCATCTGAGGTGTCAGGTCCATATCCATACCACGTTGAATTGCTCTCAATCTATCTCCTAACGTGCTTCTTGGTAAACAATATATACTAGCTGCTTGTCTTCCTGTCATTTTGTTTGTCATTACCTCATTTACCGCCTCTTTCATGGCCTATTCAGTCCATTTACGTCTTTTGTTGCCCTCCTCGTCTGCCATCGTACTCTGAAAACAAAAGCAAGCAGGACTGCAGTAGGTGCGTACAAAATTCTGTGTGGCCGATACTGGATGACACTTCGCTGGCCGATACTGTACGATCATTAGGTGGTGACAAAAGTTCCGATTACACTTTGTTTATAATCAATTTGCTAAACTATTTACAGGTTTTTGAATCCTTATAGAATGCCGATAAACTGAATCTGACAATGAAATGAAACACTTACCTCGAACATGAATACCAGGGCCCTAGAAATAACTTCTCTCACGCAGCCACTTGACTCTTCACAGTAACACAGGCACAGCTCTCACAATACTGCGTGAAAGCGGGTGATCCCGAACTATAGCGCACACGAATACATACCCTTCCCTCCTACTCCCGTGAACTACTGCTATGTAGCTTCAAATGTCCGAACTAGCAATTGGCCGATACTGTACGACTCTCCCCTATATTTCACATATCCACCAAGTGATATAATCAACTAACGTTCACTTACTTTCAGTAACTCATCTGTATGGACCCTTTTTGCACTCCTTAAGTGCGACGGTAGCTGACAGAGTGAAGTCAACGATAGGCCGCTTGTGTAGACCTGCATTTGATTCGGCTCTTCTCTAGAGAGAGCCTGTGTGCGGGAAGCCTAAGAGAAATATTACCTCCCTATCATTTCCCTCGGGCAATGATACAAACAATCCTAAGTAAAGGAGCTGGTAATAATAATAGCTACCCGATGCCGCCAGCGCGGTTTGTAGCCTGTGAAGGATTTTTGGAGTTTCTCCTTGGAAAATGTTAATTCGTTGGGAACAGCACCACTACATGAATAATTAATGAGGGGGACAACAGAACGCAAAGAAGCCCTTTCGCTGTCCACGGTTGTCCCTGTAATCTCATCTTCCTTCCAACAATGCACTAAATCCCTTCTTGAAGAGGCACGACATTAACATCCGACAGATTTAATGTTAATACTTTGTCGATGTCGGACTTCTGTTTCCATACTGAAGAAAATTAGCCTTCATCAGACTTCAGAAGCCAGCCTTCGTTTATCTTAGTCTTGAGCGAATCGGCATTTATCAAAGGGAACGCTGAGTGTCTACCGAGGGCCTGTACGTTAAAGTGATTTAAATATTAATGTCTCAAAGTGGACAGGTCAGCAACACCAAATGCTCTTCTTTTACTTTTTAATATTTTTTGTAGCAGTCTGTCTTCATTGTCTATTTTGTATGTGGGACAACGCATTTATAATCAAATTACTATAATCTATAAATTAGTGTCGTGTCCAGTCAGTGTTGTATTTGAAATTTTTCCAGTTGATCGGTTATGAGGGGGATTCCAATCTTTCGAAGCTTGTGGATATTATACGATTACATATCTCCCTTAAGTGCTAAAGATAGCAACCAGAAGGGGACGTTAAGTCAGAGAAAGAAAAGTTCCCCTTTATCCCCCTTAAAATGCCACTCTGTGTGTGCTAATGTACGTCACATATATTATTACGTGGCACTACACGCCCTCCCCCATACTTTAAATTTGATGCACGTAAATCCTTGTAGAAGCAGATTAAAATAAGTCAAATAGAAATGCTTAGATTTCAGGAAATGCTAACCAGCCTTCTTTAATACATTGCAGTGGCACTTAGTTTACCCACGATAAGTAATAATAATGAACACGATAGTGCACGAATAATGTTAAATACACGTGTATAGTTCCACCAACCTGAGATAATTGGGTTAGGAAATCTTCCATTCGTGACTGGCAATAGGAACTATTTTGAACCTCAGTATGTCCATTTGTAACGACTGGTAAGTTCTTGTAATCCTAGAATGACGTGTAGTTACGCTATCCATACGTATAACCCAACTACTGTATGTAATGAATAGTGCGATGTTATTGCACCATTAAAGCCCGTTTCAATTACCACAAATTTGCCGCGCAACATGACGCGCGGCATGTGCCAAGCATTTGTTGAAATGGAAACTGTCTGCAACATGCCGCGGCGCAAGTGCCGGGGACAAAGTTGCCCCAAACGATTTTGACGCACAACATGCGTCGCGGACAATGGAAACAGCCTGCAGCAAGTTCCTGGGGCACGGGCATGCGCACTAGAGTAGAAACAGACGACGCAACGACAACAACAACCACGTGCTCGCTGTTCGGACCGAAGCGGCGTCACGACACAACGTCCTGTTATTTAAGTGTAGCTGTTGTAGTTGGTTTTGTAGTTGTACGTGAGTGTTTGTTTCGTGGACAATATGGAGTGGTCGAAAGATAAAGTAGTAGAACTTATAGAGCAATATGAACAGGTGTCAGTGTTGTGGAATGTCACCAGTACGCGCCTGCCATAACCACAAAACTCGCCATAGCTGTATTGTCCATCTTTACAAAAGTTAAATCACCATCGAATTGAGAAGAAACACTGCACAACTCTACACTGCGGTCCTGCACTCCAGTGTTGTTGCTGGCGTATTTTGCAGAAGTAGTTTTGAATTGGAAACAGTGCACTAAATTCGCCGGCGCATGTTGCGCGTCATGAGTCTGGAACTTGTCAGAATGGAAACTAGGCTTAACGAGGCTCAAATTTGAGACGGGGGGGGGGGGGGGTCGTAGTTCAGACCTCCGCATTGAAACATACTGTCAAGAAAAAAAACCATAAATTAATCGCTGGTGCCAGATTCACGGTATAAAAGGCCTTTCAACCATTCTTTATTTCTCATGACACAGATCCTTACTCGACAGTGACGTCAGAGCAAACGAATGGCCATTTTTCTCTGCTCTTGGCAACGATTCAAGGGGTCCTAACATTGTACTTCACAATGGCAATGCTGTAATTATGCACGTCCTTTTTTCCTCCCTTTCCGTTTGAATAGATATGGAAGCTAATGCGCAATACGTTCTCATCTTTCTAAAATTTAGTACTCCACCCGTATTCTCGCACACACGATAAATGATACGAAACGACATAGCAGAAGAAAAATCAGGATTATCGTGTGCGGTTATGCAAGAACCTTATTTGGTGATACAAATTTAAGACTTGGAAAAGAGAGAGGAGGGGTATAGTACAGCATTCCGATGTAGAATGGCCGGGGGTACATTTGTATGAAAATTATCTAGTTGTAAAATGGCGAACTGGAATGGATTTGAAGTGAGCGATAGTACTTGCACACATTTGCACACAATTGCAGCCGCTAGGAACTGTGACATTCATTAACTTCGAACAACTGTTATAAATCATCCAGGTACATTAAGGCGCACAGAGGCACACAACCAGATACCAGACTCATTCTCGTTGGTCGTGTAGAGGATAAGTTTGTGCAAGGGCAGTTTTGGTGTCGAAAGGTTTCGAGGTTTATATACTGCTGGACAATGAAAACCGGACACTTTAATATTTGACATCTGAATTGCAATAACAGCTCGCAGGTATATTACAGAATGTTCGGCAGATCATGTAGTACCATATGCACCATTCATAGGCTCGGACTTTGTTTATGCATTCGTACTTAATTCAGTTTCTGCAACATTTAGTTAGCCCTTGTACCAGAGCTTTTATCGACCCATTGCGTTATCACAGAAAATGCAAGTGTCCGGTTTTTTTTGTCCAGCAGTATAGATCTTGTTCAGTATTCCAGCTTCAAGCCGTTTTTTGACCTAACTGGACGGGTTTCTCTCTACATTCATGATATATGCTTCCTATGAATTGTGTAATCTGTGCACATTTCAGGCATGGTGCTTGAAATCAAGTGAATGTAAAAAATATTACTTTCGTTCTGCATTGTAACTCTTATCAGCTTCACAACTGCTGTGTGATATTTACATTTACATATATTGTAATTTTGCTTGTAATAAGATGCGAAAGTCGAGCTATTTAGAACTTGTTTTGTTGCTTGTAGTGTACATATAACTAAGAGTGAATGGAAAAATGTGCACTTATGTGTTATATGCCAAAGTGTGAACTAAATATTTTAAATGCATGTGGACCATAACAAAACCAGAAAATTTAACAAGTTATTTGTGAAAATATGCACAGATAATCAGCAGATATGTTACATATTCATTTTTATGTCAGTGGTTACAGCTCACATGTATAATTTTAATATGAGTTATTTATGTGCTGGCTGGATAAAAATTCATTATCGGGGCTCCAAATTTGGCATGGAAATGCGCTACGCAATGGAAAAATTTGATTGAATACAAAAATGTAAGCCTTTACAAGCATAAGTTGTAGGACATTGCAGAAGCGAACTGCTAAGGTTTCTGTGACTTTATCATCGCAGATCCTGTCATCGGGCGCTGGATGCAATCCTGAAAGAGCCAATTACAAAAGCCTTAAGGAAAGAAGACCGATACAAGGTTAAAATACTCTCTGCTGAAGATTCCCGCGCTCACATATATGAGTGAGATGGTTGTTATAATTTTAAAAAAAACCTACACTCTGTGCAATTTACATGCAGTAGAGTACATCTCGAGTGTGAACAAGCGAGTTTCGGACACATCTCGAAAAAAAAAACAAAAAAAAACATGCTATCCTGAATGTATGCAACCACGATTCGCACTTGCATACACTTCTCAGATTAACTTTGAATTGCAATGAACAAAATATGGCTTACTCATAAAGTCACCCCATTGTAGATCCGAATAGGTTGCGTAATGATTCGTAATTTCAGTTTATGCAAGGTTTTCAGTACCATACATCCTTGTTTATCAGTCTCACACAGCGACACTTCAAACAGCATACAGCAGAATAAGCACTTCTTCCCTACAGTCTGTAAAGAAAAATTCACCACACATACATGACTAATAGACTGAGGAAACGCGATGCATTCTAGGGACTCGCGATGGCTTAGTGGTTATATAGTTTCCTTGTAAACAAGGGCTCTTGAGTTCGACACCCGGCGGAAACACACAATGGCTTTGATCCCACTTTGAACTGTACATCCAGTCCCGAGTAGCCTCTGTAGTGTAGGCAAACAAACGGCTCAGTTCGAGTGACACGAAATTGACAAGTGACAGTGCAGTGTTCCGCGTCACTTCGGCACGAAATATTACATTTATTGCTGAATGTTCTTTCCCAAGTATCGTCGCGTTTGGCCAGCGAATCTAACCTTCCATGCAACGTTTCGTGCGGTTGCCTCGATCTGTCAGCTTTAGGAAGAGTTCCAACCCTAACGTGGAAGGTAAACTTTCTGGTACTAGATTGACAGGAATCGCGCGCAGAACTCTTTGCATTCGCCAATGGTTTGTAACGAAGGAAGGAAATTCCGCGGAATGGGATGGATTCAAGACTCATTAACCATCGTTAGGCAAGAGGGATTCTGGGCAAAATGAGTTCTGAAGTTACTGGAGGGAGGAGCAAGGCTTCGCCCGGTCTCGCCGTGCACCCCTCTCCACCCTGTAATCTTCCCTTCTCTTTCTGGGGACCGAAGAGTTCAAACTGTGTCCCGTCCAGGCATTCGGCAATTAGGCTCTCAGCTAGACGAGCGAATCTGCTCTCGCTGTCTTAGCCCCGAGCCACCGTTCTGGAGGTGTAGAATTACAGGTCCTGCAACCTGCTCCTCAGAGATGGGTCTTGTAGATTAGTGGAGCAGCGAATCCTAAATGCTTGTATCAGGAGGAAGTCGTTTCGTCAGTGTGCGCAACTGGTGATGCAAATTATGCCTTAAAAAAAGTTACTTTCCGAATTTACCTAAAAAAAAAGGTACTTTCCTGATGCTATATGTATATAGTGGGGATTGTGGATCCTGGAAGCTTTAAGAGACTATTCTAAAGTTAATCAAATTAGTTAACTAGGAAATTAATCATTGCCTGTTCGACAAACAAAAGTTGTGTGTTCGGGCCCCGGGCTGGAAATTGGAGTTCTATGCCAGTGTCCATCGATTTCATCTCATCAGAATTCACCTTAGGCCTCGCCGATACCGTAGTGATGATGTTGCCACTTTGTAATGAAATTAGGCTCCAGGTTTGATCTTATGGAGCACAAAGTACCACTGGAATGTTTCGGATTGCAGTTTAAACTGTAGGCCCAGTCCTGACTACGCAATCTAAGCTTAAAATGAACTAAAACTCTTTGTCGTCATTAATCCTCAAAGTCGCGATTAGCCTAAGTGGGCACAAGGGCGATGTAAAATAGATGTAAACCTCCACCAATACACAGATCGTAAATTTCTCAACGTTGCAAATAGAGTGTGTGACAACCTCCATATAACGTGCCCAGAAGCGGGAGGAGGAGACTTGGATTTTTTAAATTTAATATACAGGGTGATTCAGAAAGGACTTCACAACTTTGAAAGCATATATAAATTTATTCAGATAACTTACAGAGTCGGTTGAGGTGCCATTGCAAAGCAAAACGCATCAAGTTTTGACTCACGTAGTCCATTTAGTGTTGCCCACGGGACGAGACGGGACAGGCTTTTAAAAATTCGAGACGAGACGAGATTGATCATGTGTCCCGAGACAAACTAATATTTTCGAGACGAGACAGCATTTCACAGCATTTCCACGAGACGAGACAGGCCAAAGTCTCGTCTCGTGGGCAACACTAAGTCCATTAGTACCGAAGTTACCCACCAGTAGCGCTGTCAGCATTGTTCTTGAAAATGGCTACTTTTACTGGTGCGGAACGTGCTGTGTGTTGTGGTTTCACGAGACGCAATCAGCAACTGCAGTGCAACGTAATACGCGCCAAACAGTCGGTTGTGGAATGCCACTCTCACGTGATGGTCGTGCAGGTCGCATTGCATGGCCGCCTCGCTCCCCATATTTGTCCCCCGCTAGATCTTTTCTTGTGGGGTGTCAATAAAGATCGGGTTTTTGTACCACATTTACCTGATGATCTTGCTGAGCTGAGACTTCGAATTAACGCCGCCGCTGAAGAAGTGACGCCCGACTTACTGGTGAAAGTCTGGAATGAAATCGACTTCAGGTGGGATGTATGCCGCATTACAAAATGGTAATCACATCGACCCAACATAATGTATGACAAACGTGATGGGTTTTGCTTTGCAATGGCACCTGAACCGACTCTGTAAGTTATCTGAATAAATTTATACAGGGTGGCTCAATAAGTCACTTAACACCCTCAGTACAAGATCACTGCGGCATGGAATTTGAAATTGGCGATGACCAATCGTTATCTGGCCAAGGGGGAACCACATTGACGCCACCCACACGGTCGGCGGCCATCTTGATGTCCGCCATCTTGAATTCAACTTCAGAATTTTAAATGGGAAGGGGGTCGTGCGACATATCAAAATGGGCTAGAATTTCACGAGAAATGCAATGGTGAAGGTTTTTTCGACGTATCTTTAACCAGTAAAAAGTTATGACTGAATTCTTGTACCAATATGTTCATAAGGAAGTTTATAAACAGAATATGTGACCCTTGTCATCTGGTAACTAACTTTGGACAAAAACTGGTTCATAACGTTCCCATAAGTGTTCTGGTGTTCTTCCCTATTGAAAAAACTCTGTAAAAAGTACCTTCTTCCATAAGCAAGGATGAAAAAACTGTTTATTTAACAAATCCAAGTAGCCCTAAGCATTTAAGGTTCCGTTGATGGAAAATTGACTAACCAATCGTGTTCCACACAGCATGCCACACCATTAACTTACCAACACTAACCATTCAGCTTTGATCTGTCGAAAATGGGTTATCAGATAAAAATCATCGAATATTCTGTTTATCAACTTTCTTATGAACATAAACATTAGCCTTGTCACTGTGAAGGACTTTTAATTCAATGGAAGCGTCACACTGTAAATTGTTCGCGACAACCATTCATAATGCACAGCTCTTCATGGATGTATCCGATTAAAATAATGTGCAATGGCATGCGAACGTCTCTCCATAGACGTCACTTTGATCTCGATGCATTACCGAAGCGCTAAACAAATTTTAAGGCATTTTTCTAACACCTCGAAAAGCAGCAAATTGGTACAAGAATGCAGTCATAACTTTTTACTGGTTAAAGATACGTCGAAAAAACCTTCACCATCGCATTTCTCGTGAAATTCTAGCCCATTTTGATATGTCGCACGACCCCCTTCCCATTTAAAATTCTGAAGTTGAATTCAAGATGGCGGACATCAAGATGGCCGCCGACCGTGTGGGTGGCGTCAATGTGGTTCCCCCTTGGCCTGATAACGATTGGTCATCACCATTTCCATGTTGTGCGCTGCAGTGGCCTTGTACTGAGGGTGTTAAGTGACTTATTGAGCCACCCTGTATATGCTTTCAAAGTTGTAAAGTCCTTTTTGAATCACCATGTATATATATATGTGTGTGTGTGTGTGTGTGTGTATGTATATATACATATATATATATATATATATATATATATATATATATATATATATATATATATATATATATATATATAGAGAGAGAGAGAGAGAGAGAGAGAGAGAGAGAGAGAGAGAGAGAAAGCGCTATTATGTTGAACTTCTGCTTTCCATGTTGGAGGTGGAGTCATTAATCGAAAGTGCACTGTGAAACAGTTGTTAAGGAAGAGGGTGGCGAAGTTAGTAGTGTTTAGTATTGCCCAGAAAAATAGTTCGTCGAAGCAAAACAGCAGATTGTCGTTCTAGAGGGGTTCAGTTCCATAAACTGGCCAATATAGAGTTAGCTACAATGACGAGGCATGCACCTTTACTGCTTAAAAGAAAAAAATGATGTCCCCCTTATTATATAATTACAAGTAAATTACATATTAATTAAAACAACAATAAACAAATATGAGAATGCAACAAAGGTCGGGTGTCTGTGTGTGAATTTGGTAATTCTCGCTAAATTTAATGTTAGTTTTTAAAAGTATGGACGCATTTTATTTACACACACACACACACACACGTACATAGTGTAGCCCGTGTAAATGTCGATGTTCTTCAGGTTATTTGCATTGAGTGAACAGCGTGCTTATTAGCTGTTGGACCTCTATTCTGAGCAATGGATTTTGTTGTTAGAATTCAATGAAATCAGAAACAAAGCCTGGCAGTCTTTTATTGAGCTTCTTTGTAACAACTGTCACGAGATTTTCGAAAGCTGAAATAATATTTTTTGCAAAAGTTATTTCAGAACCTTCATATGGCAACCAACATGGTCAAATATATTACCTAAGTAAAAATTAAAATGTTACCTTCCCCCACAAATGTTTTTTTTTTTTTTTTTTTAATTTTCAATATAGCTAGTTTATGTAGTTCGATCGAACACTCAACATGCACGTTTGGACATATTTATGTGCAGTTGAAAACACTGCTACGTTTTTTTAAAAGGTGCAGACGTCCCCCACCATAGGCCTGTTATCTGGTTTCTGTGCCTTCTCTTTCTTTTAATCCCGCTTCTAATTGCTGCTCGCCTCTATCTCTTCTCATTATCTCTCCCTTTCTTTTATTGCCTCCACTTACGAGCGGGGCCACAGAGATTCGTCATAGATGTGACAATTCGATGATTGTATTTTTAATGACCGGCCGGAAGATGGCTCCACCCTCGACTCTTTCATGTTATGCGATGCAGGTAATTGCCTCGTTCTAGCCGAGACTTGAAAACGGATGGATTCCAGCTCACTCCAAGCCTCTACGTGCGAGAGAATATGTTCGTTCATTGATCGCAATGACTTATTATCGTTTCAGCACAAGTTGCACGATATTAAAATGCGCGCGAATATAAAAAAGAGACTTTTTGAATCATTGTCGATCGGAAATCGTTAATTCGCTCTCACAAATGTTTCAGTGGCTCGTGAATGCTTGGCTATACGCTGAAAAATTGTTTGCAAAGTCACGTCTTCAAGACAATAGACGGAGACGACAATAATCCTACCAATACGCTATAATAATTCTCGGTTTCACGTGCAACTACAGGGGATGGACAAAAATATGGAAACACCACGACATCGGAACGGGTGATGTCGATGCAATTTTTCCACTTGAAATCGCACGCCCTGCGACGTTCGTTTGTTTTGCGCCGTGAGATAGCACCCTGTCGGACTGGTAGGAGTGGACAGTTGCGCTGTAGATAGCGTGCAGTTTGTACCGAATTATGTCAGAGCTGACAGTGTTTCAAAGAGGGCAAATTGTTGGTTCCAATAAAAATAAGGAATTTCAGGATACCAATCAGCAAAGCTGAAAAAAGGACCCTTCCAAAACATGTTAACTACCATCAACAATCTCAACTATAAAGAGAAAATTTGGCGCACTGATAGACCTACCAAATAGCAGACCTAATGATTGGTTATTGTATCACTCGAACGCGTGACTATGTAGCGGGTGGAATCAAACCGCTTGCCGGCGAAATCGAATTTATGTAACCCCTCAACCAGTGGCATACGCAGGATTTCTTTTCGGAAGGAGTTGGAAGTCTAAAGGTAGATATTACACAGCTGTGTTGGGGAAGGGGGGGGAGGGGGGCTGGATATTGAATAACGTATTTTGTAATTACAGTTTTTAGTCTTCGTTTAAAAGTTATTCAAAGACAAAATTGGTAATTATTGTGAATGACTTTAAGAAGGTTTGCATTTACCACTTCGATTTCTCTCGAGTTTATTACTGATTTCATTTTAAAATTTAGAATTTCTCAATTTTGGTTGGGGTTGTACCTCGTGCGTACATCGATGCAAAGAGCATAGCGCATTTGGTAGCTTTTCCAAACCAATAATAGTTGTCTCCGTGGTGGACTGGTAAGCACAGCGCGCTGCGACGAAAGAGGTTCCGGGTTCAAATCTTGGCATGGGTATTCTTTGTAAGTGTATAACGGGTATCGTTATGCGAGTCATATCATATTTATATGTATTCATTTTCTTTGCCTCTATGATTCATAATGATTATTGATAATTTGTCACGACTGTTGCTTCGCACATGTTATAAACGGCGTACGCTTCTAGAAGGAACATGAGTTCAGCCAATACGCAGCCAATGCTGTCGCGCTGTTGCCAAACCAATAGCTTTTATATATATAATGCATGAACGTGATATTTGAGTACAATGAAATACACTGCTCAAAATAATTAGAGGATCAGGCAAAAATAAGTAGGTTGATACGCCTTGTTTATTTTGGCCATATGTAATAGTTTATTTGTTTTCTGTTAATTTCATAGAAATCTGTTTGATTTATTTGTTAGTTTCAATACTGTTGTTTGTGTTGATTTAAATTTGTAATTTTTGCTGTATATTTGTTACACGCAATATCGGAAGCGGAAGTCATTTCCGGTTTATAAACATTTGTAGAACTGTCCAATCTTTTATTGATTCCGTTGCCAGGACAACAGTGCGTGAAAAGGAAAAAGTGAGTTGAGTTGCGTGAGAAGATGTTTATTTAGTGAAAAACACTGTTTTATAGGAAAAGCCTCAACTTAATTCAAATGTGATTGCGTTTGTGAATATTATTGTTATTTTGCAGTGATTGTTTAAAGGTAAAATGTGTTATTAAATTTGTAAAATAGCAAGAAGCTATTTTTTTTGTTCAAATCGTTTCGTCCTGAGAATGCTCATTGTAGCATAACATTAAGGAGAGTCTCATAACTCCGCCGCACAAGGAGATTGGGTAGTTACCGTGACGTAGTGATCCGTGATCCATTGGTGAACACCAGAAAGGAACGTCACAGGTAAATTTGGCGCTCAACGTGAAGGCACCGATGATGTAAAAGGATAAATGTAACTGTAATATCGTGTGAAAAACGTGTGTTTTGTGCAGTGTGAAGTCATGAGGAAATTGTCGAGCGTTACAAAGTCTGATAATACATAGACGTAAGTCATGTGATTGATTTTGCAGAGATATGAGTAGGAGAAATTTGAGAAGCCAGAGCAAGAAGAAAATGGATAAATTGAGTTGTTGTGATGATAAAGATAAGCCCGTGGACGAAATATTTCAGTGCAGGAAATGCGAGGCGTATTTCCATTTAGGGTGTGCAAATTTGCCAATATCCAAAGAATTTCTTCCTGATGGTGACTTAGTTTGTAAAAATTGCAAATCGGATAGTGCGACTTTTAATATGGAGGTACTTTGTGGCTGGTTAAAGAGAATTGAAGAAGGAAGGAAAGAAGATAAGAATGAATTAAGGAAGATCATTGAAGAAGGAAGGAAAGAAGATCAGAGTGAAATGATAAAGAGGTTTGAGAAAATGGAAGAAGGAAGGCTAGAAGATAAGAATGAATTGAAGAAGATGATAGAAGAAGGACGGAAAGAGGATAAAAAGGAACTGATGAAGATTATTGAAGACGGAAGAAACGAAACTAAAGTAGCTTTCAGGAACTTAGAGGAGGTATTTAGAAATGATAAGGAGGAAATGATGACGAGAATGAAAACAGACCGAGAAGAATTGATGAAGAAGATTGAGGATGAGCGGAAAGATGATAAAAATGAAATGATGAAAGTAATAGAAGACAGAAGACAAGAAAACAAAGAAGAATTGGAAGCTGTGCGATGTGATTTGTTAAAACAAATTGATGAAGGGAGAGATGCTCTAAATAAGATAGAAGAAGTCTGGGAAGTAGACAGACGAAAAGTAATGAATGAATTGGACACCGTAAGGGCAAGGATAGAATCCGTCGTGGATCAGCAAAGTACTTCAAGGAATTTGTGTATGCAGGACAGTGAGAAGATGAATAAAGAAATTAACCAGAAGTTCTATTTTATGGAGGAATTCCTTTTAGGGAAGTTGGAGAGATTACATTTAGAATCTGTGCAAAGAAATCCAGGAATGACTGCTGGAAATACTGACAGATCTGTGGAAAATATTCGATGGGTGAGAGATGATAATGACCCTTTGATTTCCGGTATATCTTCAACAGAATCTGTATCTTCTGCTGAATTGTTGACTAAAAGGAACCGTAAGAGGAGAAGACGTATCCAAAGTACAAAAGGGATACCCAGAGAAGATATTGATAAATCTCCTGATGTCTCTCATAGTCCATCTCACACTGGACATTTTTTTAGAATGTCGGATATTAACTCTCTGAGCAAATTTACCGGAGAAATAAATTCCATATCAGCGGAGCGTTATTTGGAAGAACTGAAAACGTCCATGGACATAATGAGAATGCCTATGCACTATAGATTAAAGGTGCTTCCTTCTGTAATGAAAGGAAAAGCTAAAGCCTGGTTTATTGCCAACGAGAGAAGGTGGAAGTCCTTTGAACAGTTTTGTGCCGCATTTAAAAAACAGTATGCCTCTGCAGAAGCGAAGCAGAGAGAGATCCAGATTTTAAGAAACCGAAGATATTCCAAATCCTCAGGTCTTTCTTTGGAGGATTATTGTTGGGACATCTACGGGTCATACTGTAATTTGGTCGAACGTGTGGACCAAACAGAAGTGTTAAGTTTAATTATTCATCAGCTCCCATATAGAATACGGCAGTTAGTATTAACAAGGGATCCTCGACACATTGACCAGTTGACCAACTTCTTGGGGAAGTACGAAGCCTCAGAACAGATAGATGCGTGGAGAGGCGACGTAAATAAAGCAGAAGAAAGGAGACCTAACCAACCTCGGTTTCGCAGAGTACAGATGACAACTTCTACTAATAATCCTGGAGGATCCCGCACAGCAGAGAGCGTAAATGAGAAGGAACCAGTCACCAGAGAAGGACAACGATTCCCGGGTGGAAGGTGGAAGAATAGAAACTGGACAAATAACCGGCTTTATCGAAGGACTACGCCGTACACAAATAGTTGGAGAAGGGATCAAAGAACTCCAGAACGAAAAGAGTGTGCAATACGGACGGAAGAGCTACCTCCCAGTAATCTTAGAGTTACAGCGTCGCCATGGGAAATTAACTGCAATGAAGTTCTGGGTTTAGCCCAGCGCCCGTTGTAAGCGGTACTCTTACGCTTGCAATGAAGGGCATGCAAGTACAAGAAAGCGACGAAAGTGAAGACCCATTCCTAACAGAACATCCGTTAGAAGTATTGTACTTGAATATCGAAGCCACTCCTCTAAATTATTTGAAAATTAGAAAGACGATAATGGAAGAAGATAGGGATAATGTGAAGAAACCTGAAATTTCAGTGGAGTTATTAGGATTCCAAATAAAATGTACTCTGGACACGGGTAGCGAATGTACCCTTATGAATTATAATATTTGGCTTCAAGTACGAGAGCGATTACCAGGTCTTAAATTGCAGAAGTGTCCAGGCGTAATATTAAAAGATTTTGCTGGAAAAGAAAGATCACGGATAGCTGGTTGTAGGCGAATAAATTTTGAAATTGGCGGTTTTATATTTGAAGATTTGGTATATGTGGTCAAGTGCTTAGAAGCTGACTTATTATTTGGTTATCCTTTCCTTCGAAGATACAAAGCCACTCTGGATGCAGGCGCAGAAAAATTGTATCTGATCAATGGCGGACACACAGTAGAGCAACATTTACTTCCTAACGCTGGAGATTCAGAGAAGGGCGAGTCGCGGGAGAAGACAGCCTTAATACAGTGTACGAAAGCGGAGGAAGAAGCTAACGCTGATGAGTGGACTTCAACAGAATCAGACATAAGAGATAAAGCCTTTGCTTCAGATGTTTTGAGAGTTGAGGAAAAGGAGCAGCTATTTAATTTATTGTTGAACTATGGAATAATATTCGCCGACAAGCCAGGATTATCTAGGAATTCTATCTGTAAAATAAATCTAACGAGTGAAGAACCTGTTTACTCCAATCATTATCCTGTTCCGTTGTCCAAGAGGAAAAAGTTGGAAGGAGAATTATTGAAGTGGCCAGAGAAGAAAGAAATGTTTGATCTATGGAGAAAAAGAAGGAAGAAGATTACAGATCAGAAAACAAAAGGAAACCACTTGTAAAACACTTTATCAAATAAGCTTGCACGTGAAGATGTGAAGTACGTGTTATCAAATGTATATGAAAATCTATCTTTTGGTTGCATTATGAAGGTTGACTAGTATATTCCATCATAGAAAGTAATCGTCGAGAGTCCTGCACATTCTTTGAAGAAAATGGATAAAGAAGAGTTTATAAAGCCATCTAATTATTCAGATAATGCTTGGCTTGTGTACATGATTTGGATACAACTTGAATTTCATTTTCTGTAATGATTATTATTAAACCGAAAGAGGGCTGACGTTAGGTATAATTCCCAGAACAATTAGAAGTTCACAATGTTGATAATTTAGTTCCAGGAGACCAATCTGAGAATGAATGGCGAAGTCGAAGGGAAAGGACAGCCATAGTCGAAAATGATAAAGGTCCAATAGGGAACAAATGTATAATTTTATGTGAGACCTCAATGTCAATAATTAAGTTTAAGCCCAGAACAATTTCAGAAGTTAAACGTTTGGAAATACAAATGTTTAGGAAATGTATAGTTGGATGAAGAAAAAGCTGTTAATGTTAAGAAGCTCTTAGAAGATGTGGAAAGGATGGTGAAAGAAAGAAAAGAAGTTCTACACAAAGCAAGAGAACAGATAGTTTGAAGATTTGTTTTTATGATTGAAAAATGTAGGATCATATGAATTTTCTTAGAGCGAGTTTGCATGAAGAGTGAAGAGTTCTGAAGTAAGCTCGAAGAAGTTTATTCTATAAAGAAAATTTCCTTCATGTACATTGCGTCAATTTTCTTTGTTTGTATGGGAGGAGAACTTGATACGCCTTGTTTATTTTGGCCATATGTAATAGTTTAATTGTTTTCTGTTAATTTCATAGAAATCTGTTTATTTGTTAGTTTCAATACTGTTGTTTGTGTTGATTTAAATTTGTAATTTTTGCTGTATATTTGTTACACGCAATATCGGAAGCGGAAGTCATTTCCGGTTTATAAACATTTGTAGAACTGTCCAATCTTTTATTGATTCGGTTGCCAGGACAACAGTGTGTGAAAAGGAAAAAGTGAGTTGAGTTGCGTGAGATGATGTTTATTTAGTGAAAAACACTGTTTTATAGGAAAAGCCGCAACTTAATTCAAATGTGATTGCGTTTGTGAATATTATTGTTATTTTGCAGTGATTGTTTAAAGGTAAAATGTGTTATTAAATTTGTAAAATAGCAAGAAGCTATTTTTTTGTTCAAATCGTTTCGTCCTGAGAATGCTCATTGTAGCATAACATTAAGGAGAGTCTCATAACTCCGCCGCACAAGGAGATTGGGTAGTTACCGTGACGTAGTGATCCGTGATCCATTGGTGAACACCAGAAAGGAACGTCACAAGGTGATCAGACTACGTATGTTGTCAGCGCCTGTATGAGCTACAATCAGCTGCTAAAGCTGCTAAATGAAAGTTCCAGTGCCTTAAACATGACGTAACCTTTGCACTGGTGATATCAAAGGGTAGATGGGAGGAGTGTGTGCGTGCTGGTGTTGTATGCTAGTCGTCTCTGGTTAGCGATACAGTTCAGTTGGGGAAGGCAAAGGTTCACGTGAGAAAGGCAATGCCGCACCAACATGGTTTACCGGAAGCTACGGCTTGGAGAGCCATAGAAAGGATTGAAGCTGGGCAGTCACAACGCCAGGTAGCACACGCCATTGGAGTGTCGCAAAGTGTGATTTCCAGACTATGGAATCGTTTTGCAACAACAGGAAGTGTTCGCAGAAGACAAGGCCAAGGTCGTCCATGAGCAACAACATCGAGGGAGGACCGTTATCTCTTAATCACAGCCCGTCGGAACAGGGGGCAGAATGCAACGCTACTGCAACGTGCCTGGCAAACAGCAACGGGACGCAGCGTTATCTCAAACTGTCCGTAACCGTTTTCACGAAGGTGGCCTCTATGCACGTAGGCCCATGGTGTGTGTTTCATTAACGTTACAACATCGTATAGCCCATAGAAACTGGGCGGAGGAACATCGTGGTTGGGGACATGCCGAATGGAGGTCCGTTCTGTTCCCTGATGAGCCGCGATTCGGTGTGGAACCTGACAGTCTACGTGTTCTCATCTGGAGGGAACACGGAACACGAAACAACCCAGCTTTTGTGCACAAACGCTCCCGATATGGTGGCAGTGGACTGACGGTGTGGGCAGGAATCAGTATTGGTGGACATTCGGACCTACACATCATCCACAATGGCACCTTGACAGCTCGAAGGTGTAGAGACGAGATCCTCCGACCTCATGTCGTGCCTGATGATGGTGCCATTGGTAATTCTTTCCGTTTCCTACACGATAATGCTCGTCCACACCGAGCTGAGTTGGTGGACGACATGCTGGACCAGGAGGGTATCGAGCGTCTGCCCTGGCCAGCTTGCA
Source organism: Lepisma saccharinum (assembly GCF_977018435.1). Classification (NCBI taxonomy): domain Eukaryota; kingdom Metazoa; phylum Arthropoda; class Insecta; order Zygentoma; family Lepismatidae; genus Lepisma; species Lepisma saccharinum. Next base: position 59,967,563 of record NC_139242.1, on the reverse strand, counting down.
CTCCAGATTTAAATCCAATCGACCACATCTGGGATGCACTAGGCCGACAAGTTGCAGCTCGATCAGCGAATCCCACAACTCGTGCAGAGCTGGAAATTGCCCTTCTGGCATAGTGGTGACGTATCCCCCAACAGCTCACCGATTCCATGCCACCCAGGTGTGCAGCAGTGTTGGCCGTTAGGGGAGACCATACACTGTACTAGAGGAGAGTTGCTGTAGTGTTTGTGTCTGTTTTTGTGCTTTTTTGTGCTTTTCTACTGATGCTCTAATTGTCATATAGCATCACATGTCATTAATGTCATTAACATCAGGTATCATGAGAGCGTATGTTACTGTAATTAATCTCAGAATGAAATAAAGGATCTGGTATTAGTATGCTTACATAAATTTTGTATATCTGGTCTGATCCCCTAATTATTTTGAGCAGTGTATATAGTGAAGAATTCTACACAGGATTATATCATATCACTGCAGCATATAAGAGAAACTCGTACCTGAAAAAAGTTTGAAGGTATACGTATTTATTGTAGAGGAACTGCAAGGTCATCATCATCGCTCTCGTATCTGTTTTCTGGCATGTTCCCCAGGAGATTTGAATAGGGGTTCGCCGATTTCTGTTGTAGATACTTTACCCTGTTTTATAATGCGAATAAGATGTTGATTGAGGATAAAATTCTTTATCTGGGAAAAAATTCGAATTAAGGTTATCTTTTACGGGTGCGATGATAAGTGAATGGAGAGATGTTCATTTCAATATACAGGTGACAGTGGGAATTTCTTTATAACAAAGATAACTTCATTTCTGCTGAAGCTTTTGTACTTGGTGGGGTTTAGATTGGTGTACATAACCTTTCAGGCTAATTTTATTTCAAGGTTCTATTTGCCTGATTAGATTTAATCGGTGTGGTCCATTTGTCACGGCAACCAGCGTTACCGATGTGATGGGTGATGTTGAAGTCATTCGTGGGAATTTGATGTGATTTCAGTGTTCATTAAATTGAGAAGTCTTGTAAATTGACTGTACCAATTTAGTATACCCATCCCCTAGGCATTGACACTCAGTTTGGGAGTTCTCGTCTCTCGGAGTGTGTCATAAGTAGGGAACGGATCTTTAGGTAAATAAATGTTTTTTCTGCGATAAGATAGAAATCCTCGTTTTTGCCAAAATTCTGATCATAGCCTTTATATGTCAACACAGCAAATTTTATTTTACATAAAAAACACACATTCTCCAGTTTTCCGTATGTAAATACATATTCTGCGAATTTTCATTTTAAATACATAAAATCGCTCATTGACTTCAGCTACCTCGAAATCCTCGAAGGAAAAATTTTCATTCTCCGCACCTCTTTCATATCGAGTGTGTTAGGTTTGTTTTGTCTTTGAACACGCTCGCTGGCTGACTTCTGGCGCCTGGCCTACGATCCTATTGGGGAAAAAAAATTACCCCCACTGGATCTATCGCACAAGTGCTAATGTCTAAATGTACATAAATTTTTGGGGAAAACCAAGGTTTTCAAACTTTGTGTAAGTTGCACGTGTTTTAGAAGGCGAGGAAGTGGAAGCTTTGGAAAACTTCAGCGTTAGTGACATTTCGTGCTTCAAATATGCAAGAATTGTTTCTTGCGACGTGGAGCGATCTTTCTCACAATATAAGATGCTTTTTAGAGATAACCGTCACAGATTTACAATGGAGAATTTGGAAACACTATGGTGATCCACTGCAACTTTTCTAAAAAAATAGCTCACTAAGAGGTAAGCATTTAGAAACTGATTTCAGGTGTTAAAATGTATGTAATACTTTGTTTTTGTTACCAAATGTTTTTTTTTTTTTTATTTTTGTCACATATTTTCCTGGTTTTATCACATATTTTCAACATTTATGACACATAAAAAAAATCTGAGTTTTTTGGCATATAAAGTTCCGTTCCCTAGTCATAAGTGTCCCTTCATCAATTTCATCCTATCATCACCCAGCATCGTCGCGATTAGTCAAAAGTGGCAGAAAAACGATGCTAAATGAAATCAAACAAAGCCAACAGGCATGCATTTCGGAGTGAATTGCATTCAGTTTCGAAATTATGTGTTTCAATTTACCTGTGAATTCGGAAATTTCTTGAGCAGCTTGAGTGAGATTTAAACATTTCCATCTCATTTTCGTGCTTTACAGCAGAAAATTATATATTCAACTGTTTAACATTAAAACAAGAAAGAAAACACGAACCTGAAGCCTTCACTTGTACTTGAATCTGAACGTCAATCTTAGCAGTATTGATGAAACAGTAAAAGTTCGAATAACCGAGATTTTACTGTATAGTTTTGTTGCTTGACTGTTGGTTCTACTTTAAAAGTCGATCCTACCGTGATATTACGTGAGACGTAATAATTCCCTGTTGTATTTCATTCGCATTTTGAAGGAAGCTGACGCGAGCTGGCAAAAAACATTTTCACTTTCATCTGCAGCCTGGCAAAAGTCCTCTTTTGTTAGTTTTTTCATTCATCATGGAAGTGTGGCTTTAGAAATAACAAGCAGTCGCACCGGCGTTCCCTGTAGCAAAGTGCTGACATTTTTGTATGTGAAAAGAAAGTGAGGGTATAAAATACATCTTGGAGCACTTGCGAAGGTAACGTTAATATCCACATTCAAATTCTAGCAACTGTTTTCGTTCGTGCCATTCTATTGAAAGTGTATGTATGAATATCGCAGATGAAAAGAATGAGAGGCATACAAATTTTGCTAGCCCAAAGATCCAAAAGTTAGTGTTCTGATTTCTTTGCACAAAACAATATGCTACTTGTCCCCACGAAGGTATACTAATGCATCTTCTCACTTCAGTATTTACGTATGTAATCCAGAGAGAAGGAAATATCACTTTTTGTGAACAATTGAATGAAGACTACTTGGCAGTAGAGACATCTACATGGACTGGACTTAAAAATTACGTCATCACTGGTCTTATAACTGGATGACTGTGTGTAGGATTATATATTTAGTTACCTTGGGAGATGAGAACATAGGAGTTAACGACCAAAGCTAGCCCAAAGAAGATATGAAGTTATTGTTGTAATATTTAACTAGTTAACCAGATTAGTTAAGTAATGACATGTTTTCGAGCTCTTGGATGTACATTTGTTTTGTGTACGTTAATTTTATAGTCCATTTACACATAATACACACCCCTCTTGAGGAATTTAGGGGTCAAAATGTCTCCCCCCAAAGTCGGCACCTGTGGATACAATTACCCTTTAATTCTTAAATATTGAGTCATATTAATAAAAATAGCAAGTACTCATGATCGCGTTCTCCTAGCTTCCATCATAGATATTTTACATCTATGTATTCATACATACATACATACGTACAAACATAGATACTTGTAGATATTGTACAGTGTCTCTCAAAAGTTTTAGGACAACGACATTTTAAACTAGGCAACCCAATTTACACAAGGTGTTGGTGGGTTGCGTGTAGAGTTAGGCTCAATTTCAGGGTTGCCACATGCACAATAAATATTTATAAAATACGCGAAAGAAATAAAAAACAAGTATTAGTGTATACAAAGTATTAAAAATATGAATATTATATCGCAAGTGACAAAATTCTTTCTGAAAGAAAAATAATAGGTTTTCTAGCATTTCATCGCTGATGAGTCTACAGAAAGGAGAAGTGGTGAGAGAAAACGAGAGGTGACAAATGACAGGAGAAAGAGAAAGCGAGAGGAGAAGAGGAAAAGTAGAGGAGAGAAGAAAGAGAGGATAGACGAGGAGATGAGATGTAGTGAGAAGAATGCAAAAAGATTCTAGGAGAGATGAGCAAAGAAGCAAAAAGAGAAGAAAAACGAGATGAGAGAAGAGGGGAGTGGAGAGTAGAGTAAAGGAGAGAAAAAGAGAAGAACGAAAAGAGGAGGAGAAAAGTGCTGTGGAGTCTGAAATCTAAGACTGGAGAGGAGATACGAGAAGTGGAGATGAGTGGGATGGAGATAAGATGCGAGAAAAGTAGGGAAGGCGATATGAGATAAAAGCAGAGCAGAAGGAGGGTAGAGAAGAAGGAGAATAAGAAGAGAAGAACAAAAGGGACTGAAGAGAAGAGGTAGTTGCAGAAAATATCGTGTCAGCGTCAAGAATTGATGCATTGGTCAAATTGTCGACATGAAACATTCAATAACATTTTGAAATGTATTGGAGAATGTATTAGATCGGTGCGAAATGCCTTTTGGCTTAGTTCAGAGCAAGATAAAATCTTCCATGTAAGATCTTTGATTTTACCTGCGATTATACCACTAAAAGCGTGAATGTAATTTTAATATTTATAAGAATTATCCCATTTTTGTCCACTTCTCGGTTCGTTGAAATGGAGATTTTGTAATTTAATATTTCCCCTCCCCCCACCGCTAATTCCAAACTGAATTATTCCGTTTCACACGGCGTGGACAATGAACACAATGGGATAGGTCTAAAACTTACGAAAATTTTCTGCCACCGGAAGGGTTTGAACCTACGACCATCAGATTGACAGTCCCGAACGGTAAACACTACCCTACAAGCTTTCGCTCCTGAAAGTAAGTAGGAGGAGCTGACCAATGTGAAATGTAGATGCAACTCTCCTCCTACATGTAATGTGCAAACAATACTTGTTTGTAACGAAGGAAACGAAGGTAGTACGACTCGGCGAAAACATTTAATGGAGAATTGCACATGATGAGAACTTTTCATTCGATATTTGCGGATGTATCCTTGCATTGAACTCGAGTTTGAAAAGGGGTAAAATTAGTATGTCCTGAATTGCACAAATATAAATAGTTATTTCATTAATATTTTTCAATGTCTTTGAAGCAGTACACAGTTATCGTTAGAGAATCATAATTCACGATCTTATCCATAAAAATATCCCTTTGAACGTGTGTCAAATCATTTATTTGTTTATTTTTTAATAAAGTCCATATGCAGAACAAAGTAGCCACTATACACTGCTGTTACAAATAATGTTACCATGCTCTTGTTTATTAGAAGGGGATTTAAGAAAAAGAAAAAGAACATCTAGTATGGAGGGTCGAACCTGGGACCGCAATCAACGCTTTCAAGAACTCTAACCAATACACTACGCCCTTTGTTTCCCTTGGAGCAACAGTTTTTAATTATTCTTTCTCTTCAATATTGTAAACGTTATCCTGCAAAAAGAAGTTCAATACTCTGATATAGCTCTGTACTTCTAGAATTTGAAATTTGCATTTGAAATTTAACTCTGAATTTATTTCTTCGCTGTTAGTATATCTTAGCTTGTGAATATATTTTATTTGTAATTTTATAACGGTTACATGAACATCTACGAAATAGTTCCTTATAATAACCTCCGGTTGACCAAGTTTCCAATATAAACAAATGGAATACAGATTGTCTTCGAGCTTACATTGTTAAAAAGAAGCGGATACACGTATTACTATCCCAATACTTACTCAATAAGGTTTCTTGTTTGTCAGAAATTACCACTTAAACTATTGCATGTTGAGCTAGTGCCCACCTAGCCGCCTCTGTTGAAATCTTATCATTCTTCAGATTCTCTTTAAAATTCAACTCTGGTCACTTGTAACTTGCTGGGTGCAGACACTGTGCATCGACGGACAGTGTTTTGCGATAAGAAGCGGCCTTGAATAGCGTGAGTGAGTCACTTTGAACGCGAGCAAGCTACGCTACCAAGCTTGTTTGCCTTTGAAAACCAAGTCATTTTTTTTCACAGTTTCCGAACGCGATTGCTATTGTAGAAGTATATATTCTCTCAAAAGAGGAAGAAAGGAAATTAGACCAATGTTCTCCAGTCGTTTAAAACCAAATATTGTCTATTAAACGAAAAGTTCACGATTGTCAATAAACCTATCTGAGCATAAGTTGGAATAATTTAATAGAAAGATTCTCCAAAATTTCTCTCCCACTGTCTACGTCTGGCCAGTACCCAGGAGGGCATGGGGGCCATGCCCCTCTCGAACCCTGAAATATTTAAATGTTGATTTTAGAAATGTGTAAAAATTTCAATTTTGTTTTTACATAAATGAATCTGTTTCTTGCGCAAAAGTGTTCAGGCTGCCATATTGGATGATTTTAGTTTTATAATGCAAGGCTAGCAGACGTCAGATTCACCGATTTAGTCAGGACAGTGCGTTACTTTCAATCCCTGTCCCGACTTTTTCGAACTGCAATCGTGATGCGAGAATGTCTCTTTATTATTGTTTTCTTTCTTTAACTCACAATTAGACATGTTCTTTATTGTAATAATAATTCCTAGTACGCAAAATTTAATTTATAAATATATTATTTTCTAAACATAGAATTATCATGACTTTTCAATGGCGCTCGCACTATTTGAACTATTTTGTAATATCTGTCTCTCTCTCTCTCTCTCTTTATTTATATATATATTTGGGTCTGGCCCCTCCCTCAAAGAAATTCTGCGTACGGGCCTGGTCTACGTCAATGACAGAAATGCAAGCAATATTTTTATTTATTTTTAACCCAATTAAAGGAATGTGGAAGAATTTTATAGAAATAAGAAAGAGCAGAACGACTGTTGCTCTACTTTAAAAAGTGTTGTTCTTCGAAGAAGAAAAAAAATAAGGATTTACTCCAGCACCTTAACACAGTGTCCCACGAGACTCCCTTGACTAATACTGTCAAATGTGAAGTGATTTTATGAATAAAATTTTCCGCCTGTTTACGTCTAAAGTTGCGCAGATTTGGTAGTTCGCAAACGGTGTAATTATTTCGTGTTACCTTACGGAACAGCAAATACATTTCATAAGACTCTTCTGAACACGAGACTTGCGTCAGTAAACAAGCATTTCGTCCGTTGCAGTATCACAGGAAAATAATATCGACATGCAATGTTCAAGCCTATAGATATTTTCTATTAATAATGTATAAACACAATAATAAGTTAGAAGAAATAACTCGCATTTTACAACTACCAATATTCTCGTTTTTCTTCATCACTTCGAAAATTATTTCTCGGAGATATGTGCTATACTACAAGAAAGCAATTCAAAATTAAAGTAAAAGTTCAACTACATGTATACCCAACGACATTTACAATATTTGAGGGACAGAATACTTAAAAAATGTTGTTTCAATCGAACGTAAGGGCGTGGTGTAGTGGTTAGGGTTCTCGATTGGCTTGCTAGCTGTCAAAGGTTCGTTCCTCTATAGGAGGTATTTTTTTTTAATTCTCATTTTATTATAAACAAGAGCATGGTATCATTATTTGTAATAGCAGTGTATAGTGGCTACATTGTTCTGAATATGGACTTTATAAAGAAATAAACAAATAAATGATTTGACACACGTTCAAAGGGATATTTTCATGTGTAAGATCGTGAATTATGATACTCTAACGATAACTGTGTACTGCTTCAAAGACATTGAAAAATATTAATGAAATAACTATTTATATTTGTGCAATTCAGGACATACTAATTTTACCCCTTTTCAAACTCGAGTTCAATGCAAGGATACATCCGCAAATATCGAATGAAAAGTTCTCATCATGTGCAATTCTCCATTAAATGTTTTCGCCGAGTCGTACTACCTTCGTTTCCTTCGTTACAAACAAGTATTGTTTGCACATTACATGTAGGAGGAGAGTTGCATCTACATTTCACATTGGTCAGCTCCTCCTACTTACTTTCAGGAGCGAAAGCTTGTAGGGTAGTGTTTACCGTTCGGGACTGTCAATCTGATGGTCGTAGGTTCAAACCCTTCCGGTGGCAGAAAATTTTCGTAAGTTTTAGACCTATCCCATTGTGTTCATTGTCCACGCCGTGTGAAACGGAATAATTCAGTTTGGAATTAGCGGTGGGGGAGGGGAAATATTAAATTACAAAATCTCCATTTCAACGAACCGAGAAGTGGACAAAAATGGGATAATTCTTATAAATATTAAAATTACATTCACGCTTTTAGTGGTATAATCGCAGGTAAAATCAAAGATCTTACATAGAAGATTTTATCTTGCTCTGAACTAAGCCAAAAGGCATTTCGCACCGATCTAATACATTCTCCAATACATTTCAAAATGTTATTGAATGTTTCATGTCGACAATTTGACCAATGCATCAATTCTTGACGCTGACACGATATTTTCTGCAACTACCTCTTCTCTTCAGTCCCTTTTGTTCTTCTCTTCTTATTCTCCTTCTTCTCTACCCTCCTTCTGCTCTGCTTTTATCTCATATCGCCTTCCCTACTTTTCTCGCATCTTATCTCCATCCCACTCATCTCCACTTCTCGTATCTCCTCTCCAGTCTTAGATTTCAGACTCCACAGCACTTTTCTCCTCCTCTTTTCGTTCTTCTCTTTTTCTCTCCTTTACTCTACTCTCTACTCCCCTCTTCTCTCATCTCGTTTTTCTTCTCTTTTTTCTTCTTTGCTCATCTCTCCTAGAATCTTTTTGCATTCTTCTCACTACATCTCATCTCCTCGTCTATCCTCTCTTTCTTCTCTCCTCTACTTTTCCTCTTCTCCTTTCGCTTTATCTTTCTCCTGTCCTTTGTCACCTCTCGTTTTCTCTCATCTCTTTTCCTTTCTGTAGACTCATCAGCGATGAAGTACTAGAAAACCTATTTTTTTCTTTGAGTATACACATGCGATATAATAGTGATATTTTTAATACTTTTATACAATAATACTTGTTTTTATTTCTTTCGCGTATTTTATAAATATCTATTGTGCATGTGGCAACCCTGAAATTGAGCCTAGCTCTACACGCAACCCACCAACGCCTTGTGTAAATTGGGTTGCCTAGTTTAAAATGTCGTTGTCCTAAAACTTTTGAGAGACACTGTACATATAAGCACCAGATGAATTTTTGAGAATGGTTTTAAATTTCATAATAAGATGAGATTCTCGCCATATGAGCAGGCACTTACTAAGCGAAAATTTGCTGGAAGCAGTGTCTTAAGCCTTTTTATTCACATGAAGTGGAATACCGTAAGTGCTCTAAGAAACAAGGTTACCATACTTCCATTATCATGATGTCAGTGTCAAAACTCTATCTCTTTGAAACTTGACTAACAGCTTTCGTGATCCTGAAAAGGGATGTGTTGTGAGGTTTCTTGGTTATTTTATGTCACTCTTCCACTCCTTGATTAGTGAAACAACACTTTTAGGCTAAACTGTTGTCGTTTGCTCCTTGTGTTTGCAGTCCGATTTTAGGAAAGCTATAACCAAATGCAGGAGCACATGTGTATAATTACCAGACTGAAAAAACATATATTTCATCTTTAGTAAGGGGTACCTTCCACGTAGGCGCCCAAAAGTCAACCTCACTTTCACGCAGTACTTCCACGTTGGAGACGGACGAGGCTCTGTCGACTGGCACTATGGCCAGTATAATTTTGTGTGTCTTGTCCTGTTTTTTTGTCCTTGTGTGTGCTAAGTGTCCGTTTACAGCCTCAGCTCAGTCAGAAAATTTTAAGATTTTTAGTTATGCAACGTTAGAGTTATTATTTGTAATGGTAAGGGGCTGGCCCCCGTATAATGTGACGAGTGCAAAATAGCCTAAGTGCTGATGCACCCAAAATTTTAAATTCAAATTCATCTTTAGTAAACTTGAAGGGAAAGAAAAGTGCTGACTGTATGACACAGACATGAGTACAGAATTCTATGAATTTTCTTTCATTTATGTGTGGTTTCCACGAGTGGTGCATATGGTTTTCGCCAATGCGTTTTATTGAACTTTAATGGACATTTCTGGCTAGCCTTCGCGTTATGTTCAATTAAGATACCTGTCCCATACATCGTTATCGATCTGGTAACTAGATTTCTGTGTGTAGTAGCTGACTACGAAGTCCAGTCCATGTAGATGTGTCTACTGTCATGTAGTCTTGATTCAATTGTTTACAATATCTGATTATTTTCTTCTCTCTGGAGTATATACGTAATTAGTACAGTGGGATCCATGAGCATTGCCGTGCAAATTGTCCATGACTATTTTCATTAATTTTTCTCTTACATCCTGTGTGTTTTTAAGCGATGGATTTTTAAGTATGCTGGTGCAGAATTTGTCAACAGCTTGTTCTAAGTTTTCTTTTAATTCTTGATGCTCTTATTGGGTCGAATAAAGTACACGAACATGGTGATGGACAATTTGCACGGTAATACTCATGGATCCCACTGTACAGTGAAAAGATGCATTTATATTCCCTGACTTCATATATCCGGGGATAAGAGCATATGCTGGTTCTGGGCAAAGAGTGCAGAACATTAGATCAAGAGTAGAATTCTCACAGAGCTTAGCCTATGTGTATATGCTTAATCATTTCTCTTCCGTCTGGATGGAAAGCAACGGTATTTTGTCAACTTGGCAACATTGTGACGATTCGTGACGAACGCCCTCGTCCCCCCATTTTTTCTCTCCTAAAGGAGCAGCCCACTGTGTAGGGCTTTTCGAGTCCCAGAGCATTGTGCTGAGGTACAAGGGGAAATTCAAAGATTAAAACATCGTTTATCTCTTAATATACCAAGACGACATCGTTTTTCTTTTCCTGCAAGGAAAACAGGGTGCGTGTGGGCTTTTATGCGTGGGACCTGGGGAAGACGAACTTGTCTTCTTGTCTGGCCCACCGTGTCCATCAATGCCTAAATGCCTTCATAGGTTTGGGTGGAGGCCGTGCACTGCTAGGGGATTATGGAAATGACTTCTTATCACCAATTCCCAGTCTGGGCTGCTTCAATCACTTTTCGAATTTAACCATCACTATTTTATCTAGCTGGCTCTTTATTTCGTTTAATTCCCCCCTTCTATCTTTGATGGCTGTATAGTGGTGTTCTTCCTCTTCTAATTTGTATAGTCTTTTTGGGGGTGAGACGGACAGCGTTGCCAGAACTTCTGTGCTAAAAAAACCCACTGTGGACAAATTTCACTTTGTATTCTCTCGAATTTCTTCTTAAGTCTCAATGTTCTCTCTGAGTATACATTAGGCTTTCATTAAATATTTTAATTATAAGTGCTTCAGCAATAAGTGTTTTTTTATATTTCACTTTTTCGTAGCTTTTTCTGCATTGCTTATTCACCGCCATGAGAAGAGATGATGAACTGATGCGAGATTTGAGAAACGAATATCTGTTCCCTACCTTGGAATTGAACCCTAGATTTTTTTTGTTACTTTGCAGAGGATAAGTTATTATACAAGGTAATAACGCGTCCCGGCATTTTACCTCATCGATTAGATTTTGTTGGTCATTTATTTTACTTGACGTTTCTGCCACTTTTGGCTAATCGGGATGATGAGGATGAATGATAAGATGAAATCTATGAAAGGACAATCACAAATATGTATGGACGACACAACACGGGCCACACGGTTGATTATACTGGCCAAGTCCAGACGCCGAAGCCTCGCTAGTGTGCAAAATGCAGACTAGGGTGTCCTCGGAAATAGTCACACCTTACACTCCTAATCTGATTAGAGTTCTAGAATATCTAAACACCATGTTTCTGGACGAGTCTGTAGGTAATCTTCTTCAATTTTGCCAAGCATCATGGAAATTCGCGTAAGAAAGATGAAAGTTGGAGTTTTTCCACTTTTACTGCTATTTTACTTCTGCGATGACCAGTGGTAATGTATACTATGCGGACTGAAACTGCTTAGTTTCTCAGCGGGGCAATGGCCAATCCGTAAAGCGACGTGTGGAATTTGTAAAGAGGAACAATGCGTTGAGGTTAGGAAGGTTTAGAACTTTACCTTAGCATGCCCATACGCGTAACACTGTGCTAAGAACGAAAAACCGAGGAAATCTGGCAGCATTGCTTGCCATCAAGAACTTTTACGATGTTGCATCTGGCAAAGGATTGCTTGTATTCTGCATCTGTATAAACATATCGTGAATTACAAAACGCTTCGCACTTGTCATGCAGATGTCTTCGTGATCGATGCAGTCTAAGCACCTCGTTCTTGTGTACTTTTTGTTCACATGCTGCGCCGCCTGCCCATCCTTATTTTGCGTTTCAGAATCGTTTGATGTGGATTTTAGAACATTGCTTGCTGTTGTTCATTGATTCGTATTTCGAGATTTATTACGAGGGTGGATCATTAAGTATCGCACAACATTTTTTTCCCGCGATGTTATTGTAGCTGGGATGTTAAAATTTTACAGACGTATAGTTTGAAGTTCGCACTAGAGACGTCATTTGTTCGGTTAGGTATAACTCTTGCGGCAGAAGCGTGAACTACTAAGCAAAGGACAAAACCCTAGTGAAATTCACAGGGAAATGTCGGGCGTGTATGGGGAAGACTGTTTGGACCAGGTGGTGCACATTCTTTCATGGAGGCCGTGTGAACCTTGTTGACTCGTCACGTTCCGGGCGACCAGTAACAGCTGCAACGGAACGGAATGTTACAGCCATTGAGCAGGCAATTCTTTACGACTGGCGGATCCATCTCAGAACCTTGTCAGACCGGTTCAACATTTCTTACGGTACGGTATGCGATATTGTGAATGGTAAACTGAATTTTCGTAAAGTTAGTGCCCGCTGGGTGCCGAAGAACCTCATTGCGTTATCCCGCAGAAGGACATACCTTTCTGGAAGAAATCGTAACTGGTGATGAGTCCTGGGCATACCACTACCACCACTACACTCCCGAAACAAAGCGGGCCTCTATGGAGTGGAAACATCCCGAGTCCCCAGCAAAGAAGAAATTGAAAGTAACGCAATCTGAGAAAAAAGTAGATGGCTGTATTCCCAAATGACTGAGTTCTATGAACAGGGTATATTGAAACTAGTGCCAGGATGGGAAAAATGTGTTGAAAGACTTAGCTCTTATGTCGAAATGTAGCTAAAAGATGTGGTTTCATTGTGTATAATTTGTTGTCTTACCTATTAAACTTATTTTTTTTAAAAAATGTTGTGCGATACTTAATGATCCACCTTCGTATATGCGTTGAGGAGTGTATGCAGTTTTTTTTTTCTGAGCAGACATTGGATATTTACCCATATTTCTTTTTGCTTATCGAACCTTTTTTTTATTTATGAACCAATGGAGGATGTTAATCTATCGCATCCACGCACCCTCCTCCCCGGTGGGCACGACATTGTTTTGTATTGTAAGGCTAAGTGTTCAATCAAACTAAAACAAAATATTTAGTTGCTGGTTAATGATATCATCACATCATTTGCCATGAAGGCCTGAGGAAGAAAGTACGAAAATAACCGCTGTGATGATTTCACCTGTGTTTACCGCTCACATCGTAAGAAAAGCAATGTGTAGTCAGGACAATATTCTTTACCCTTGAAAGTTCGACGTGTTTTTTCAACATTTGTGTATAAGGTAACCAAAAAAGTTCTTTCCCTTTTTGATCATCAGAAACAAAAAGGTATGTAAAGAATGTCACATACTGTAAGTCCTCAAAGTAATCCCAATCGGCATCCAGCACCTTTTGTCAACATGCCTCCAGCTGTGCAGTGCCCTAGCGATAAATCTCGGGGTCTTTGACGGAAAGAAGTTCGTGAGTGCTTGCCGCAAGTCTGCCTCATTTGCGAAGGATTTCCCGCGAAGGTGGTTGTCCAGGGAATGGAAGAGGTGATAATCTGTTGGCTCAAGGCCTGGAAAGTACCGTGGATGGCACAGTGTCTCCCAGGCAAGTCCTTGTTTGGTATACTTAGCCACCCGCACCACATGCGGCTTGGCATTGTCGTGAAGAAGCCGTACACACTTGCGATTAGCCAATGCTGGCTCCTTATGCTTCAGTGCCTGTTGCGCACGTTGCAACTGCTGCGAGTAGAGGTCCCCAGTGATGGTTTGGCCCGTTGGTAGCAGCTCATAGTGCACTACTTGGCGACTAGTCCACCATACAGAGCATGATCTTGCATGGGTGGGAAGGTGGTCTTGTGACGTGAGGCACAAAGTCCCGTGTTGACAACCAATGTCGAGCACACTTGGGAGTGTCATATAGGACCCACTTTTCGTAACTCGTGAGCACTCGACCGAATATATGTGTCTTGCTGTGCCAAGAAAGCAATGAGAAACAGGCTGTCACTGGTTGTTGCTTCTTGCCTTCTGACGGTGTATGAGGTACCCTCATGCTCAACTTGAACGTCTTTCCTATGTGATGCAGGTGCAGTCTGGCTTTTTTTTTTTATCGGAAACCTGGAAGTGGTTGGCAAGCTCACCACACCTTAGGCTGCTGTCCTCCTGTATGGCTGCCTTCAGGGCCTCGTCATCCAGGACCTGTGGTCGGCCACTGCTGGGTTCATCACAAAGTGACAGATCTTCCAACCTGAACTTCTGGAAACAATTCCTATTGGTGCGTTCATCACAGCATTATCCCCAAAGACTTGACATATTCGGCGACTTGATTCTCCTCCGGTCAAGCCCACCTTAAAGTCATAAAGCACACAACCCCAAACTAGCTGCTTCAGCACTTCCATTTCTCTTCGCCCCTCCTCAAGCTATGGCTGCTATGAGTGCGCAGTGTGTCTGTATTGGGCAAGACAAATGTCCCCACTCCCACCCTGACCACTTTTCCGGCACGTGGCACACATATTTTCCTATCAGTGGTCACAAGAACTTTTTTGGTTAGCTTGTACATTGAAGTTTGCGATTCCAACAACCAGACAAGCGGGCCGGACCATGCTATTTTAACAATTCCTATAGCGACACAACCTAGAACGATGAAATTTAGTAGGCATTTTGTCAAGTGGAGGCATCTTAGGAATTAGGAACTGTACCCGTTTTCGTTAAATTTTTATATTCTTGAAGTGGAAAGTTCAAGTTCTCGTCGGTGTTGCCAACTACGTAAAGGACATTTCCATAAATTGTGAAGTCTCCATTGTTGTCGTGTTTTCCCTAAACTTTATCTAATATGCATCAATCCCTTCATTTATTCATATCCCCCTTACGGAATATTTCTCTAAGCATGTATTTGGCCCTCTCTCCAGTAATGGTTAGTTATTGCTCGGTAGAGAATATACTTTGCCATACATAACATAGGCTAGAGAAAACGAAGTTGACAACACACGAACCAAGTAGAACTGTAATTTATAGTTCAAATTACAAAGGTGTTAGGTAACTTGAATTTTCTCAAGATTTGTAAGTAGAAAAAATGTGATAGAGGAATTACGACACTGAGGTACGATCGTTCGTGACTGACGTCACTATAAATTTTCGTGGCTTAACTGCCTCCATTGTGGTACTAACAGGTGTGCTCCTTCTCTTTTCGGGTGTTTGAAAAGCTTTTAAACCCGAACGAGCTCGATTCCCAGCGACCATCAATTTGGGAACAAATGCTATTTCGTGAGGAAATAAAAATCTGAATTTAATGGTCCCTTTCGATACGGCCAGACGCCGACTTCCCTCCCGCTCTTCGGCTCATAACAGCGCTTACTTCATTGCCGTGGCCTGCCGTCTCCCGATATGTTTCATATAGCTTCTGTTGGCGGAAGCTTCGAACCTCCCGCATGGTGGTGCTACGGTCGCATTTTGCGTGCAACGTCGCCCAGGGAGTGTAATTGTTTTCAAGTTAGAGTTGTGAGGTACATATTTCACGGTCATCACTGAAGAATTTTACGCTGAGTTGTTAAAAGCAGTTCTGAACTATTTGCGAAAAGAATCATGGTACACCTTTTCGTGTTAAGAATACTTGTGTTTTGAAGCTTTGTTTCTGAACTCTCAAATCTAGTTAATGTTTCGAAATTTTCGTGCTAATAACCCCGTCTAGTTCGCTGCACTTTTTGACACTAGGTGTGATGCAGGTGTATCCCGGTGTCAAGTTGGTGCGAGGTAATGACTTTCAACCACGTAGACGAATAGCCGTCCGTGTTCAAGTTTAGACGATTCAACAAATGACTGTCTGCTGCTTTAAACGCTCATTTGATTAGTTAGCACGCACCATGTGATCATATACCGCACACACCGCTCCAGAACGTAGCGCAAACAAGACAGACACCAAATACACTACACTAAATCAACGAAGTAGACGAGTCGGTGTTACACCGTGTAGCCAACGAGTGCAGAGAGTGTCAAAAAGTGCAGCGAACTAGACAGGTCTTCTGTAAAAAACCTGTATCGTCTCGTGTTTGAGTATCTGAGTCATTCCTTTAACCGCTGTTGATATGCTAGAAGAAACATTGACCATGTTTTCGCCTCGGCGTAAAATATTGTACTGGTGTTGAGTTAAGAAGAGCCACACGGATCAACATGGAAGAACGTTTCACACTTTGGGGAAAACGGGAGATGAAAACGCCAGCATCTGGACACAAGTGAGACAAGTTGGGCGAGTTTGTGGTCTGTGGGAAATCCAGATGGTGGTTATCGCGCAGCGTTGCCAACTATATATTATTGTGAAACTTTTCTTGTATGGATCGCGCACCCTATTATTATAATTATATATTTGCACACGAATAGTGAAGCTTTTGTGAAGTGTTGTGCAGAGTTGGTTACTGTTGCCGTGGAAGTAAAGACAGATGAGAAATATCACCTAATCTACATAAATACATGTGTGTGTGTGTATACATCATTGCCAGTTACGGAGATTGTTTCAGAGGAAAAGTAAAGCCTCCATTTGTTTCTGACATGTATGAAATCAGGCTTTGTTCTGGCGATTCAATTCGTCACTTTTGAATTTAGCAACGCAAGTGAAATGCCGTAAAGTAACAATCGTTACGTTTAAGAAGTAACACGCTACCGTTACTATTACGAATATAATTTCGTAATTGCCACAACTCTGGATAGTTGCTAGAATGTTCAATACAAACATAATCTAGTTTGAAATTTACAATATTTATGTAATGTAATCTGATAGTGACGTATTGGGTAATGGAATGGCTCTTCTCTTTTCACAAGAGTATGTGTATCTAAAGAGAAAGTTTTGTTGTAACTGCAAGTAGAATTTTTAACACAGTGTTATTACTACCACATGTTTTTTTCCTCCCATGATTTCCGTAATCCATGACATTCGTCAGTGTCTTGTGTGATGGAAATGATAAGACTCGATTGATGAAATTAAGAATGTTAGGACGGGCAGAAGATTTTGATCACATTTCGTACTTTTTCGGTTGGGCCTACTACATCTTCACTGATACAGAGTTCTGAATTCAATAAAAAGATTCCACATTACACACGAGGTTGTTTACGTTCAGATATCTCGATATCCTGCCTTCCCCACCTGTGAACCTGTTCCCAATCTGAAGTACTCTTAGGATCAGATTTGTATGCGCGATGTACACGGCCGTGCCGACTGATACCATCATTGTTACGGAAAACCCACCAATTTCCGGGCCTGTGATCATTTGTTTTGTGAGGGAAGGGGGAGAGGAGGGGGCTTCTCGTATCCCTAACAGCAAGGGTCTGGCAGTCTGGGCACCTGATTGCACTTTGGGCGTTGACCCATTCTGCTGGGCCACCCAGGTCGCCTTGATCATCTGCCACACATGCTTCGCGCCGTCTTCATTTGTTCCCCTCCCCGGGCATGTAAAGGTACTCCGTGCAGGCCCTGTTGCCTTTGTTGATTTGCCCTTCCTTTGATTCTCTCAACTCCCTTGATGGGGAAGTGGAAGAGAATACAGCTGAGGAATTAACATCAATGCGCCGAGAAAGTGACGAACTGCAATCACATCCATCCTTGGAAGGTGTGCGTGCAGTCCCCGTGACTCACCGTACGGATTTGTCGAGCATCCAAAATGAAAGCATTGACTCCATCCCTTTAACATGAATATGTAATAAAGTGTGATGACCTTGTGCATCACCTTTAGACTGAAACGTAACGTACTATCCCCCGCCTGTACGTCTGCAAACCCACAGGATGGATAACTAACTAACTAACTAACTAACTATGTAGCCTTCTTAAACCCGAAGGCTGCAGCAACACAAGCCTTCCACCTGTCCCTATCCTGGGCAAAAACAATCCAATATGTTCCATCCTTACGAATTTCCTTTAGGTCCATCTCAACGTTATTCCTCTATCTTCGTCTTAGCCTTCCTACAGGATTCTGACCATCAGGTTTTCCAACAAGAATCCTGTACAATAGGTCCCGGGTTCGATACCCGGTGGAGGCACATAGTGGTTCGGATCCCACTTTAAACTGTAGGTCCAGTCCTGATTAGCCTCACTGTGCACAAAGTGGACTTAAAACACCAAATTAAACCAAGAATCCTGTAAACTCTTCTTTCCTCTTCCACAGGATGAATAGATTTGTTTATTTATTTTTTCTCTGTCCACATCCGTGGAAATCGTCCAGCATCGGCGTTTCATATAACATTTATAAAATTGTGATTTGGGGGAAACCATTTTGGAGGACAAGTTGATCGCAGATATCGAAACGTAAATTTTTATGCACCAACATCCTCTTCTTTATGCCTAACTTATGAAAAACTTGTTGTTGATGTGCACACCTTATCTGCTTGCAGTGAGAACGGGTAATTGTCAGTTGAGATATGCACTGTCGACCAGAACACTGAAAATACAATGCTCAGATTGAAGCATTAATTAATTGCAACAGAAGTTTTGCGACATTCGTATGTTTTTTTTGTTTTTTTTTTGGAGGATAATTTTGGGTCCTCTGCTTTTTTTCTTGATATGCAAACCTCCGTGCTACGACGCCAAGGGTCCCGGGTTCTAATCCCGGCCTGGGCCATAAGTGTTCTCTGTGGATGCCCCTTCAACAATTTCATCATATCATTAATCATCCTATTCTTCTCGATTATCCAAAAGTAGCAGAAAATGGAAGTAAAATAAAACAAATCAATCAATCAATCGATCGATGTATGTCGCCAGTATGTTCCCTCGGTGTCCGAGTGGTAGATTCAACAAACTCGTCATCCTATGTTCCGGGTTCGAGCTCTGTCATGTGACCACCACTCATCCTCATTGCTGTGATTAGACTAAAGAGGTGGGCATGCGACTTAAATTAAGAAAAATATCGCATACAATTTATAAACGTGTCCAGGGTGGAACAATGCATGGAACATGTTTGCTGCAAGCTTGCATTTCCATGGATACCAGCTGCTAAAGTGTTGATAATCACGGTCAATCTATAATAGGTCAACTCTGTATCTTTAGTTGAGTGATAAAAATGAGTACCTGCTTATCTTCACTCGCCACTGGACATTTATTCTCCATTTACAGCAGCCAAAGTTTCCGCATCGTAATCCCGTTGTATTCACTTCGCGTGATAAGTATGATTTAGAGACAATAAATATGGCCCAGTCCTACCTTGTTATTCCTAGACCATCTTGCATTCTTAACGACCTTGCGGTGCCACTTAGGCTTTCTTTTCCAGTTTTACACTGTAGATGGCATTAAGATCGCGATGGTTTTCTCTCTTTGGTTTGATAATAGCAATTGGGGGGGATTTAAAGGCAGTGTATCGCTCTCTTATCTACCACGTTGAGTAGAATCAATGTAACTCTCGTGTAGGGAGCGTTTTATTGCAGAAAGGGAGGAGAGTGGTCGGTTGAAGAAATCGCTGGAGGCTTAAGAACGAATCTGGCATGCGGAACACGGAGGAAAAGGGGGGAGGTTTTGTAATGATCGTATTAATTTTGATTCTACGTGCGGATTTCATTTGTTTCACTTTTTGGAGGAAGAGAGGAAGGGAAAACGTTTTTCTTGCGTTTGGCACCGGTTATTGTCTACAGAAGCGTGTGGTTAGTGAACCTCGTGCATCGGTAGTCCTTAGGGACTTGGCAGTGTTGCCAGATGTTAGCATTGTATGGTGGATACCAGTGGTTATTTATTAATTCTTCTGCTGCCAAACTGAGCATATTCAAGATATATTTTTTATCTAATATTTGTAGGAGAACTTGCTTTTATATAAAAATTTAATCGGATATGAGCCATTAAGAATGTGATTGCAACATCGTTGCTTGACCACACCACTTTTCGAACCACTCTCACAGACCGACTTGGATCAGAAATATCACATTGCATACTGAAAGATGTCACAGGATATTTAACCTGAGATGTGCGTTCACAATTGGAGAAAGATAACGTAAGTCTTGGAGGATGTTAAAGGGGGGAGGGGGAGTTCGAATTTGCAAGTGAAAATATAACAGTGTCTGCCGCACTGACGTCATTTCATTGCGCTGACAACAATTTATTGATCAGTAATCATCGAGGTGTGACGAGTGGCTATCATCTTCACTTTGTAACTTTTGGTATTGAAATTCACAGCATACTTTTGAAGTTCCTTCCTTGACTATATTTAAAAAAGAAAAAAATTGAGTGACCCAGGCGCGAAGTTGAATTCGTATGCCCGATGATGCGTCTGGATTATTTTGATAAATTTTATGGCTGACGTCTAGCTTCTCTTGCAGCAGGGACGTCAGGAGGCGTTAAAAAGAAAGAGGAAATATTCATTCTTGGCGTGACCGTTGAAAGGGAAAAGTATAGGGTTCAGACAAGCGAGTGTGGGACAAAGTAGACGAAACGGTGTTTCTGTTGGACGAGACAATCGTGAAGGTTCCAGGTAGGTGTGTTTTTGGTGACTGACTGCTAGAGAGGGGAAGAGGGAGGAGAGAATTGAGATGATGAGTGACGCAAAGAATTCGTATAAAAACAAGGAAGGCTCGTTGAAGAATACAGACGAGCCACAGGAGGGAAGTTTTTCCTACTATGTTAGCAGGCGAAAGCCAAAAGAAGAAGAAGAAAGATTACAAAGAGCATGTGAAGGTATAACGAAAAGTTTACAGGGAACCTTCTTCGCTCTCAAGGAGGGTCCCAGGTAGTGCCGTGTGCACAAAAGAGACTGATTCGACCATTTTTTCATGTTCTTTTTTTACGAGTTCTTGTTGAAAGACGAGTGTCAGAGTGGGGAGGGATATTTTAGACGTCCATGACCTATTTAAAGGTGGCACTTTTGAAGATAATATACAAACAGTAGCAGGGAACTTCGCATGCAGGCTTCCAGTTAATGAAAGACCGAAAGCTTGTGATTGGATTGGATATTGCAGAACGTGGTGACGTCTTATGGGTGAAGGCGTTTTCAAGTTGATTAAATCGCGTTTCGATCAGTGATCGTGAAGTCCAAGGTGGATTCATAAAGGTGGGTCCATCGGACTTATTTTATGTTCTATTCCAGGGTTTTTTTTCACGTAGGTTGTACTAGGTATTTTAACACTATGTTTCGAGAGAGAACATCGTCTTCACCATCGGCAAAAGAAATTGTTCATCTGATGACGAGAGAAGTAGTAGTGTTAGAATAAGCATACTTTAAAGCAGTAGACAATGGATAATGGCCAATTAACATTGCATACTAATGTTGAACCATGGTCACTAACATTCAGAGAATTATTGCGTATTGTTTGCTGAAAATGGGACATAACCTCGAAAATCGTCTCTTGACTGCCACAGTATTGGCGATTATCTTAAAGTTGTAGATAACATTTCAGGAATGTATTTTTGTGAATAAAGGCTTTCCAATGCTAAATCAACGTTAATGGGTTGTGTGAGATTTGCTGTTAAGATTATATTATTATACTTCAGAAACTTATTCATGTGATAACTTCTAACCATGTGTTTTAATCTGCCAGGACGGTCCCACGTGTATAAATTTTATCTTGGGAAAGTTCATTTCGCATTGTAATAAAATAAACTTTTAATATATTTTACAGTACGAACAATCCTAGAAATGAGGATGTCATATTTTTAACATTTCAACACAGTCCTCTCAAATTGAGGACTTGTACCCTGAGACTTTCTCCATTTCAGTAAACGTGAGAGGGTTTCTTTTGTTATACCTGTTACTCAATCTTATGAAATTACAACCAAGCTTTGTAGTGTCATAATGCATCAGTCCATTTCGGTACTTTTCTTTTTGTCCTTAGTACACGCTCTCTCTGTGTCTTACATATTTTTTGCTTCGAAATTTGTGCCCGTTTTACTTCTGAATAGACTGTACGAGTACAGCAACTCGTAAACGGTCATTTCGAAACTGCGCAAAACATACGGGGTATTTATCCGTGAGCTGAGAGATTTTCTCCACGTCATGATAAAATGGCGCATGTTTTTACAGAAAGCGTGGAAACATTTTATGTTGAAAATTTCTATACTATTGACAGTTTCCCCGTCTATAGACCTACTGTAGATAGAATACTGCAGGCGATTTGTGTAAAGAACTTCTGTCACTTGGAACTTTCCACCAGATGCCTGCTCGCTCATTCGCTTGAACGAATCGCAGCAAAATGTTTTAGGTGAAATTTGTAACACTGGTTTCTGCATCGAATTATAAATTTATTGTAGGTGTTTTTACACTAAATGGTTAACAAGAGATAGTTTGCTTGAGGAATTATTGATTAGATTGGGGCATTCCATGTCAATTTTTAAAATTAAAATAAATGTCTTTATAATAAAAAAGTATGTTTCCTGTGTCCTACCCGTGACACAAAGTGTTCACTTAAGCTATAGATCTGGGAAAGTATTTTAAGGGTAATTATGTTTAATGAACAGTGTTGTTTCATTTTTCATTCCACAGAAACTGCAATTTTGCTTAACTATCAATAAAATAGTTTAATATCAAAAATGTAGTCCACGTATCCCACCTGCGACAATGGACTGTCCTGGTTAAACGTGGTTGACCAGCGGGTTCCCATAAGAACCCTGTTTAAAAACCATAGTTTCGAACTGTTTGGTAGGTGGCTCTAGTGAACGGCTCATACGCACATATTTCGTGCACTAGATTCTGATCCTGATTTTTTTCTTAGCTACCTTGTTCACACTGAAGCAGGATAATTTTAGAGGCCTTCTTGGAAACAAGAATTGTGCAGAGTGTAAATATTGTGCGATACTGTAATTAAGCCTGCTATAATCATTTTTCAGACAGAACAATATGGACGAGGAAGATGTATGAAAGAAACCAGATCTTTTCGGCTGAGCTCTTTACATTTTTCCCTTCCCGCGAGGCGTATTTTCAATCCAATTTCGCAACTTCTTATTCTGTGTTGTAATTTTCTGCTGCCTTCTTAGCCTTCTGGAAATCTTTGTACAAAAGAAAGAAGGTAGAGGAGAGGGGTTGTATTCTGTGAAGCGAGAATCACAACTGTTTGTGTAAGCTTCTAATTTCTAGACGACCCATCCGAAACTCAAGGCAGAGAGAGCTTTTTAATGAGAGCTTTTATGATCTTTCCTTTCACTGCAGGCTAAAAACCTCTTGCGTTTAGAACGGGCAAACAAACTTGCTGGAAGTTCCTTTACGTCTGAGCTCGTTAATAAAAAGGGCCCGTTTTCTTTTCCTTCTTTCTTTGACTGCCTAAAAAAGAATCTTCTACTCTATCGCTCATTTAAGCCTAACCATCAAAGGAGATACAAGAAGCTTTGCGAAAGAGCTGTAAAATAGCCCCCCCCCCTCCCTTCCTTCTTTGCAGAAAATTCATTTCCTTTCCCTGCGCTGCAAGATATCTCATCCGAGAGCCTTGATTACGTGAAACAATGTTGCTCCAAAGTGCGGCTTCGAAATCTTCGCAAGAGCAGAAAGTATTAAAACAAAAGAGGAGCTGTAAATGTCAAAAAGGAAGCCTAACAATGGATATGATAATGAGATAATTTCCGCTGAAGGGACGTTAGGCGCATGTTTTAAGTGCCCCTTGTGAACGTCTTAAAGGGGTAAAACTGCTCGAAATCTTGTTTCTGAAGTTTTGTACGGAGCCATCAGGGAATAAGGATACAGAGAAAACTAGCTTGTTAATTCATTTACATCTCTTTTCTACTTTTTGTGAACTTCCATCCGCAATTCACGGGTTACAAACGTTCGGAGCACTTCTTTTTCTGAAAAGAAAAGAAAGTAACACACAGCTATTTTTATAATCTGGTACATACAGAGTGAACAACAAAAAATTTCCCAGATTAATTTTTTGTTGTTTTTACATGAAGTTGATATGTTTAATCGGCTGAAGCTTGCTTGTTATACTTTCCTAAATCGTGTAAAGGTAAAACATAAACTGAACTTAAACTAAATTTGTAATGGGTCTTCAATTGCTAACGTCAATAGCATTCTTTAAAACATACATTTCGTATGCCATCAAGCATATTTAAGAAGGATATGTTTAACAGTAACAATTTTTATTCGCATCGTATTTCAATTCTTTACGGCTATTAAAAATGTGATACTTTGTTTACATCGCATACGATCGCGGTCTGCACTTATGATACCGTGCATAAATATTAGTAAAAAAAAATCTCGGATTACGTGGTACAGTAGTTTCGAATAAGATGCAAATTTATTTCGATTCTGTCGAAATAGTCTCGAGTATTGAACGGAGCCTCCTGTGTATTCTATAGAGTATGTACTTCTCAAGTGGTAGTTGCAAGCAGCTTTATAAGTCTATTATTAAGCGATATAAACTTTATTAAAATACCATCAACAAATGTGTTAAGCCTCCCGTGTATTTACGTAACGTTTTCTCTTTGTTGATACCTTTGTTCGACATAATATTCTTCAATCTTTTTGCTTTTCGTTCATGTACTTTGTGCAGCTATGTCAGGTAACATGTTCCTAGAAATACTTAAAAACAAGAAAAGAAGTTCTTCCATGCCTCATATGAAACTACTAACATAACTACTGAATGTTTGAGTTAGCGAATCGCAATGTTGCCGCTCAACGTTCTGGGTTCAAACGCCACATACTCGTATACAGGGAAAAAAAAGTTTGAAAAACCCAAAAATGCAAAACAAAACAAGTAGACAACGGTCCGAAAACAAGAGAAAATTCGTCACCTTTCCTTCTTGGTCAGTTATTTCCGTGACTTCCTTCTGGTAATCCTTTTAAGTGTGACTCACTCGTCTCCGCCCGACCCTGTTATCAGTGTCACGAGAAAATAAAAATGGAGGTAAAGGGTTAACCCTTTCAGGTGGAGGATTTATCTCGAGAAAGAGCTTCGACACTGCAACGCCCACGGCCAGGCCCACAAATCACAGTCCACAGTGCAATTTTTACAGCACGATCTGCCACATCGTCTGGCCATTGGCTATCATATGATTGTCAACGAAAGGAAGAAAATGTCATTTAATTATTGGTGATTCGATCGGGGAAAGAAAAGGCACGTTCATTTCATTACGATGTGAAAGAAGATGTTAGATCTTTCATGGTGATCCCTTAAGGACAACCACAAATGGAATACATACAGGTTGACTGATCGGCCATTTTTTATGATCGGGAATTTTCGTGTGACGAGGTTGAAAGCCTTCATTAAGTTGCACGAATGACAATTCCATAGTTAGTGACTTTTAATGAGGCTTTACATGGATAATATTACGCAAGCTAACACACACGAATTATGTTAAAATCAATATTATTATTCAGACAATCGGTACTCTACGCGTGACGTAATCTTATAGTATTTGCTCAATACGCTGGGCGGACTCATCTTTATACTAGGGATGGCCAGATACGGATGCGTTTGGCCTTCCTACATGAGCGCTTCTTTGGAAAGTAAGAATGTGTTTAGTTACCTGCTAATATACATACATACATACATACATACATATATATATATATATCTGTATGTATGTATGTATATATATATATATATATATATATATATATATATATATATATATATATATATATATATGCCCGTGCGTCCATTTCGATCTTCATCCGAGAGAACGGGAGAAGCGTGGCAGGCGGCGCTGACGGAGATGCCGAAATTTGCGGCCTGTAATGCCCGCTTATTTTTATGGACATATGCAGACATTTATATAAACATTGCAAAACGAGCACTAACCTGTGTTATAAAGTTGTTCAAACTGATATCCACCAAGTGCCAAGTGTGTAGACTTTCGGGTAGAATACGTTGAATAGCCTGAAACTTTCGTGCCTGTAGCTAAAGTCCTTCTGGGTCGGGCCGAGAACTTATCAGCTCCCCTCGTAACGTGAACCTTGTGGCTGGCATTCCAATCCTTTTACTGACACAACACACATACACACTGCAATAACACAAACAAGTAACGGCAAGTAACCAATAATAACACTCTTGCGCACAGTACGAAATTAACACGCTCTTGGTTTACATCTGCTCGCCACTATATTCACAGCTCTGTCGCGAAGGAACAAAAAACTCGAGCTCGGAGATTTCGGATTGCAAGGAAGCTCACGAACACCATTGACTTTTAACGGTTTCGTCTGCAGCGTAATCTTCATACAGTTTTGCACATTCGAAACCTCCAAACGATCCCCATCGACACAAAACTCTTTCAAGGATATAAACTTAAGCAGGACGTTACTGGTCAAAACTATGATTAAAATGTTTTATTACCTGTGGCTCTTTACGTTGTTTTTTAAAGCGTATTTATTTGTGCATATCAGGGCAGAACTTGGATGAATTACAGATCATAAATTATAACACAGGTTAGTGCTCGTTTTGCTATATTTATATAAATGTCTGCATATGTCCATAAAAATAAGCGGGCATTACAGGCCGCAAATGTCGGCATCTCCGCCACGCTTCTCCCGATCTCTCGGCTGAAGATCGAAATGGACGCACTGTATATATATATATATATATATATATATATATATATATATATATATATATATGAAACTTGGCAGGTGTATAGAGGGGCCCAAAGGAAGTAATACGTGTTTTTTTTTTGTTTCGGCTAGAAAACTGTTTCAGGGAGCAACCCCCATCAAATGTGAAGATGAAGACAAATTGACGCAGGGATCTGACCCCTGTGTCCCACTCCGATTTCCATGAAATTTGGCAGGTGTATAGAGGGGCCCAAAGGAAGAAGTACATGTTTTTGTGTTTCAACTAAAAAACTGTTTTAGGGGGACCCCCCCCCCCCGCTCAAATGTCAAGATGAGGAGAAATTGAAGTGGGGATCTGACCCCGAAACCACGTAAATATGGCATAGTGTTCCTCTATACTTCTGCCAAGTTTCATGGAATTTAGAGGGGGACACTTGGATAACCTCCCTTGTTAGTCTTACACTTTGTAATTATATAACACTGCATATATTATAATGTTTTATTTTAATTTTTAAAACTGTAACTTTAGAACAATTGTATAATTTTTGTATAACATTTCTATCTTGTTAAATGCTTTAAAGGTTTCATCCTGGAATGGAATGTCTCACATTTATGTGTGTTTCCATTTCCAATACATTTGAATGAATACAAATTCGTTTCAATGGAATTTACAAAATCACCTCTGACATTTTATTTTATTATTTATTTTTGTGCACGAGTGTGTTAGCCGATGAGTAGCAATTTTTTTTAGGAAAAACACTTGAAAAAAAATCTTGTAGGACCAACAAATGAAAAATTTATTTGTAATCGAAGATCATAATACGAAACGATACTTTCGGATCCGGATTTTTCGGATCCGGATCCGTTTGGCCATCCCTACTCTATACATTTCACCTTAGGCCATCCGAAAAAAATATAACGCTGCCCACTATTTACCATATGAGAATGCTTTTACATTTCATTGTGGTCTAAACTGTAAAATGCAGAAGAGCATACATGCAGGACATTGTGTATACTTAGTTTGGAGCAACGGCTCTCAAAATATGTTGCAGATATTTGATACCAGATTGAAGATAGTTTTTTGTTCACGGTTTCTTATGATGCGAGTCGCATACTCCTTTGGTTTGTAAATTGTTACTTTAGACTATGTCTACAATCTTGCTGAAGGTGAACTATGACTATTTGTTAATTAAACAGTAGAATACAAATCCGTAATCTAATCACAATCTAATCTTTCCACAGTGAAACATCAGGATGTTGATAATTTGATGTAAGACCAAATTATGTAAGACTGCATTTCGGGGCTGATGAAATTTTTATAGAAATTGAAGAAAATTGTAGTGAAAGAATGTAAATTGTACATTCAGTTTTTAAGAAATACGAATAACCAACAGCTGAATGCCAAGTTCTGTGACACACCCAATGAGAACGGCGGTTCAAAAAACTAGATTTCGTGGTATAATTTTCTTTTTGAAACTGCCTTCAATCTATAAATAACAAGTGTGGTGTTCCCAAGACAAAACGTGCACAAAAAATGTCCATTAAGAGGCGGGTAATCCTATCATGTCCTTCCCTCAAGAGAAGACTCCTTGAATAACTTCCCTTTTCCACATAAAAACTTCGCCACTGGGGAATTAGAAGTTGCACCACGGCAGACTTACGGCGGCACACTCGCACTATTAACCCCATCTATCTGTCAGCGCGTGAAACTCGATATGGAACGTTTTTGGTTCCACCGACTTTTTCTTCAGCGCCCTGCCCTGACTTATCGCAGGGGAGGTGAAAAAATTAACCAACCTATGTAGGTTCATTATTTGTCCGCCAGACGGAACTGTCGGTAATGCTGAACCGGAGAAGCTTACCATGGAATGGCACCTTCAGGCCAAATTCGTATTTTCATGGTTTTTTGTAAATAATGAGAGCGCAATTTCACTCGTTAATGAATTAAGCCGTACTAATCCTTAAGAAAATAAAAAAAAAACAACAACTTAAAAGCAACTTTCGTAGAAACTGAACATTTCTGAATTCGATTTCGTGTTTCCTTGTCAACCGATGCCCTTTCAGTATCAGTGATTGACCACATCTGTAGTACATATGTGGTCCCCTTGTCTAACTTCAAATTCAAACATACCTCTGGCGTGCACAGACGAAGATACGTGCGTTACAAAGTATAATACGATTTATACAGTCACGGACATTCCTGGTTTGTAACAATCCCATTTGACTTTCATCAATGAGATCTTTACAACCCAGAAATTTTGTTTGTGCATGTATTGCACTGTTTTCGCCAGGATGCAGTGCACGTTACTGTCTTCACACTTTTATTTCAATTATAGTTTCTAAACATGAGAGAATTTCCTGAGAAAATTAGTTGAAAACTGATTAGACAAGCAAAATAAAACTAACTAACTAACTCTCTTGCCTTCTTAAACCCGAAGGTTTATGGCTGCAGCAACACAAGCCTTCCATCTGTTCCTCTCTTGGGCAAGATCTATCCAATCTTTTCCATCCTCCCCGATTTCCTTTAAATCCATCTCAACGTTGTCCCTCCATCTACGTCGTGGCCTTCCTACAGGTCTCTTACCATCAGGTTTCCCAACAATAATCCTGTAAACTCTTCTTTCCTCTCCCATTAGTGGTACATGGCCTGCCCACCTAAGTCTTCTTGATTTTATCATTCTAATAATATCCGGAGATGAATACATATTGGTTAGTTATATCCTTCTACACTCACCTGTCTCATCATGCCTTTTAGGTCCAAATATTTTTCATAGGATTTTAAGTTTCAAACACTTTTAATTTATGTTCCTCTTTCAATGTAAGGGACCAAGTTTCGAATCCATATAATACTAAAGGCAAAATTACTATTTTGTATATTTTAACTTTTAGTTTCTTAGATATTATACGAGAAAATAAAAGTTTATGAAGAGAAAAGTAACACGCGTTTCCTGAATTAAGCCTGCTTTTTATTTCCTCTTCAATATCATTTTCATTAGTTAGTATTACTCCGAAGTACTTGAATTTTGATTGATTGATTGATGTTTTAAGTCCACTTTATGCACAGTAAGGCTAATCGGGACTGGACCTACAGTTTAAAGTGGGATCCGAACCACTTGTGCGTCCACCGGGTATTGAACCCATGACCCCTTGATTACAAGGCGACGACGCTACCACTGCGCCATTGGGGAATCCCTCTTGAATTTTGAAACTGATTCAAACGAGTTATCAATAATTAAATTTTCCCCATGGCGCAGTGGCAGCGTCGTCGCCTTGTAATCAAGGGGTCTCGGGTTCGGTACCCGGTGGAGGCACTTGGCACAGTGGTTCAGATACCACTTTAAACTGTAGGTCCAGTCCCGATTAGCCTTACTGTGCATAAAGTGGACTTAAAACACCAAATCAATAACAGTAATTAAATTTTGATTATTGCCTAACACTTGATTTCGGCCTGTAAGCATATATTTAGTTTTATCTTTGCTAACTTCCAAACCTATCTCTTCAGCTGCATTTACAAACATTTTAGCATTAATTATATTTATAAAAGCGCTCATCAATTGTATTCTTCACAGTAGGAATATTGCGACGAAGGTACCAAACTGACTTGAAGATAAATTGTTTTTACATTTTTAACTCTGTCGTATAAGAAAATCATATATTACGTTTCAAGTACACTGTGAAAAGGAAGCTACTTAAATATATTTCATATATACGTAAGTGCGCTCTCACATGTTTCTACCAGAATATCTTCTTCGTGAAGAAGTGACAACTGAGCACTGTTTCCTTCCGTTACATAAGATCCCTGATAAGGAATATGATATGTGTCAAGTTAACATCTGGCTCCTTTTTCCCCTATTAACACGATGACCTTGTTGTTTTCCTCTGTTGCATCGACATTTTTTTGTTAATTTCTTGTTCGTTCTGAACGCCCCCTACGAACTGGTTCAGTAGATAACCAAAGCCCATAAGTAAATATTTAATGCCAGTTTTCCAACGCGAACATACTAGGTTTCCCCTGTTAAAGCAAGACAAGATGACTTTAAGAAAATCATGTAACTTCTGTTAAATCCTTCCTTGCCAGAGGAGATAGAAATTCCATCACAACGCCAGATGTCACTGGTGGTGCATTATCTCAAGAGGTTATCCACAGACTTAAATGACGATGGAGTTCTTTGGACTCACCGTATAAACTATGCAGCCAATGTGGCACTTAGAACTGAGACCAACATAAATATTTCTCATGCATTTTCCTGCAGACAGTCTGGAGACGTCATTATGATATTTTAAAAGCTGTTTTTAAAGAATGAGCTGATTCCAGACGCTCCATTAATTCCCTTCTGTCTTAGCCGAGGAAGAGAAGGAAAGGTATCCGAAGTGAACCATGGTTGGAATTTAAACCTGCTTTCTGTGTTCCCGTACGTCATGTCAACACTCAATTTTTTCTTCAAACTTAAAAGTCGTGTGGAATCCATTTTCTCCAACTTCATTGTGTCTTTAAGTCCAAGTGAAGTTACTAGATTCAGAATAATAGATGATAAATTGAAATTTGAAATATGTGAAGAATGTATATATGTAGTCTTGTTCAGCAAATTTAGAACATTTGTAAATGTCTTGAAGTAAACCGATCATTATTAGCTCAAGTTTTGTATTCTTAAATTTTCAATTGCGTTTTCGTAATATGAATAGCTATAGACTAGAATTTAAACGTAACAGCTTGATTTTCTTTATCATACCAATGTTCATTTTCGTGTATTGTTTTAATAATAATTGTACATAAGACCACCGGGACGAGACATTATAAATTGAGATAGAAAGACGAGTTCAGGACGGTATGAATTCTTCTTCAGCCAAAGTTTATATTTCTCCTAAAGTTTCATTGTCATGGTGGAATGCGTGATTCATCTTTTGAAAGTTATTGCTTTCTAAAATATGAAGTTAGATTTTGGTACATGAAATAGTCATATTACGGACACGAGCCTTTAATTATTGTGAATAAATTTGAATCTTTCAGTTTCTTCATAATGTCATGACCAGCTTAAAACATATTACGCCGGCGTGCATAATTTATTATACAACTATTCATGGCACAGTTTGGATTCTATGTCCCAAGTCCAGAGCCATCATCAAAACGAACGAACAGGAAGCTCGAACATGAACAAATGCCATTATAGAATTTATCTGGCACACTTCTACGAATTTCATAGCGCATGAACTGGCACCACTGCTTCATGCGTCACTTTAATTTCATTCATTTCGCAATGGAAGGAGAGGATGGAGTGAATTAAACACGAAAACTGATTAACGCGGCCTTTAGGGACGCACCAACATCACGTTTCTGTCGACAACGTACATCAGTTTCGTACAGAGGCCATTGAACGTGAATCATCATGGTTGCCTTGCTGTGTGCTGCTCCCGCGATTGTCAGAGTACAGATTGAACACCATTCACACGCTCGCACTGAAAAAAAAAACCCTGCCATATCTGTGCCTTTTAGGTAGCTGCTTTGTTTCCGAATACGTTAACATGTTCCGCTAGACACGTACCAAACAGGGTTTGCTCGATTGCAGATGTATCCAATATGCGTGCTATTTGTTCAACAAGAACACGTATTTACATTGAAACGTGGTGACCGATCATCCTATTGCATTGTTTAGATATGTAAACACAACAGACCTCAGTCTGAGCTAGTGATGGGCATTAGTCGACTAATATTAGTCGATTAGTCGATTATTAAAACCATCGAAAAAATTATCGACTAATGAAAATTAGTCGACTGAAAAAATTAGTCGACTAATATTAGTCGAATTAGTCGTTCGACTAATATTAGTCGAATTAGTCGTTCGACTAATATTAGTCGAATTAGTCGTTCGACTAATATTAGTCGAATTAGTCGTTCGACTAATATTAGTCGGATTAGTCGTTCGACTAATATTAGTCGGAAACATTCCGACTAATATTAGTCGGAAACATTCCGACTAATATTAGTCGGAAACATTTCGACTAATATTAGTCGAACGACATTTCGACTGATTTCAGTCGGGAACATTCCGACTAATATTAGTCGAAATGACCGAACATGTCTCATTTCCAGACGAACAATCGACTACTTGAGCAGAGGGCTTATTGTCAAGAAGGGAAGCAAAGCAGGTAGGTCTTGGAAAGGTCAGTGACTGGAATCTTTTATCCCTTGATGCCGCGACAGAGCTGGTATGCAAAGGGAAAGCTGACCCTGCTGTAGCTCTATCCCCCCCTACCTCCAGGGGGCGATGCCTACCGTCATTCATGTCGCTATTTTTGTTTTCTCTGAAGGGATACACATTCATAGTTCCGAGAGTTTCTTGGTATTCACGGACCAGTGCACATTCTTGGTGCAAGAAAGACACCGCAACATTTTAAAAGCAAAACTATCCATTTCTGACCTTCAGATGGATTTATGATAAATGCATTTTACTGGAATGGAAATATTCTTAAACTTAAAAAACCGGTCGAATATAAGAAGAGAGTTTACAATCCACCAGCTCTGATGCAAGGTAAGGTAAAATTAATTTAATTAAAAATAAACATTAATTATGTTCGTGGGGCAAATACTAAAATATACGCTGTCCAGAACGATCTCAAACTTGCTGCAGTCGCTAGATGTTAATTTACCTTTCTGCCCCTTATGGGGTACAAATTTGCCAGCAACATCGGTGGCAGAGCGCGCAGGGTGGTTCATTCACATTCACGCCTTTTACGGCTCCGGGTTCGAATCCTGTGGTGGACATGGGTGTTTCTTGTAAGTTTCCACTCATCCATTTCCTGTAATCACAATTCATTCTCATCATCCCGATTAGCCTAAAGAGGCATAAAAGCGATGTAAAATGAGGATAATAATAAAGAAAGATAGAGGATGTATGTCACTTTGGGTAACCACGACGATGAGGACGAATTGATCAAAAAGAACATCCATGTCCAGCCTAATACTCAAGGGGTGGGGCAATGGGGTCATTTACCCCCTCCAACTATGAAATGTTTTAATATGAAGCTGTAAAACCTACGAAAATAACATTGACGATTTTTCAGATTTTGCAAGAAATTCGATTTTATTCTTACATAAATGAATGGATTGTTCGCGAAGCGAGATAGGCTCCAGGACTCTGCAGTCTACAATATTTGGTTATTTTATAATTTTAGTATTATAACCTTTAAAGGTTTAATTGATGCATATCTATCAGACGCCCGGATTCAGCCCAGAGTGTCCTTGTTTTAAATCCCCGTCCCGACTTTCTTCGAACTGCATTCACGATGAAAAAATGTATTTTTTTTCATTTAATTATTTATTGAAATTTCCAGTACAGCAGAAGCCATTTTAAACCGGAAAGAAACAACAGTAAAAAGTACACTGGTGTTAAAACGAACACATTAAACACTAAACAAGACCAAAAAATTAAAAAATTATAATAAAGAAAAGAAAATAAACAAAATATAAATAATAAACAAGACAAGACAGTACCAAGGTAAACAGATTATTTACACAATGCATTACTTATGTACAATGTTTTTCAAGTTGGTGATAAAAGACGAATATGCAGTGAATATATCTATTTGGTTTGAGATGTTGTTGAATTGTTTCGGTAGCCTTTGGAATATTGAACGTTGTATGAGCGAGAGTCTGGGCGTTGCAGTGTGGAAAGTTTCCTTGCTCCGTGTTTTATGTCTGGGCACTCTGAGGGAGAGTTCGTGGAGTTCAGACATGCTCTTCATTATAAGTATCATTGCTATCACATACTTAATTTAAAAATATATCATTTTCTATACATCTAATTATCATGATTGGTTAATTGATAGTCAAACATAGATGGTTTTGATTGATTGATTGATTGATGTTTTAAGTCCACTTTATGCACAGAAAGGCTAATCGGGACTGGACCTACAGTTTACAGTGGAATCGGAACCACTTGTGCCTCAACCGGGTATTGAACCTTGATTACAAGGCAAAGACGCTACCACTGCGCCATCGGGAGGCCCTCAAACATAGATGGGATTGGGTGCCAAAACTTGAGGGGAGGGGGAGGATTCTATCTTGATTGACAAGGCTTAACACTATGAAAGCATAATATTTCATCTCGCAATCGTCGCATTAACGCATTGACGCATCAGATCACGAAACCAGTTAGAGCGACACATGATCTTTGGACGCAGAGAATTATTTTTTTAAGTAAGTACTTCGCAACATTAATAAATTTTCTCACATTTAATATTAGTCGAAATAGTCACACGATTAATTTCAGTCGAAATCGACTTTATTTCCGATTAATATCAGTGGAAATCGAACACAACTGATTCTGATTCCGTTTCCAGACGAAGCGTAGACCACTGAAGTAGAGAGGGCTTATCGCTAAGAAGTGATGCGAGGGAGAATGGCCTAGGTGTATTTAATTTCTTGGAAAGGTGAGTGCAAAGAGAATTCTCTTTGGGTGAGTGACTGGAAAATTCCGGTACCGCCTCACAGCATGCCAAATTGAAAGCGAAAGGTGCCCCTGCTGTAGTCATTCATGTGGCTATTTGTTGTTTACAATGGTGTCTTTTCTCAAGAGATACGCATTCAGGACTTGGAGAATTTCTTGGAATTCAAAGACCTAACCATCCCTAGGTATCATTAGTGGTGCAAGAAAGATATCGCAATATTTAAATCTCAATGTATGGCCTTCATGTGAACTAGAGATCTTATCTTAAAAGCATTGTACCGTAATGAAAATATTCTTAAACTTAAAACTAATGTCAAACTTAAGAATATAGTTTAAAATCAACCAGTTCTCACGCAAGGCAAGGGAAAATTAGTTTTAATAAAAATGAACACTAATTATGTTCTTGGAGCAAATACTAAACTTTACGCTGTAAAGTACAATCTCAAACTTGCTGCACTCGCTATAATACAACCTTGTATGTTGATCTTCACTTTGCGCTGAGTGGCCATTCACATTATCCGCCAATCACGACTCCGGGTTCGAATCCTTTCATGGGAGCGTTCCTTTGTAAGTTTCTACTCATTAATTTTCTTGAATCACCATTTATTCTCTCTTTGTCCTGATTAGCATAAAGAGAC
Organism: Lepisma saccharinum; assembly: GCF_977018435.1. Classification (NCBI taxonomy): domain Eukaryota; kingdom Metazoa; phylum Arthropoda; class Insecta; order Zygentoma; family Lepismatidae; genus Lepisma; species Lepisma saccharinum. Next base: position 59,932,035 of record NC_139242.1, on the reverse strand, counting down.
AGAAAAGCGACTAAAAATTTGGAAAATTATAACGAAAGACATAGGATTATTTACTGCAGAAACTTGTAACAAATAATCATCAGGTATGAGTAACGTTCTTTCAAGTTGTTTCATTATTGCTGTTTCACTACACAAAATAGGCATTTTACATTATGATATTGCTTCTAAGTTGTAAGCCTTATTTTCGAACCGGAAAGTAATCATTACTTGAGAGAGGACCTCCCACATGGCGCAGTGGTAGCGTCATTGCCTTGTAATCAAGAGGTCCCGGGTTCGATACCCGGTGGAGGCACAAGTGGTTCAGATCCCACTTTAAACTGTAGGTTCAGTCCCAATTAGCCTTAGTGTGCATAAAGTGGACTTAAAACAGCAACTCATTACTTGAGAAGGGTGTATTGAAGCCTCTTATAGTATTCGAATTTTTATTTAGAGTCGCTTTTCTACCACTTTTGAGTAAACACGACGACGATGATGAGTGACGATTAAGAAATTAGTGAATCGAAACTCACAAAGAAAGCCATGTAGATCCGCGTAATCAAGGGGCGATGAGGGCATTTACCCCTTCGAATTATGAAATGTTTTAATGTGATGCTATATAAAACCTATCAAACTAATTGACGAATTAATTTTATTTCGTCCTTGCATAAATGAATGGGTTGTTCGCGGAGAGAGGCAGGCTCCAGTCTGCCATATTTGGTAATTGTACCCAGGTAGTTTTATAACAATTGATGCAAGTCTACCAGACATCCACATTTTTTGGGACAGTCAAATCTTTTTAATCCCTGTCCCGAGTTTCTTCTAACTAACCGTCGCACCCTGCTTTTTCAGTCAAAAAAATGGTTTATAATCTCTCATCTCGTAATCGTCGCATTGGTGCGTTAGAGAACAAAACCAATTATAGCGGCGCATGATCTTTCGACACAGTTTCGCAATACTCTGGTAAATTTTCTCAGGTGTAATATTTCGACTATAATGTTCAAATCAATAACAACTAATGTCTTACTTTTTTGTTTCATACCGAAAAAAGGCTTACTGTCACAAATAAATTATGTTTGTCGTTTTAGACTATTCAATTTCAACTTATTCGCTAGTATTTCATTCATCCTAATATTGCACCAAAGGCAGTTTACATCGTAATAAATAATTTTTAACTGATCAGAACTATATTTTTAAAAGCTTCACATAATGGTCACACCCCTTTAAAAATTTCGACCAATATGTGTTGGATAGTATGGGAGCAAGAACTCGCCTCCACTGTTGATTAAAGGAAATTTGAAAACACTGTTAAGGAATACAGTACTATTAGAATACTATTAGAATACTTCTAAGAATATATGTAAACATCAAACATGAAGCTGTACGACGTATGCGAGGTATCTATCAGTGAGATTGATTTGTTCCGTTACTTTAGATTTTAATGTAGCATCTCTATAATTGTATGTCTAACTGTAATACTACTATAGTAAAGTTATCGGTCACATCTGACACTCCAACAAACAACATTTCGCATCTTTTCTTTGTTCCAATTAGGATTTGTCCCCCCCCCCACCCAAGACACACGATAATTCCCGTCTATGGGCCTGCCTATGTCTTCTTTACGTCTTTATTTGAAGCCGGAACCTTGATGGTGACTGACATCGTGAGTACACAACTCAACGTTTCGGGCCACAGAGACTGTTCTCAATGTTCTCATGCGTGACCTTGTAATGAAGAGATCCCGGGTCTATTCTCTGTGCGCCTACACACACACACACACACACACACACACACACATATATATATATATATAGATATATATATATGTATATATATATATATATATATATATATATATATATATATATATATATGTGTGTGTGTGTGTGTGTGTGTGTGTGTGTGTATAAACATTCGTTTATAAACAGTCCAATTTAGCCTGGCTCAGCTCAGCACAAGAGTGGAGGAATTTGAAAATAATAAGAAAAATATATAGTTCCACTTTGACTAATATTTGTCGTTAACGACTGATTCGACTAATATTAGTCGAAAGACTAATTCGACTAATATTAGTCGAACGACTAATTCGACTAATATTAGTCAAACGACTAATATTAGTCGAAAAAATTAGTCGACTACTTTTTCGACTAATATTAGTCGAACGACTAATTCGACTAATATTAGCCAAACGACTAATTCGACTAATATTAGTCGAACGACTAATTCGACTAATATTAGTCGAAACTAATTCGACTAATATTAGTCGAACGACTAATTCGACTAATATTAGTCGAAAAAGTAGTCGACTAATTTTTTCGACTAATTAGTCGATATTTTGTTTCGACTAACGACTAATTAGTCGATGGTGGAAATTAGTCGATGGTGCCCATCACTAGTCTGAGCCTGCTGGTCTCTGCTCACCATCGACATAAAATCGAACAATAAGTTCCAAACAATAAAACAGTGTAGTAATTCATGGCTCGTACGAGGGGTGGTCGGAAATGTTTAGCAAATAATAGGTTATGCTCATCGCAGAACAACAGAACTTGACTTCAATTTTAAGAGTGAATTTCCCAGATATTGTCACTCATTTCTTCCACTCTTGAAGGATGTACAAGGGTAGTCCAAAATTTGAGGAGCCTCGCGCTTGCGTGAGAAATGAAGAAAATGTACACTCACCGGCAATACCTAGATCCTGTAAAACGTTATGTATGTTGCCTAACTTTACGGCGGTAGTAGAAGTTGCCATTGAAAATTTGCTATTAAAATCCACTTAACGCCATAGAGTTAGGCAATACACACAACGCCTTGCAGGGAAGAAAATATTTCATGATCTGTCTCTCCCATTTTTTTTTGCCGGTGAGTGTACATGTTCGGGATGAAGGACTGAATGAAACTACGATGATCTATTCATGAATTGCGTGGAAGAATTTTTGATCTTCTTGTTAATTTCAGTTCTTCTAAGAAATATAACGAATGCGTTTTGCAATTAAAAATTATTTACAACTTTGGATTTTGTTACTGACGCATTTTTATAGAATGGCGTCTTGTGTATTTGCAGTAATAATTGTGTATTGGGCCATTCCATGTCAAGTGGCCTAAATTCAGATATAAATGTACGAATGTGTTCAATCTCCCATTTCATATATTCATCATCATCCGCATGTATAAAAAGTGACGAACAATAAACAAAATACACATGGAGGTTCATACTGAAAGGAGTGCAAATGAGAAACAGCAGAAAATAATGATGGATATGAAACTGGAACCTCATATAATATGTAGTAATGTGGAGTGTATTGCCTTCAAATTTTCCTGAAATTTTAGTATTTTTAATCTTAATTTCGAGTTTCTCTTAAAATTTGGTACGAATTTCCCTTCAGTTGGCAACACTGCCATCGAGGCGGCTTTCTCTCGAACTTACTTTGAATGTTATTGATTGAATGATTTGGTTGACTCTTTTCTGCCACTTTTGGCTAATCGCGAGGATGAGTGATGATACGATGCAATTAATGAAGGGACACTCACAAAGAACACCCATGCCGGGATTCGAACCCGGAACCCCTGGCATCGCAAATAAAAAATTGTAATATCATAATCCTAATAAAATAGCAACCTCTGTGTTAGCGCGCGGTTCTAACCACTGCGCAACGGAGGTCTGCACTTAGAATGTTATAATAAGTGGAATATCGATAAATATTTAAAGTGAGGCTTATTTTAGATATAGAAGTAGATGCAATTTATCTTTGCCAAATATAGCAACAGCATACAAGGGTCTTACAGATATAGGACCTCATGTTTCCTAACGACAAGGCTGAACCCACCTATAATTGCCTGTCTTTCAGTAATGTGCCTTTTGCAGCACCAACGAGAGTTGATAGTACATTGGAGAGGCTAATTTGGTTGATCGCTTTCTGTCAGTTCCAGTCGAACCAAAGGAGAAGAAGAAGAAGACGGGTGTTAAATTCTGTGCGACTAGAGTGCAACGGCGGGCGTCTGCAGCCACGAAACTCTTGAAACTCGAGCATTGGAAATCAAGGGGAACTAATTAGCGAGCCGGTATACACACTGCAGCAGGTGACACGTTTATCTTGTCTTTCATCCCGAGAAAGAAGAAGATAAGGAAATGCGTAGCGGCATCGTGTTGAAGCTTGTCCCGTTGACAGTCGATTGGTCTTAGAAGACTTTAATGAGATGCACGTTTTTGAGGTTCCGAATTCGGCTGGTCCACAGTTTGGGATTTTCTGGCGCAGTGTTACATATAGGTGGTGTGCGCTTTATGAAGGTCTTTGAGAAAAAGGCGCAGTAATGATATGACTAGTTTCTTTCTTTCTTTCTTTGTGGTTTTTCATCCCTTTGAAAGCAATGTTTGTCACTGGAAGCATCCCTTTGAGGCCCAAGACCTATCAAGCGGCATATCACTGGGTAAAGTCCGCGCGTTTATTATGTCCCCATCGGCAACCCTTTCATAAAACTTAACACTGGCAACAATGGCAATTTTAGACAGCATTGCCTCCTCCAAAAAAATTAATTCTTAGTCTCCACACCAGAATTTCCGCAACAGTCTAAGACAATTTTAATACTCAAGAATTGGATACCCCCTCAATTTAATATTCAATCCCCCTCCAACTAAAATATCAGCCATAATGTAAGACCTAGAGTTGGATACTGCCCCCCCCACGTTTAATTCACAATCTCCCCCAGAACCCTCGTGTCAATTGAAGCGTAATATGTAATAGTTAGATATTTCTCCCCCCCCTTTTCGATAATACCCTTAAACACTTCCTTTTTAATCTTTATCTGTATTTATTTTCTCTTTCCACATTCTTTAATTTTGTTTCTCTTTATTTTTCTCTTTTCTTTACCATTTCCTTCTGCTTTTTCTCTTTATCTCTTCTTCAATTTGGCAACATCGCTTTCCTACTCCAGTTTGTTTACTTCTTATTCACGAGAAAACCGCCCGCTTGGGTGTTTCTTTTAACAAAGAGTACCGCTCCCTTTCTTAACCGCTGGGGATATAATGAACGCGCGGACTTTAACACGTGGTCAGCGCATCCGAGTCCCATCGCCGCTGTTATCTGGCTTCCTAGGCCAGTCTCCTCTTGGAGCAGCAGCTTTACGATACTGGTACAACACAGAAATTTTGAAGATCCCACCTCATTTCAATGGGTTCATTTGACTTCTGAAAGTAAATCCCTGCAATATATTATCCTGCGTCCAGGATCTCCCTGATGGCATAGTGGCTAATGCGTTCGCCTTGCAATCAAGGTGTCCCGGGTTTGATTTCCGTCGGAGTCTTATTGTAAAGGGTGGCCGGAAAGTAAGTTCCTATTTCTAATTTTGTATTTCTATTGAAGTTATGTACATATTACAATGAAAGTTATGTTGTTTTATAGACTAAAGTATGCCATTTGTTGTATACTTTTTTCACATCCTCTGAAGCCTTTGAAGTTCCTTTGAAGTGCTCTTAAAGATAGAGATGGCAGTACGATTAAGCATTGAAGAGAGAGCCAAAATTGCATCAAGATTTGATAATTCGTTAATCGTCATAATATCCATTATTGGTCAAAAATTGATCCCAAAGAGACAGTTGAAAAAATGCAAGGCAAGCCGAAAGTGACAGTGTGGTGTGGATTAACTTCTTCTCGCATTATTGGACCCTATCTGTTGAGAGACACCATGAACGCTGAAACATACCTGGAAATGTTAGATAATTTTGTATGGCCTACAATTTCTGAATGGGACGAGGCACAACAACTGTTATTTATGCAAGATGGAGCTTCCCCCCTCCCCCCATTACGCCTTGACTGTTAGACAATGGCTTCATGAGCGCTTCGCAGGACGCTGGATAGGTCGCCGATGTCCCACAGAATGGCCAGCGCGAAGTCCAGACCTCACCCCATGTGATTTTTTTATGGGGGTGGGCTAAGGAAGAAGTGTATCGCAGCAAACCTCAAACTCTTGGTGAACTTGAGAACAAGATCCGTGAGGTCATAAGTGGTGTTCCTGCTGAGTTCTTGTGGAAGGTCGTAGCAGACGTGCCTGTTCGTTTAAGACAGTGTTTAGAAAATACTGGAGCACACATTGAGTTGTAACTTGAGGGAAGATAATGGTATACAGTAAACTACATGTGTACAAAAAAGTAAGTTTCTACCTTCAATATCTTAGGAGGAAAAAAAAATAAAAATAGGGAGTTACTTTCCGCCCACACTGTACATTGGTTCAGACCTCACTTAAAACTGTAAATCCAGTCCCGATTAGCCTTTCTGAGTATGACGAACTTTTAGGTACCAGTCGCAGTTTTCATCTATCTGTCATAACTCTAAACATCACTCACCTTCATCGTCGCGGTTAGCGAAAAATTGGAAGAAAAGCGACGTTAAATAACGAAAATACTACTTTGATTTCTTCTAAGAATTTGTTCTTAATGAAGTTAAAGGCGAGTATTAGTTACGACCTTGAAACTCAAATAATTTGGCGGTGCTTTATACTATTCAAGGTGATACACGAGTTGTCCATCCATCTTGTTTTCCTCGGTGTGAGAGTTAGGGATTGAAATAAAAATCCCAATGACCGGAGGATAAAATCTGTTTCAGCGCAATTCCATGGCGAATAACATAGAAAGAAAAAGAATAGCGATGGACGGTTATCCACCGATTGTACAGTGGGATCTCTTGAGTATTATCCTGCAAATTGTCCATGACTATTTTCATTAATTTTTCTCTCACATCCTATGTGTTTTTAATCGATGGATTTTTATGTATGCTGGTGCAGAAGTTGTCAACAGCTTGTATTGAGTTTTCTTTTAATTCTTGAAGCTCTTATTGGGTCAAATAAAGTGCACGAACATGGTGATGGACAATTTGCACTGTAATACTCATGAATCCCACTGTACCTTACGAATTATGTAAGTGTCGTGTGTACGAGTTTAAAATTATCTTGAGTAATCAAATAACTGCAATATCAAATTAACTCTTATCTATATTTTGTTTTTGTAATCGCCAACTTCCGTTGTGTTAAAGGAATTTAATAACATTTTCCCACCAAAAACATTTTAAAAGTGTACATGTTGAAGTACCATGGACAGTTTTCTGAACAGTGTTGCCATCTCACTCATAATTATTGTTAATCTCCTTTCCGGGAGATTCATCAACTGTTGCTCAAACTGTGAAATTAGGTAAAATAAAGAAAACATTGCATGTCCAAGCCAAGGCACAAAATGGGGGAGAAGCTGGACCAATTGGTTGTCGACCACCCGAACTTCGTTGTTCGCAGAGCCTTTTTAGAAAGAGACTTTTGTTCAAATTTCCATTCTCGGGTCACGATGTTATTTAGAAGCGCTGATTGCTTTCGGTTTTTGGGTGGTTGCTGCCACGTTGAGCGTCGTGTTTCACGATGCTGTTGTTTATTGCAGGAGGAAGATCTGACCCTCGTGGACGAAGGTCGGACGAAAAGGTCAAGCGACTGGTGCTGGGATGTGTCTCCCATAGATTCGACGCGCCAGCCTTAATGAGCACGGAGCCTGTATCCCCAAGTACGTTCAGAAATAATAAAAACGTCTTCATTAAGCGTTTACGTAGGACCGGCAGGCCATTGTCACAATGTTAGCACATTATTCTGGGCGTGCCTTTCGCGTGGGCATACATCCTACCATCATCCCCCCCCCCCCTTCACGAAATGTAGTAACGCCCTTAGAATTCCCCCACCCTTCACCCCAACAAACTGTGCAACGAAGTCCACGTTCACTGAAAAGCAGTGTGCGCGTCAATGCAGAGACGCACGGATAGTGAATGTTAATGCAGAGGTATAATTGTCAGTTTGCGAATGCTGCAAACGTTATCAGGGTGGCGACAGACCTGGAAAACCAGAAAATTTCAGGGAATTTTGTTGTCCGTATGGGAGTAGTAAGGGGACTTGTCAACAGATGGAGGGGATGAGAGCGGGTGGCACCGTCCGATAGTTGTCGGACATCGTAGTAAGCCATTTTGTTGGACAAACTGAAGGAACATGGAAACACACTTCTAATACCTACATACCCTTTTTGTCAGCAATAATGGTATAACTGCATGTTGTCAGTTTCACAGTAATTCACTTGGATATACTGTACTGAAGCAGAAATCCCGTTGATAATGTAAGGAAATATGACACTTTCTTTTGTACAATTCAAATGTTTTACTTATATGCAAGAGTTAAGTTGTTTGCTTTACAGAGAAGAGAGGAGTAGCTTTATGCCTCGAAAAATGAGTCCGCACTCATGGTTCTTGCAAGCAGAGGGTTCAAAACCTCAGTGGAAATATCAACATATTATACCGAGAATGTATAAGGAGAGTGATAAATTACAAATTGTATTTCTTGATCAATCACTCTTCACTCTTATCTCATTTAGTCGTAACTTTAAAAATAATAAACTATTTTATTTGAAACTTACTGCGTCTGATAAAATTCCGTAATCCTTCCCTAGCTTGTGAATTGTAATAATTTTCCAAATTCACTATTTTGTTGTTTGAATTCAAATCATAGAGAATAAAGAAATTAAGTCAGTTTCATAGAAGATAATATTGGTACTTAACAAAACCATACGTGGATCTGTATGAGTTTATTATTGCCGTTTGCAAAAACATCGATTTAGTTTAGTTTGTAATTGTCAGGGGAAAATGTAAATTTTGTCCTGGAAAACCTGGAAAAGTCAGGGAATTTCTGCTTATTTGTATCCACCCTGGTTATGTAGGTCGGTCGAAAAGGAACATTTCTTAGAGATCGTATGAATACAGAAAAACTATATAAAAGCACATACAAAACTTGTAGTTGAAATTGAAACTCACGTACGAAAGACTCATGGTTAAACATAGTATGTTTTTAATAGCTGCAAACCCTTCGATATTGTTAATTGTAAATTTGCTCCATCTCATTCTGATGTTTGACATACCCGACCTCCGCGGTGAAGTGGTTAGCACACCGCGCTACGATGTCAGAGGTGCTGTGTTCCAATCCCGGCCTGGCCATGGCTGTTCTTCGTGAGTGTCCCTTCATCAATGTCATCGTATCATCACTCATCCTCATCTTCGTGATTACCCAAAAGGGTAAGAAAAGCGTCGTCGAGTAACCTAATTCCATCAATCATTCAGTTGATATTTGACACTGGGGTCACCGCAATCTGAACGCAAAACTTCCCGTTTCTATGTGAGAAATCCCGCACCCTTGGGGACCCACCATTTATCATAGACAATTGTTACCGTGCGAGTTGGCAACACCTACAACCACAGCTAAGTTGCGATATCCTTGGCAATATCCTTGAAGCATCTTCGTTGGAACCTCTTCCCGGTTTACTGCTGCGTTATCCTTGGACCATGCAAATTGATTATATTTTTTGACACACGACACTAAGTTCATCAAATGGAAATATCTCGACCCAAACCGGTTTTGTGTGTTTGTTGTCACTGAATAAACTATTATTGCAATGGAGGTACAGAATTCAAGACGAGGAAGATTATTCACGTATTGCGAAACAAAACAAGGTTGCTGGGACAGCACGTCGTTTTTCTATATTCAGTGCGCGTGTGTACCCATTCCTGCATTCGAGATAATATGATGGGGGAAGTTCTAGGAAGAGTCTTCCGTAGGTTTCGTCTGATTACACAAAAAAGCACCGCTGATAGATATTTTACATTATCCAAACCTCCTTGACCTTCCTTCTTAGAGAGTGAAGATTGGAAAAAAATGTCCACTCGAGATTGTCTTCTGCCTCTTCACGCCTCTAGTGATGAAGACATTTGGCCCGAGATAAAGTCCCGTGTACTTAATGATTCCTTTTTCTAGTTATCGGAGTGTTTATAAAGAGTGGCGCCTTTTATATATTGAGCCTCAAGACATTTCAAACAGTGACTTCCTGTAAATTCAGTCTTGTTCCTCGCTTCCTCGGTATAGCATTTGACTACTATCTGTGACCCGACCACTGGCACCAACTTGTATGGGCCTATGGGGCTTGAGCCCACCCAATAGTTTGCCTGTTGTTATATTTTATTTTAGAAATAGAGCCACAACGCTTAAGGAAAAAGAAAGTGTCATATATTTAAATAATTCTCACAACTTAATTGCTGACTGTTATCATAATAATTTCTTACATCTCCAATATGATACCTTTCAGTGTCCTATATTACACGGTAGTGTAGTATTATACGGACCACCTAATTTTGGACCGTTTGTTTTCTGGGAAGGTTAGGTTAGGTTAGGTTACCCAGGTTTAGTTCTCTTAGCCGAAATAATAATTTTTCATTGTATTTATGCAAATGGAACCTAACCTAACCTCGTAAGCATTCCTCGTCTGACGTCAGAAGGTTATTAATGTAATGAGATAGTCCGTATAATACTAAAGTACCCATTACACTATCTGAAACCACATCGTTATTCAGGAAGTAAAGAAGGATAAGGGGTTTATAACCAGGATGATCTGTAGGCACTAAAAGAGATGAACATAGACAGTTTCATTTTTCCAGATTAGGCACTCGAAAAGCACCTCTTTTTGAATGTCAGTTATGACTAAAACAGACAAAAACGACCACTATAACATTGATATTTTCCTCTCAAAAATGACTTAGAACTGGTTTGAACGTAAAAGCTTATATTTTCTGATCAAGAACAAAAAAAAAGGCATTTTAGGGCAAATCATGAGCCTACTTATGAGATAGTATATTATTGCATAAAATAATAGACCAAATGTCCGATCAGCCTAGCCAATGTTTCTCAAAAGTTGCCGCTAATGCATCCGACTAAGCTGGACTTCCCTTAAGTTATCCGTCAGAAGAATTAGTTATTTCCACACGCATGCAGAGCGTATTATTATATCCTTTCACCGTTAGCTAACTCGAAGTGGCAAAGATTGGTGGTAACGTAAAATTGCAAAGAACACACTTCTGGTAAGTATTCGTCTATAGTAAGAGTAGGCTGTGCTTTCGTTGCTTGCGAAAGCAAGATGCGTGGCTCGTGGTGATATGAATATAACTGAGCCTCTGTTCATTTCTCATGGTTTGGGAACATATATAATGATTGAATCGAGTCGAAAGCTATCAACCTCCGTGGCGGAGTGGTTAGCACTAGGGATGGCCAAACGGATCCGGATCCGAAAATCCGGATACGGATCCGAGAGTTTCGTATCTCAATCAATACTTTGCTACGCATCGGCTAACACACTCGTGCACAAATGTCAGAGGTGATTTTGTAAATGCCATTGAAACGAATATGTATTCATTCGAATGTATTGGAAATGAAAACCCACATAAATGTGAGACATTCCATTCCAGGATGAAACCTTTAACACATATAACAAGATAGAAATGTTATACAAAAATTATACAATTGTTCTACAGTTACAGTTCTACAAATTAGAATAAAACATTATAATATATGCAGTGTTAAATAATTACAAAGTGTAAGACTAACAAGGGAGGTTATCTAAGTATCCCCTCCGATTTCCATGAAACTTGGCAGTATAGTGGGGCCCAAAGGAAGAATTATGTGTTTTTTTGTTTCAGCTAAAAAACTGTTTTAGGGGGCAAAACCCCCTCAAATGTCAAGATGAAGACAAATTGAAGTGAGGATCTGACCCCTGTGTCCCCCTCCGATTTCCATGATACTTGGCAGGTGTGTGTATAAACGGGCCCAAATGAAGAAATACGTGTTTTTTTTGTTTCAGCTAAAAAACGGTTTTAGGGGGCAAAACACCCTCAAATGTCAATATGAGGACAAATTGAAGTGAGGATCTGACCCCTGTGTCCCTCCGATTTCCATAAAACTTGGCAGGTGTATAGTGGGGCCCAAATGAAGAAATACGTGTTTTTTTGTTTCAGCTAAAAAAAGGTTTTAGGGGGCAAAACCCCCTCAAATGTCAAGATGAGGACAAATTGAAGTGAGGATCGGACTCCTGTGTCCCCCTCCGATTTCCATGATACTTGGCAGGTGTGTGTATAAACGGGCCCAAATGAAGAAATACGTGTTTTTTTTGTTTCGGCTAAAAAACTGTTTTAGGGGGCAACCCCCCCCCCCCGTCAAATGTCAATATGAGGACAAATTTAAGTGGGCATTTGACTTATGTGTCCCCCTCCGATTTCCATGAAACTTGGCAGGTGTATAGTGGGACCCAAAGGAAGAAATACGTGTTTTTTTTTGTTTCAGCTAAAAAACGGTTTTACAGGGCGAAACCCACTCAATTGTCAAGATGAGGACAAATTGAAGTGAGGATCTGACCCCTGTGTCCCTCCGATTTCCATAAAACTTGGCAGGTGTATAGTGGGGCCCAAATGAAGAAATACGTGTTTTTTTGTTTCAGCTAAAAAAAGGTTTTAGGGGGCAAAACCCCCTCAAATGTCAAGATGAGGACAAATTGAAGTGAGGATCGGACTCCTGTGTCCCCCTCCGATTTCCATGATACTTGGCAGGTGTGTGTATAAACGGGCCCAAATGAAGAAATACGTGTTTTTTTTGTTTCGGCTAAAAAACTGTTTTAGGGGGCAAAACCCGCCTCAAATGTCACGATGAGGACAAATTGACGTGAGGATCATCTGACCCCTGTGTCCCCCTCAGATTGATTTTCATGAAATTTGACAGGTGTATAGAGAGGCCCTATGCACCCTGTTTCTTCCTATGCCATATTTACGTGGTTTCGGGGTCAGATCCCCACTTCAATTTCTCCTTATCTTGACATTTGAGGGGGGGAAATGAAAACACACATAAATGTGAGACATTCCATTCCAGGCTGAAACCTTTAACACATAAGATAGAAATGTTATACAAAAATTATACAATTGTTCTACAGTTACAGTTCTACAAATTAAAATAAAAAAGTTCTGGATTTCGGATCCGCTAGGATCCTGATCTGGCCATCCCTACTATACACCTGCCACGTTTCATGGAAATCGGAGGGGAACACAGGGGTCAGATCCCCACTTCAATTTGTCCTCATCTTGACATTTGAGAGGAGGTTGCCCACTAGAACAAATTTTTTGCCGAAACAAAAAAACACGTATTTCTTCATTTGGGCCCTGCAAGTTTCATGGAAATCGGAGGGGGAGACTTAGACCTCCCTTGTAAGTGTATTAATTAATTACAAATCGCGCACGCGCACACACACACTATATATATATGTGTGTGTATGTATATTATATATATATATATATATATATATATATATATATATATATATATATGTATATTAGCAGGTAACAATATGTTATAAGCACATTCTTACTTTCCAAAGAAGCGCATGTGGGATGGCAAAACGGATCCGGATCCGAAAATTCCGGATCAGGATCCAAAAGTACCGGATCCGGATCCGAAAGTTCTAGATCCGGATCCGAAAGTTCTGGATCCGGATCCGGATCTGAAAATTCCGGATCCGCGGATCCGGATCCGAAAAAAATTAGGATCCGGATCCGGATCTGGCCATCCCTAGTTCGCACAGCGCGGTACAACGCCAGGGATCCTTCGTTTGAATCCCGGCCTGGGCATGCCAGTGTCCATCAATTTCATTTTATCATGACTCATCCTCATCGTCGCGATTAGCCAAAAGTGTCAAAAGGCGACAGTAAATAACATTACAAATTCGCCAAGACATTGCACAAGACACTGGATAGTTATCTTATTAGCGCCAAACTAGACGGCATAAGGAGCATTCTCAGAAAACAAGTTTGCGTTCTCTATTTTGATTACTTCACGTCGCTTTTCTACTTAGTTGGTTAATCGCGGCGATGAACAGTCATGAAATGGATGATGGGACAAACATCTAGGTGTCGAACCTCTTCGTAGCGCGTTACGCTGACGACTATTCCACGAAGGTCGGAGCTTTGAAGTCGCACGGAACTTACATGGAATTTCCTCAATGTCCGTTTTGACGTCACTGCAATCGTAAGAAGGAAAAATAACATACTGATACTTTCAACAACTTCCCTTCGGGGACAATAAGAAATCTCTTGGTACAGCCGTGCATACTTTTTTCTTCTTTTCTTCCCCACGTGCTGATTTGTACATAAATAGCTCTGGTAAAACCAGTCTTCTGAATATAAATCGTTGGTTAATGCCACATGCCTTTTTAACTCGATGCTTCCGAACCGAAAAACGTTCTGCTTGTTTTAATGACCTAATTACTACTGAATGGCACATTATTTTAATGATGGATGTGCAATTGACCACTTTTAAAGCCGCCTTATGAATGTATCTCAGGAAAATCTCACTCAGCAGAACTCATTGCTAATGATAATCTTGGATCTGGTTGTAACGAGCAGAAGAAAACGAAGACAAATTGCTGGTATTCTGTGCTGTGGTTCAAATTGACGCATAAATAGGATATACTTTTTTATTTATTTATTAATAATCTCTATTTTCAGGTTGCAAGTACGTTGGTTTCAACATGGAGTTAAACCATAGTTCAATTAATAGTTGTTAAAACATTGAACCATGAGAAGGGAATACAATTTTCAAAGTAAGGAGGCGTGTTGCTTGGAAACAGATCATCAGAAATAAATGCAACCTGTCGTACCGAAGCTCTCTGTATTGTATGAAACATTTGTTTATGTATGGGAAAATTACCAACATTGTTTGTACAGTCACCGGAAATTAAATGGGATACTGCAATACTCGTACTAGCTTGCCTGCAAAGCGTTTTGTGTGTTCCCTACCACTAGCGCGATAAGTAGATTTTAATAGCAAATTTTCAAAGGCAAGTTCTACCACCACCACCGTAGAATTAGGAAACGCATAGAACGCTATGCAGGAAAGCGATTATTTCAGGATATAGGTTCCCATTTTTATTTCCTGTGACTGGACAATTTGCGGCAAAGATAATGGTAGGTTATTTTCACTCCTTATTATTCCAAATATCTTTTGTTTAAGGAAAGGAATATTACTGCTGGAACTAAAGTTGTCTGCTTATTGAAGTTTTTGTTTCAATCTTGCTATGCTGAAAGTAGTAAATTGACACGGTGATGGACAATTTGCTCATTACATCTTTACTGTTGTCTGTACAGTGGAATGTACAACCTAAAGTCCGCCCGGTCAAAGAATGTACTTGAGGAGACCCAGACTTTCCGCCACCAGTTCAAGGGGGCAAAGGCGGTGTTGCTACCGGCTGCTACACGTCTGATTTTTGTCCAGTCGAACACAACACCTCTTCCTGTCAACATGCCCCCTTCGCTCACATTTGAGGGAGAGGCAGGGAATCAGAGACCCCCTCGCTTGCTGCGCTGCGGCAACCATTAGACTTTGCCGTGCTTGGCCATTGAGAGTGCCTGCCACCTGTTTGGAAAACTGCCCGAAAGGAAAAATCTGGCAACGCTTCACAACGGCAACTGGACAAAGCCGATTGGTTCAGCGGTTCATGTGACCCTCTTTGGCTTTCGACAGAAAATATAAAAATAGAATTTCTAAGTCCATTCTTTAGCCGGAACAACTGTAGCAACTTGTCCATCACCATGTTTATTGTCTTTGTCTCATGCAATGAGATTTTCAGTAATTGATACAATCTTCCAAACAGCTACTGAAAACCTCTGCACCAGTGTACATAATAATCAGAGCTAGGAATTTTAGGTGCAAAAATTTGCCAATAAAGGTGCAAAAAAGGTGCCAATTTTTGTACAAAAAAGGTGCTAAAATAGGTGCTAATTTTCAGATGTAAAATTTATTGTGAGCAGTGCATACATATATGATTCAACTTGTCTGGATAAACACAGATTATTCTCTGGTTTTAAATCGTTTAATATAACTAAGCAAAGAAAATTCTCTGATACATTAGAAAGCGACATAAAGGGAAACATGCTTTTTCTTACTTGCTTAGAATCTAGAAAATTGTTAAAATAGATTACATTCAAAATTTGTATGTTCTTCTGAGTGAGGCTACATCTGCGGTCACTAAGCAGATACTTGTAACTTGAAAAAGAATGTTCAACGTCAACAGACACAAGTGGTGCATATTTTATTTCAACCGGTAATCCACATCCTTGTTGGTTGCGACTTCTTGAACATCAGGGTTTTGGGCTAAACTTTGTTCTAACTTCTCTTGCCTGACCCCTTGCAGCTCTCATTGCACATCTATCAAAACAGCCCACTGTGCTTCCTTTTCAGGACACTGCTCCTCCAGTTTTGTGATTGCAGTAGTAAGGAAAGAGAAGCCATGTACAATATAGTTCATCTTGCAATTCCTGTTTAAGTGCAAGTTTTTTTGGCTTTTTCTACAGCTGAGGAATCACTAGGCAAAGCATCTAAAAATTTCGATATTGTATGGAAATGATTGCAAATAAACACTGCAGCTTTTAACCATGTACCCCATCTAGTGAGGATGGGAGAGGGTGGTACAGTAGAATAGGTAAGACAAGAAACTCCTCGCGGCCTCACGCCCAAGCCATACGTAGGGGAAGGACGCACAGAAGCAGGGTTGGCAGTGCATACGGGTCAAATGTCTACGCAGAACGAGAACACAAGAAAACTAAGCAAGAAGATCTGGGTGGTATGGCGGTAAACATACAACGGAATGACCGTGTTCTGCTAAGATGGAATCAATTTTGAACATCTTCAAACGGGGTTTGTTAATTTTCACCAATGAATACAATTCTGGTTTGAACAAGTGTGCATCAAAGGGGGTGTTGTTTTGAACGAGCCACTGAATCATAATGTCTTTTCGGGAGGAGGAAGAAGGCGCAGGATTTATTTGTACGTTATGTTATGTGGCGTTGTCAACAACAACCACACTGTTTCGTGTCAAATGTGGGATCAACTTCTCTCCGGACCCTGTGGCTGAGTGGTTAGAACATCGCGCTGCGACGCCAAGGGTCCCGGGTTCGAATCCCGCTCGGTCATGGTTGTTTGTAAATGTCCATTCATCAATTTCATTATTTCATCACTCATCCCCATCTTCGCAAATTAGCCAAGAGGCACAAAACGCGAAGTAAAATAATATATATATATAAAAAATTTGGGCATTCATATCATGGTGGTAATCGCCAAAAGATTTTCTAGATTTGAACATTAACCGCCAGCATGTACAACAATTACATTGCCCTTTAGACACTGGTGCTTTGACGGCAGCCGCGGTTCCATCCACCCAAGCTTCTTTCTTTGTTGTCGAGCTGTGAAAATAAGTCCGTCAACGTAAACAATGGGTCGTCCTTGTCGACGAAAGATTTTTATGGCTTTGAGGTACGATGAACGTAAACTTCTTATTTCGTCCTTTTCTATAAGCAATTGTCTATATTTTCAGCTTTTTCCCACTTACACTCTAGGTCACGTATTATCTTGCGCACACACCAGACACTGCCTTGGAACTCTATTCTTTGTTTCAAAACCCTTAGGATACCTTCCCCCTCCGTAAGGTGAAATTCGTGCCACTCCTAACAACACACTTATCGAACTCGTCTATATGACTTCTTATTTTTCGGCGAGGTCGTGTTTTATGGGGCGTATGAAAGTGTTTCTTCAACGTAGTGCATGCTTTATTTTCTATTAGTACAATTCTTCTCACACTGCTGAATGAAACACCACATGTGCGAGCCACCCTCCTATGCAACTGGTTTTCGGACACGAACTCCCACCTCGTCTTTCATAAATGCATTGACATTATATACAATTTCTCGCCCTTGGCTGTGGATTACTTTCCGTCCTACGAGTTTACTTGCTTTCTCTGAACTGCAAACTTCCATGCTAGCAAGTACACTGCACACAAAACAAACACACACTTTAAATGAAGCCAGGCAAGTTGATCGCGTTGTTTCTCGGTGCTCACACAACATTAAGACGTTCGGCAACCCTGCCTGTGTGCACGATAGGGGAAGTTCGCGCATGCGCTTGGCCCGTTTCCGACCCAGCACATCGGTGGGAGAGTTTCTTGTCTAACCTTTTGTACTGTAGTGGAAGTTTCGTAATTTCTACGTACTTCTGTATTCTAGAAGGAGCCTTTTTCAGTATTTTCTTAATGCTAGAAGCAAATTCGTTCACATATGTATATTCATCTTTAAGAGCTTCACAAACTCGATGCAAAGAATGAACAATGCAGGTCACATGTTTTAAGTTAGGATACATATTCTTCAGATTGGAAAATGCAGCTAACATGTAAGATGCTTGGTCTGTAAGAACTAACCACACTCTATCATATTTTACGCCCTTAGGCCACAATACAAAACATGCATCATTGAAACTTTGCATTACACTTGCATTATCTGTTTTGCCGAGAAAATAAGTTTTTAAAAGCATGGGTTTCACTTAATGTCCATTGAGAGGTGCTACTAAAATGTTCAAAAAATGTGGTCTTATCTAGTATGAAATAGACTGGATGGTCAGCTACTACTTGCCTGATCTGCGAGATTTTAGCTTCATAAAGAGGTTGAAGGTAAGATTTCCTTAAGGTGCTCTCATCTGGAACTAACTTCCCAGTATATTTTTGCAAATATAATTTCATGACAGGATTGTTAAGTTTCAAAAGAGGTATTCCACACGCTATAAATGTCCTTGCTGTCTCGCTGAAAAATTCATTTGTATTTCTGGAACTCGAAGATGCAAGTGCCCCACCAATGAATTGCTGTCGCTTCCCACCTTTACCATCTCGTAGTTATTTATTCCTGACGTGCTTCCCACTTTGTAGATGCTGCACAACCCGAGTGCGTTGGTGTTTGTCATGAACAGCAATAGAAATATCACACACATCACACCTCAGAGCAGATCCATCACTCTGAATGCCGTCACCGCTAAACTGTTTAACAATGTCCTGCAGTTTCCCAACATTTACTTAATGTTTTGGCATGGTAAGCAAGCAAATCCGATGCGTCGATCACAGACTGCAGTTACCTTGCTCGCTGAGACGGGAGAAGGAAACTAAAACAAAACAGCTTTCCTACAACAATTCGTAAACAATACAGCATAGGACAAAAGGAGCACAACTTCTAGCAATTTTAACGCGTCATTGTTGGCACTGTTTAAAGTCCGCATGCTTACTACATTAATGTCCAAGAACTGAAGAAAACCGATTCATTGTTGTGCGGTAAACAAGAACCACGTGCCAAGAAACCGTGACTCGAATGTGGGTGGGGTTAAACAGCGCGCGAGTTGTATTAAAAAAAATGATAAAGATGCAAAAAGGGCGAAAAGGTGCAAAAGTTCTGAGATTGTGAAAAAGGTGGAAAAGGTTCTGAGATTGTGAAAAAGGTGCAAAAAGGTGCAACCGAAACACCATGAGTAGAGTTCAATACGTGCTTATTTTGGGGATGAGTCACTTTTTTACCCATTTTCACACAAAAAAATTTAAGGTGCAGCACCTAAAATTCCTAGCTCTGATAATAATGTAGTCCTTAAAACCACGTAGGATTAAATAAGAAAAAAATGAAAATAACCATGAACACTTTGCCGAGCAATACTTGTGCATCCCACTGTACAGACCTTTGCTCTACTTTTTATGAAGGTAATTCAATTTCATGATTGCATTGTTTACACACTTGCGCACATAGCCTATTGGCTAAATTTAATCATTATGAGTGGGACATAACAACCTTTATGCTTGTAAAATGGAAAGGAAATGATTATATTTGCCTGTTAAATAACCTTATATAGAGAGTATTCAAATTTTTAAATTGTGATGTGGTTTTTGAGTGCAGTTGAGATGTGTGTATATATATATATAGAAGTGCTTGCGGAGCTAGAATTTTGGCGGTCATTGCCTCGTGCTTTCCATAAACGCTGATGCATGTTCTGGTGAAGGCGTCCATTCTGACTGTGTTTATTTGTTCTGGCAAAGTTGAGCGCTGGGTGCTGGTAGTGTGGTGGCTCTGGCCTTCGAGCGGCGATATGATGTTCTGACCCACAGATTCAGAGCACTAAAGAATATTTTCTCAAGTTTTACGCCCTGCCTTCGCTAATTGACAATTGGCTGTTGTCCAACGACTACGGCTTAATTTGATCCTGATATCTGCAAATCGGTACGTACCTCAAGTGAAATAGCAACGAGATAAGGTAGAGTGGCAGAGAGGCTGAACTTGATCGTCTTTTGTTGAGAGAAATTATTTGCGAAATCTTGCCTCTGGTAGCGTGCAAATTTTTTCCAATGAGAGTGGCAACTTACACTTGCATGAACAGATCACGTTGTCCTTTCCCGCCAATGGCAGTCAAGCACAGCTTCACATTCAATCTGCTTCAGCCGGAAATCGTTTCAGCCACTCTATAGCCCTGAGCATTTCTTCATGACATAAAAAACAACTTTCCTCTGTACCATTTTGGTCGTTGGGACGTCGTTTCGGCGCTACGAACGTACAAGGAAGCCCATTTTGCCTCCTGCTTGTTTGCAACCTGACATAAGCTCCAAAGCTTTTGATAAATTAAATCACGATGTATTACTATGTAAACTTGCAAACTTTGGTTTTACGAGTGACATGTTATCTCTTATTATTTCGTATCTTTACAATAGGAAACAATATGTGACTTACAAACAGTCAGATTCGCATCAATATATTGTAAATTCTGGAGTCCCCCAAGGTTCGAACCTTGGTCCACTTCTGTTTATTATATTTATAAACAATTTGCAACATAAACTTCAGCACTCCAAACTTGTCATGTACGCAGACGATGTAAAACTGTATAAAGAAATTAATTGTACTCAAGATATGTTAGATCTCCAGAATGATATAAATGTACTCTATGATTGGTGTATGGATAACGATCTAAGGTTTAATATTAAAAAATGTGGCTTTATGGTATATTCGATTAATAAACACCCATATGAGTATTCATACAGAATTAGTAATGAAAAGCTGGAAAAAGTGTACTCTGTCAAAGATCTTGGTGTTGTTGTTGATTGTCATTTATCCTTTGAGGAACACATTTCGAATATTGTTAAGGATGAATATAGACGACTAGGATTTCTCATAAGAAGCTCAAAGAGCCTAAATAATTTAAATGTTATCATGCTATTGTATAACAGGATGATAAGAAGTAAACTCGAATATGCGTCGGTTGTATGGTCTCCTGGGTTTATATCTTATAAAAATAGAATAGAGCAAATTCAGAAAAGATTTCTACGGTACTTATACTACAAGAAGAATCAAGTATCTGCTTACGAGATGAAATTATCTTATAAGTATTTATTGAAAGAGTTTTGTTATGTAAGCCTCAGTAGTAGGAGAGAATTAGCACAACAAATATTTCTTTACAAAACACTAAATGGAATTCTGGATAATAGTAACTTTCTTCACGAGTTTAAATTTAATACTAGAAAATGTAATCTTCGGATGCGACACCTTTTCCTCTGTGATATCCCGAGAACAGAAAAATACAAATCATCACCTATATTCAGACTTTGTTCTGCATATAATAATATTTCTACAAAGCATGAAAATCTGGATTTTAGTCTGCCACTTTCCTTGTATCTAGAAACATTAAAACCAATTTTTGAAAAAGACTAGATATACATATGTGAATCCATTCTACTGTGCATTTTTCCATTGTTCTGAAATTATTTTACCTTCTATGCTATTTTTATTATTATTATTGTTTTTTCCGTTCAATACTATGTAAAGGCTATGTTCTGAACAATGAATATTTATGTATATGGTTGGATGTATATATATGTTTCTTTCCTGTAGTACTTTACTTATCATCTTGTGTGTATAAATGCGTTTGTGTGTGTGTGTGTGTGTGTGTGTGTGTTTATATGTAATCTACACTTATATGTTTATTATCTGAATTATGTAAGCTTTCCTGTAATTGGAGGTTTTCTCTGTAGGAAGCAATCGAATAATTAAATAAATAAATAACATTTGATCTTATCACGTTTCCTCCTACGAAACGGGGTGTGCTAGTGTTGCAAGGCTTCATTGATCTATTTTGTTTATTTTACTTAGCTTTTCTGCCACTTTTGGCTAATCGCGAAGATGGGATGAGTAATGATGAAATTGATGAGGTGACACTCACAAAGAACACCCATGCCCAGGCCGAGATTCAAACCCGGGACCCCTGGCGTTGTAGCGCGATGTGATAACCACATTTTTTTAAAAAAAAATTTGCATTCATTTGCACCAAAATGCAATAGTTCTGGGAGTGACGTTTCGCAAGCTAACGCTTTTCAATGAATTAAAGGTAAAATAATTCATATTGGGTAAATAATTACATCAAATTGTTGGAATTGTAATACTGTTATTCTCCACGTGATGACGTAATCTAGTCGTGTTCGAAGTGAGCCGGGCCAACCTGTAGAAAGTCATCTTGGAGTTAGCCCGAAGGTGCCTTGGTCATTTTCGATTTTTCCCGGACATCTTGGGGAGTTTCCCCGGAATTGCAAGTCGCCCTGGGAAATCGAAATTCTTTGAGAACATTATAACAATGAACACACACACACGTGCGAAACTCGAAGTACTTGTTGTCTTCCACCTGTGCCTCTACTCCCTTGTAAGATGTTATCATACTAGTTTGTGAGCTGTGCTACCACAAGGTCTGCAAGTACAGGACAAAAGCTGCGAGTCGGAAGGTCAATGCCTGAACATGCACTTAACCTTGGCAGAAACATGCGCCCTGCAAGCGAAATCTGAACGCCACTGTCAGCAGAAGCTGAAAATCGCAAACCGAGTACTCAAGTCCCATGCAGGAATGTGTTCCTGCTTACATATTACATGTCTTTTTCCTGTGCCATCTTCTACTTCCTACGTACGGTGATTGTGAAATAATGTAATGTGTGTGTGTATAAATGTATTGTACTCATTCTTTTGTTTCTTTCTTACAGGTAAGTAAACGCCTGAACGTCTTAGTCAGAGGCCAACAGTAATGTCAAGGCCATCTCTGGTGGTTTTAGTAGCCTTCGAAGGTATAGTAAATCTTTTAACATAAATATATGTTTAAAGAACATAGTTGTCAGTAATATACTGTAGGAAATGCAAAGATGGGTGCAATACCAGTACTCTTGAGCAAACATACTGCCGATAAATATGACAGGAAGAAACATATCTGGTGCTGATGGAACATAAATCAGAACTGTACATAAAATTATGTGCTCAATAGCGATATTAATCAAATAAGACAATTTAAAAGTTCAGAAGTCGTGAGAGAACATTCAGTGTTGAATTTCAGTTTCATGCTTTTTAGAAAAGGAAATCTACATTTAAATTTTAATCTATGTCTTTGTGCATTATTCATGGCATGTCTTAAGGAGTTAATAATGCCGTTATCGTACCTAATTTTCCACCTATATTATTCACCAAATAATCCACAAATTATATTAACAAGGCCACTTATATTTTAATATAAAAACTTGCATTGTTGGTATTTGAAGTTCATATTGTCATTATATTTTAAAATTTGCATTGTTGGTATTTCAAGTTCATATTGTCATTCAAACCCCGCAACTCAAACCGGAAATTCCATCACAGAATCTCTCCCATCTTTTATCTCCGTCACGTCATGTAGAATACAACCACGTCGACAAGACTGGTTTCATTCAAGCGAATGAACAGTATGATATGTATATACTGTATAGTCTTCGAATTTTCATTGTAAGTTACCTGAATTGGAAATGCTATGCATCAAAAATATTATGACGTCATGTGGAGTTTTGACTTTCGGTAGATTTATAGTGTTAGCATTGTAATTTTAACAATTCGATGATTTCATGCTCCACATAGGACGTATATGGGTTAAATGAAATTGAATGTCTTGATTGAAAATAAAGCGCCACAAAATTGTCGTGTTGTGTGAAGCTCTTAGCTTCCAGAACACAACAAAAGTTTGTGCAACGGTCTCACCTATATCAATTTCACTTTGCCGTGCTCCAAGTTTTGCTACACCCGCATTGTCCGTCTCGAAAGAGGACAAAACATTGTAGTGAAATTTTTGCGACCTCGAGATTTATGAACGTGCGGCACCCAGAAACGTGAATCCACCAATTTTCACCACAGAGAGCCAACAAACCAATAAATAACCCTTACGTAAACGAACGCTTCACAAGGCAAACATTTTATTGAAGTGGATCCGCCGTGTGGAAGGCAAACAATCTGTTACATGGTATGCACACCTGTGCACAAGCCACGTGATGCAATGAAAGTGGTTCTCTCTCTCTCTCACTCTCGGACCACATGGCCTCGCATAGGTGGTACTCCTCTCTCCTCAAGCTTTCTTATCACGTCATCGGCCGTGACGTAATCTTGAACTCGTCTGTGCTGAGCATAGACCAAGCGCTCTCTCGTGGCGGTGACAGGACAGTTGCACTTCAGAGACATCTAGCGGCGGGGATCAAGTTGAGGTTTTTCTTCAACCTCGAGCAGTAACTTGAGATTCAGATGTTTATTTTTAGGGATTGTACAGTGGGACCCATGAGTATTACCGTGCAAATTGTCCATCACCATGTTCGTGCACTTTATTTGACCCATTAAGAGCTTTAAGAATTAAAATAAAACCCAAAACAAGCTGTTGACAACTTTTGCATCAGCATACCTAAAATCCACACAGGAAAGAGAAAAAATAATGAAAATAGTCGTGGATAATTTGCACGGTAATACTCATGGATCCCACTGTACCTAGACGAGGCCGAGTAAGAAAAACAGCTATGTAAAATCAAGACGATACTAGACTTTTTGTTATTGGAAAGACTGGTAAAATGTTTGTATGATATTACTACTTCTTCAATACACAAAGCGGATATATTCCTGATTATCGTATATACGAGGCACGTCCAGAAAGTAAGCCCGATTAGTCATATAATACAACAAGAATACCAGTAGTAATTGGCATTTATGGCATCAGTTACAGTGACCCATAACGTACTTTTCGACATATTCACCACCGTTGTTCAGCAATTTGTCGTAACGTGCCACTAAATTTTTGTATGCCTCTTTCATTTGTGTCTGCCGCCAAAGACTGTAAGCGAAACGTCGCTGTCAAAATATTACGCGGCCAGAAAACTCTTGACCCGAAGAAAGAGATGAAAGTCAGTCTCTTGAAGTGATGCAAAAGAGTCCACGTGCCCTCAACTGTTTTGGGACTTCGACATTGGATCGGATTGTCTGCACCGTCGTCTAACCATATTGGCATTCATGACGTTCCGCCCATGCACCTCACACAATTACCGGCGTCCGCATCTGATTACGGGCACGTACCTCGCAGTCTGAAGAAGACTGTATTAGAGCTGCCATCTTTCTCCTAACACTGTCCTGAAAGGACTGGTTTCACAGCGCTGCGACTGCACCAGATTGCAGGTCCATACCACCGCTTCCTGCCTGCATACGCGCGTTGCATTCCGACCACTATACTGGTCGCAACTCCAACTGGCGGTTGACCTTGATGGCTATTTATGGCGCGTCCTGTCCCCCAATCATCTTCGGGTGGCGTGTGGTCCGACGGGTGTCAACAAAGTCAGTTGCGAAGTAAAAGCTGAAGGGATCACATCGCTCTTCCGAAGCAATGTTGCCAACCGTACTTCTGTCTTTGCCAGTTGTCTTTATATGACTATGTGTCCGCCTGAATTCCGACCTGTGTGTGGTCCTTGCAGAAACTTCATCGTTGAGGACCGCGTGTACAGTTGTACGTACCATTAACCCCTGCTGATTTCTGGTGCTGACAATACCGTTGCCCGAGAACACTTTTTCTCGCTTTACAGAAAGTTTGGCAATATGTGTTGTGTACCCAACACTAATTTGTTTCGTCCCGCGAACAACTTTCGGTACCTTGTGGCTCGAAAATGCCCGATCTCAGTCGAAGAAAATGCAACTGATCGCTGATTCGCTGTTTCCCAGCCGCCAGTTGGAGTTGCGTTCAGTATAGCGCCGCGTATGGACACCATCGGAACTTACTTCCTGGACGTGCCTCGTGTATATATATATATATATATATATATATATATATATATATATATATATATATATATATATATATATATATACAGGGTGTCATTTTAATGGCGCCCACGGACCACAGATTCGTATAGAGGACATCAAAACAAACAACTTTTCTCAGTAACATTTTTCTCGTTGGTGCGTCGATTAGACGCTACAGCTGTTCAAAAAAGACCGTTTTGCCGCCTGGATGGTGGCAACCAAACACAACATTTGATCGTATCTGTGACGTCATTTCCTGCTGCGAAACAGCGCACGGCAGGATTGCAAGGAACACACAAATTTTGTAAAAATTGACAAACTACCAACCACATTATTAACTGTAAAACGAAGCGAGAAACGCATCCAGAAGACCGAACATCATAGCCTACCAGCCAGAAGATCAGCAGTCATCTCAGGGGAAGGGGGAAGTGAACCAACGATATGAGAAATGATAAAAAAAAAGTATTCAAAATGAAGAGTCAATATCGGATTTTGTCTCAGCCTACATGTCAAATATCAACAACAATAAATTTTATTGGACTTAACTGCTTACATGTGGCTGTTTACGCCCAGCAACATGTCAAATATTTGCAAAATTTCCTTGCAAGGTTGATATCTGCAGGTTTGTGTCCAGATGCCTTGTGGCACTTTTGTGCTGATAACGGAAGTATCCGAGGTTCACGTTGTTAGATTACGGCTAAAACACGTACAACCATAGTACCAACGTAATGATGAATCAGTAACGAATATACTGCCCTGTTTATAGTTGCAAACTATTACATGTGTGTCCGGTGCATAGATAAACACAGTCGTCGGAGTTTGTATTACTACCGTGCGTTCATTTCGATCTGCAGCCGAGAGATCGGGAGAAGCGTGGCGGGCGGCGCTGACGGAGATGCCGACACTTGCGGCCTGAAATGCCCGCTTATTTTTATGGACATATGCAGACATTTATATAAATATTGCAAAAAGACCACTAACCTGTGTTATAAGAGTATGGTTTTAATTTTAGTAGCTTAGTGGCTGTATGTGCTGATGATTTTGACACTCCCATCTCCTGTGAAACACGGCGTAGAGGTTTGTTTGGATAACTTTCTAACGCTGCCCCAATTTCATCGAGTTCATCGAGGAAGCTCACGAAAACCATTGACTTTTAATGGTTTCGTCGGCAGCGTAATCTTGATACAGTGTTGCACATTCAAAACCTCCAAACGATCCCCATCGACACAAAACTCTTTCAAGGATATAAACTTAAGCAGGACGTTGCTGGTCAAAACTATGATTAAAATGTTTTATTATCTGTGACTCTTATCGTCACTTCTAAAGCGTATTTTTTTGTGTATATAATTGCAGAACTTGGATGAATTACAGATGATGAATTATAACCCAGGTTAGTGCTCGTTTTGCAATATTTATATACATGTCTGGATATGTCCGTAAAAATAAGCGAGCATTACAGGCCGCAAATGTCGGCATCTCCGCCAGCGCCGCCCGCCACGCTTCTCCCGATCTCTCGGCTGCAGATCGAAATGGACGCACGGTACTACTTATATCCCTGTATTTTCAACCATTTTTGCCACTTGCCTCATAATGCCCTGAATATACATTATATTATGTGTTGCTTACCTTTGGAATTTTGAGTTCTCTCATTTCTATTTTGTCATCTGTTCAGTGTGTCACAGACAACTAGTATCAGAAGGACGAAGTGGATAGACTAAATTGTAGATGCCAACTTGGTAACTAGATTTGAAAATATTTGACATGCAAGCTGAGACAAAATTCGATATGACCACTTCCACTTGAATTCTATTTTATTTCTACCATTTTTCGTATCGTTTGTTTACTTCCTGTTAGGTTACAGAACGTGTTTTCTCGTTTTGTTTTACGGTACATAATGTGACTGATTGTAGCTATGTCATTTTTCGCAGAATATGTGTGTTCCTGGCAACCCTGTAACGCATCGCTTCAGGACGGGAAATGACGTCACAAATGCTATCAAATGTTGTGTTGGGTTGCCAGCATTCAGGCGGCAAAACAGGCTTTTTTGAACGACTGTAGAGCCGAAACGACGCTCCAACAAGAAAAATGTTACTGGGAAAATTGGTTTGTTTTGATGTCCTCTATACGTTTCCGTGCTCCGTGGGCGCCATTAAAATGACCCGTCCTATATATATATATATATATATATATATATATATATATATCAGTGGCGAAGATATAGTACAAGCAATGCAAGCACTGCTTGCACAATTAAAATATTATTTAATGTACTTAACGTTGAGTGCATTATTTATTTTCTATCGCACTCGATTTCGCGAAATTTTACGGCCGCAAATTCTCTCCGCAGCCCGTTGGCAAGCAGCAACCTCTCTGCTTGCAGCCACTGTGAGGGAAACCAACGCTTCTCAAGTATCATATGGCGAAGGGTAGATGCTGGTGGAGGTACGGTCCCCAAACCACTAATAAAAGCTCTGCTTTTCGGAGCTTTTCGGCTTCTCGAAAACACCCGAGCCAAGCAGAAAGCAGACACTACTATTAGAAAACATATAAGTGTTAACATGATCTCGAAGATGTATATTTGCTTTATTATAAACACAGAATTATTGAAATAAATTAATATAACTGTTCCAAATTCCATGTAGATAAACTTTAAAGCATTACTTTGAGTTTCAAGATTTGTAAAACGTGTCAATAATGTCGACGTTCAGGGATTAAGACAAACATGGTGTTCCGGCATTGGGGAGCGCTGGAATCTGCAGAACAGCTGGCTGTTGTCCGCTTCACACTTCTCTTGTCTCAAATTACAACGCACGCCAGGGTTGACAACTACCAAATAATTTACACTATATTTATCGTAAGTTTTCATACAAACAATGAACTGATATTTTTTTTCGATAAAATGTATGTAAAAAAAAAAGCAATGAAACTCTCTTCTGAGACCTGCAAATAGCAAAAACGTTAAGTCATAAATGCTATCCAACTCGAAATATTATTTTTATTAATATAATACATTATTAAAAAGAAGAACCAGCGCATGTTCTTCCTATTGTAATGGACTATTATTCGAAAGCTTAATTAATTTTAAGCTTCAAGTCAGTTCTATTACTCCCCCG
Organism: Lepisma saccharinum; assembly: GCF_977018435.1. Lineage (NCBI taxonomy): Eukaryota > Metazoa > Arthropoda > Insecta > Zygentoma > Lepismatidae > Lepisma > Lepisma saccharinum. Next base: position 59,903,129 of record NC_139242.1, on the reverse strand, counting down.
TGAACATTAAATTTTTACAACGAGGTTGACATCACTTTTCTGTTAGGTTCTGAGCTTTTCGGAATATTTTCCATTTATGTGGGAAGAACGAGTGGTTGAAGTGAATGTTCTCTTTAGTGAAACAAACATGAATATTTCAAATTTCGTACGGGAAGCTGTAAGTAATAGCAAGTATTTTATTATCAATAACGTGACAAGAATTTTGAACTTAGCAGTATGGCCGTTGAGAGAGGAGTTCATGGATATATTATTATTATTTAAAATGTCCTTTCTTTCCTAGAAAACTGGGGCAATGGACTGTATAATTTATATACCCCCACCCATTTTTCGGAGTACTGCATTGCTTTCCTTCCTCTTAAGACCACGCTTCGCTACTGATATATATATATATATATACACACAAGTAATTGAGAAGTTAATTCATTAGTGTCAACTGCGAACCTGTGCGGCGCGGTTGCATAGGCTATATTCAGGATAACATAAGTTTTTCGATGGTTTTTCTACGTACGGCATAACTTTGAGTTCATAAATATGCAGACGACAATGGGCGGAGGAACCTAAAACCAAACAGATTTCATCTTTTTTGGTGTCCCACTTCTCATGAAATCTCATTGTAGTTGGGAATGCACAAGAATGAGCCATCTAGTTTATTTATGATCTACATTAATTGGACGGGTGTATAGTGACGGGTGGAATGGCATTTTCTGTCTTCTCCCAAAATCTAACGAACAGCAGAGGACAAGTTTTTTCTTCCCTCACTGTCGTTGCGTTGAGTGGTCGCTTCGTTCGGTGACACGCTTGCTTGACACTGTCATGGCGTGTCAGGCTCATTTGTCGCACGCGTCATTCTTACGTCACGTGCCCTTATTAGGCAGTGTGGACGTGCCTGAAGATACGAAATAGCTGAAAGGTGGAAAGGAAGATGATTTCCAAACTTTGACCGAAGTGTGACTTTCAAATAGAATTTCATATAGGACACACACCACCGCTGGCGTATTGAAGGTCTTTTCTCGTGGGGGAGGAGGTGGGTTAGCTGGCATGGGGACGATAACCTCACCACCTCCACATGTTCATGACACACAGATACAAATGTGGAGAACGAGTCTTTAACTTCATAACGATGATCTTTTGAAGAATCTCTTTGCGTCACCTCATGGAAACGCACGAGGTAGTCGAAATGCATTGGTTTGACCTCGAGTGATGTTCTGCTGGGCGTGTATACGGTGGAGTAGCTCTAGAATATTAAATGGTGAAGGAGTCTAGTGACATTTTGTTAACACTCTTGTTATTTATGTTATTATTATTATTATCGATGAAACCATTTGGAAAGGGACGTCAAGCAATATTTTCCTCGTCTTCAGCAACGTCACACATAAACTTCATGGATTTGTAAAAGCATACACTGGGACAACCGTAGTAATCTGAAAATGAAAGACGTCGTCGCCTTGTAATCAAGTGGTTCTGCGTTCGATTCCTGGTGGAGTCACATGGCACAGTAGCCCGGATCCCACTTGAAACTGTAGTCCTAGGCCAGATTAGCCTTATGCGCGTAAAGTGAACAGGAACAATAAATAATAAATCCAAATTTACTAAAAATACAATTCATTTCAATATTTATTGGACTTAAATTTGGAAAATGAAAGCATGTCATTTTTTTTCCACTTCTTTGGTTTTAAGGCAAATCACTTAATGATGGTTACTCAATTTCAAACATACAAGCCCAACGAGGTATCACTGGACCACATTTCGATATATTTTTTTTTCCAGGTAACATCCGTGTACCGCCCCTTAATGGAAACGCCAGTGAGGCCCGAGAGTAGCAAATATAGACTCTCCTCGTGCGTTCGTTTAGAAAGTGTTCAACTGTTACAGAGACCCGTCCTGCATATACCAAGGCCTGTTAATATTAGACTTATCTTGAGCATTTGATTACGGCGTAGAGATTCTTCAAGGCCTTGCTAATGACCGGGTCTAACTCGAGGCCTTGAGGAACGTCAGGAGAGGGTTGATCAAAATTTGCAGAATTTCCGATGGAAACTTGAGCGAGTTGAGGAAATCGCAGGAGGATCTGCCAAACGAGGGGAAGGACTCTAACGATGATAGATGCAGAAACTCAGAAGTTGATGACCCGGCGGAGTCTGCTCTAAATTGGTTTCGTAGAAGGATGTTTATTGGATGCGGTGACGTGGATCCAGCAGGCCGAGCTTAGTGTCATATTTATATCATTTGCAGACCTGACTCTCGACCCCAGACGCCCTTGTGGCCTTCGGTGATCTTGGCGAGTGTTCAAGTTCCTAGTCTTCCAAGCATTCGCACCTCAATTACTTCCGATTGGCTATTAAGAACCAAGCCCTTCTTCCAAGATATTCGCGACGAAATTACTCATTTATGGTCTTAATTTGGCCAAGAAAATCCATTAACCTCCTGTACTTGATGCCAGGACTCGTACCCGCAACCTTCAGCACCCTAATCGTTAGTCGACCCCTCAATGTACTATGATACCGAAGTAACCTTTCCATGTTGTAATTCCTTTCACTAACTAACTCTCTAGCCTTCTTAAACCCGAAGGTTCATGGCTGCAGCAACACAGGCCTTCCATCTGTCCCTATCTTGAGGAAGATCTATATACTCTTTTCCATCCCTACCGATTTCTTTTAGATCCATCTCAACGTTGTCCCTCCATCTTCGTCTTGGCCTTCCTACAGGTCTCTTACCATCAGGTTTCCCAACAAGAATCCTGTAAACTCCTCTTTCCTCTCCCATTCGTGCCACATGGCCTGCCCACCTAAGTCGTCTTGATTTAATTATTCTAGTAATATCTGGACATGAATACAAATTATGTAGTTCTAAATTATGTAACCTTCTCCACTCACCTGTCTCCTCATCCCTTTTAGGTCCGAAGATTTTCCTAAGGATCTTATTTTCAAATACTCTCAATTTATGTTCCTCTTTCAATGTAAGGGACGAAGTTTCACACCCATAATACTACAGGCAAAATTACTGTTTTGTATATTTTAACTTTTAGTTTCTTAGATATTAAACGAGAAGACAAAAGTTTATAAAGAGAGAAGTAATATGCATTTCCTGAATTAAGCCTACTTTTTATTTCCTCTTTAATATAATTTTAATTTGTTAATATTACTCCTAAGTAATACTCCTTTCACTGTTATTGTTTTGGTTTCTTTTGTTTTGGTGTTGAGATGCATACGTGTGCTGTCGGAGCCACGATGGGTGGTCCAGGCGGTATGGCTCACGACTGCCGCGCGGGGGGACCCGGCTTCAATTCCCAGGGTGGGAATTTTCCCAGCAATGTCCATGCATAGAGCGGCTCTGGGGTTCACCTAGCCTATAATAAATGGGTACCTGAAAGGAAAAGGGGGCTAAATGTGAGAATCACATCACCTCCGGGGCCTCCCTGTACTTGCAACGTCGTCGCCTTGTAATAAAGAGGTCTCGCGTTCGATACCCGGTGGAGGTACATAGTGGTTCTCTATTCCACTTTAAATTGTAGGTGTTCAGTTCCGATTTTTTTAATTTGATTTTTGTTACTTAGCGTCGCTTTTCTGACCCTTTTGCCTAGTCGCGACGATGAGGATGAATGATGATATGAAATGGACACTCGCAAAGAAGACCCATATGCCGAGGTCGGAATTCGAACCCGGGACCCTTGGCGTGCTAATCACCCCGCCACGGAGGTCGGCGGTTCAGTCCCGATCAGCCCATCTGTGCATAAAACGGACTTCACCTCCCTCCACAGCCACCACATGCCTTCACGGCTGCTTGTAATGTGCAGTCACCGCCAATAAAAATGGAACACCTAGATCCTGAAATGCCGCTTACCTTAAAGGCATTATGAGTTAGGCAACATTAACACATTGCAGGGTAGCGTGTATTTCAGGATCTAGGTGTTCCATCTTCATTGCCGGTGATTGTACTTCAGTAACAACAACATTACTAGGAAAATAAGATATCTAGGGGATATCTTTGAGTTATCTTCGTTCGATAGATTCTCTCACTCTATGCTTTCTTCTATTTTCGTATCTTGTGTGCGTGATGCATATATACGTGTGGGCTCGCACACACGCACAATGAAGTTTGGGTAATTTAACGTCATTCACAAGTTACTTCTCTGAAAGCATTTTGTGCCCCTCCAACTCCATCAAGCCTTCACATCCACAGTGAGGAGTTCTTCCCATTTCGCCGCAACCGAGAGCCAAATTATACCCTCTTCATGGAATTGAGACGCAGTTTTGCGAAGCTGGCAAAGTCTTTGCCGGAGAACGAACACTACGAGGGAAGGAGACCGATTCCTCTCTCTCTCCCTCTCTCTGATCCTCGCGGCTCCTTTTCCTCGGTTTTGCAGCTTTCAGCTCCTTCACCCTCAATTTGCCTTACAAATGTCGGCACCGGCGAAAATTTTCGGGCGACTAGGACCCGTGGCGGGACCCGATTGCATTAGGCGCTCGGCTCCTGCGAGTCAGGTGCTTCGGAAACCTGTCGCACTGCGGTCACGTTGCGAAATGTGTTGCCTTTCCTCTCGACGGCTGGTTCATAAATTCTCATTAGCCGTTTTGCCACAAGGAAACCCTTCCTCCTCCTCCTCCCCTTGGGGAAATAGTTGCGAATCTACGACAGGGTGCAACATCATATCTAGACTTTCGCAGTGTGCGAAGGACATCAAGGCAAGCAACTCTTCTTCTGGAAGCCTTTGTCTCGTTTCAGCGCTATGAATCTTCGAAAAAAAATGTTAAGGCATTTTATCCTGCACCTATACAATCACGCAGCACCAGTTCAGGGTTGCCACTGACATTTTTATTTATCATTTACATTATCTTTGGGGTAGGTAATTGATTTGAGAACTTGTATTTGGATGGTATTACTGTGGCTTAGTATAGTTGGTAACTGATCGATTTTCGATCTCGCCACCGAAGTTCCCGGGTTTGAGTCCAGGCTTGGGCATGGTTTTTTTTTGTGAGTGTCCTTTCATCAGTTTCATGTAATTATCACTAATACTCAACGTCGCGATTGGCCAAAAGTGGAAGAAAAGCGACGCAAAGTGAAAATTCAACACTACTCTATTGATGTATTATCAGGGGTGGCTCAAGATAAAATTTTAACCCGACTAGGTGGATTTTTAACGACCCCCTACTGACCGCCCCCGCGCACTGCACCACCACTCCCAGATCTTTCTATCTTGGTCCCACTACTTTCCTCGTTCCTTCAACAAGAAATATATATGTTTACATATGTAATGTATACTTACGGTTTTAATGACGAAAATAATAAGCTTACTTTTTTAAATAATTGAATGTTACTACAGTAAAACCTCGTTAATCCGGACTAATGGGGGGGATAAGTTGACCGGTTTAACGAAAGTCCGGATTAACTGAAATAACCTAAAAGAACAGTAGAAAGTGCATTAAAACCCCGTTTATAGCAACAAAACACGTTTATTATGGTGTATTTAAAGGGCATAGGGCTAAATACACTAACAGTACAGTACAAACTCTGCAGGAAACAGAATTTCATCAGTGGTTGACTGTATTTTCTTTGGGAAGTTCTCTTGTTGACTTCTAGCCACATTTAAAACCTTGCATTCTGCTTTTTTTTCCTTTTGCATGGCCGGATTAAGCGAAGTCCGGCTTATCGGGGTCCGGATTAACGAGGTTGTACTGTATTAAAGAACAATTTATTGTGGACTTAACAGTAAACTGTTGGCTTAAATTACTACATGATTTTGCATTAACTTCTTGACGCAAATCTAACTCTTCTAGAAACAACTAGCCACGCTTATGCAATCAAGTTTTCTTGCATTTCTGAATGGGGGAACCCAGGGTTTGGTGCCCTTGAGGGACGCGTCCGAGGCCCTTAAGCTGCCACTTAGTATAATTTATATTTAGCGTATAACACCTTATAAATTTCTAATTCGAAACGAAAATAATGTCAGTTACATTTGAAGTCATCCCTGAAAGATTAGTGCAACTGATTGACCTGCCATCTGGCAGAGAGTTCCGAATGAGATCCTCTTGAGTTATGAAAGCTACTTAATGTCTAGTTTAAGAGAGCGTTCCTTGGTTTAACCCGATCTTGATACATTGGTTCCCGTTTTGAGTCCCGATCCTTACATGAGCGTTCCTTTACATCGGTTTCATCTGGTCACCATTCATTCACATCGTCGCGACTAGGCAGAGTGGCAGATGAGCGACGCTAAATAAGCAAAATGTAATGAAAACATCCCAAATGACTTCTGCAGGAAGATGGCGCCGCGGGTAGAAATGATGCATTCAAGCGAATGATGCGGAGAATCGTGAGTCAGAGATGCTGCACCGACAGGGATGCTGGACGCGGGGATGGCGTGAGTAACGAGATCGGCAAGTGAAAGTTGGAAGGGGGTTGTGACGTCACTTGAAGATCTGGTGCCCGCCCACGCAACGCGTTGCTCACGCTCTCCATGCTATATAAGTTCCCATTCTCTTTCGGCTCTGTTCTCCGGATGACCCCTGTGCCCCCACGTGGGTGCGCCCCGGACTGTTTCATGTGACAGGAAGATCACCTGCCGGGGTGGAGGAAACCGCTCATTAGGTTGACACGCGCGTCTCGAACCTTTTAGAAGAGGTAACATGCGTCCCCTCCTCCTCGGCGTGGAACCAAAAATAGATGCATCTCCATAAGTTTCTTGTACTCATTTTTTTTTTTTTTAGTGAGCATTCAGCCGAAAGGGATGGCAACACTTTCGCCTGTCAAGCCGAGAAGTACTTGATAACGTAATGGTGGTATTATATGATCTCCGGAGGGATTATCCTGTCTAGTTTACCCTTAACCACGTTCATGTAGAAGGCGGTTCTGATGTTGCACAGTGCGGCGATTGGAAAACGAGGCATTCGGCTGCATCATGAAGTGTGAAGGGTCTCACGTAGGTGTCAAGAGTCAAGGTCAAGCCTAAACTTTAGGCCATGTGAAAAACATGAACGAATAGATTGTTTGAAGGTCCCGGGGTTCGAATCATGACCTCGGTGATGTTTTGCGAGTGTCGTTTTCTCAACTCCATCTATTTATCTTTATCGTCGGGATTAGTCAGAAGTGGCAGAAAAGCGCTGCAGAGTAGTTGGTTAGTGCACCGGATCTATCGTAGATTCGATTCGCACCAACGTTAAAAATAAATTGTTCCGTGAAAGAAGTGTTCCGTGGAAACGTGGTGCGGAATTAGTGTAAGTATTAGAAGCTCTAGACAATGAATTACATTGCATGCTAATAAGAAACCATTGTCACTAACATTCATTAAAATGGAATATTATGGTGAAACGTTAGAAATGAAATGAATGAACTTCTTGAACTCTGCAGAAAGCCAACTATCGTGGCGGAGTGGTTAGTGGTTTGAACCCCGGTGTTCAGTGAGAGTGTTCAACGCTTTCATCATTACTCATCCTCATCGTCGCGATTAGCCAAAAGTGACAGAAAAGGGACTCTAAATGACAATCAAATCAAACTCGGTAGAAAGAGTGAAACCCGTGCCAGGTCGCTTTTTCTAACTAAAACGTATAAATGTTAGACTCTTAAATATTCATGGCGAGAAAACAGATGTTCGTGAAATGAAACAAATCAAAGAGTTGTCAGCTGGAGACCTGTGATCTGAAACTTAATTAAGCCAAAGGACCGTTAACTGGAAACTTGGACGAGCCAAAATAACCGAGACTGATTTAACCATGGACTTGAGGAAATACGTACATTATCAATGAAAGTGATGGAGCGCGTATAGTTGAAGTCCCGATTCGAACGTCTGTTCCGTATCTTGGGCATAGCTCGAGCGGAAGCCGACCGGGTGCGTATCTGGTTTCGAGCCAGCACCTGTTTTTCCGAGAAGCGCTGTTGCCGCTTTCACCTGCAGTGTTTGAACATCAAACACGAACTCGACGACGTTAACGTTAAGGCTCCTTCATACATTTGACGAAAGTCGAATCTGAGGAAGAAGAAGAAAAAAGGAGGGTCATATGGGTTGGTTTTTGCGTGGCTTACTCTGTACGTATCTCTGACGTAACAGAGTACGTCACGAGATTGGCAGTCTTCACAGTTCTCTTGGGTCTCAGCTTCTACTGCCTCGTAGAGCTCCGACGCAGTAAATAGTCCCTAACGAACCTACACAAGTTATGTTAAAGAAACAGCGAAATGATTTTAAAAAAGTATAAAAGATTACCTACACATGGAAACAGATCTTCATATGAGATCGTTGAAGGTAGTCATTCGTTGTTTACTGTTCGCGGCTGACGGGAGAGCAGTTGGGGGTGGGGTGGGGTACCTGAGGGGAAACTTACACAATCGCTTGCAAGGGTGGAAGGAGGAGAATTTGTTTGTTGTGAAGCAGTTGACAATCTGGCGGGCAGGCGAGCGAAGAAAGCACATGAATTATCGTTCTTTTAACACGTAACGAATTTTTCATGGATAGTAAAACCGTAATTTGATGACAAAAGATTCTTAAAACATTTATGAAATGGAAGATAGTAATCACAGCCGCGCTTTCATGTCTTGAATCTTGGCTATATCATTATGTGGGAGAGGCAGGAAGGGGAATAGGCACTTTCTCTCTCTCTCTCTCTCTCTCTCTCTCTCTCTTTCTCTTTCTCTTTTTAATCTTCCATAAAAAGCAATGAAAGGAAAACCGAAAACTGTTCCTATTTTGTACCTACAGTTCCTATATAGAAATTACAATTTTTGTAACTATAATTGGCTTACGCAGAATTTTGTCGCGAGGTGTTTCAAGTTTGTTTAGATTTTAGTATTTATAGTAATAAAAACAATACATTGTTTTTTGATTGATTGATTGATTTGCTTCGCCTTTTGTTCCACTTTTGGCTAATTTGCGAAGATGGTGATGAGTGGTGATATGATGAAATTGATGAATGAACACTCACATAAACCATGCCCAGGCCAGGATTCCAACCCGGGACCCCTGGCGTCGTAGCGCGATGTGCTAATCACTCCGCCACGGGGACCGGCAATACATTATTTTTATTATAACATTTATTAACAATAGTAATCTAGTAATATGAACTGTTTATATTTTCGCTGGATGTGACACTAATTAGTTTAAAACAGAGCACGAATTAAACATTTCTTCAGCTTGCCCAGTCAGTGATCACAACAGGTTCATTGACCAGATTAGACCAAACATACTCTTTTTAAGAGTATTATACTCTTTTAGAGGTTCATATACTCTATACTCTTTTCAATTTGCAAAAATCCCCAAATATACTCTTTTCCTTGCTATTTAATTTCATTCATTATTTTACGCGTAAAAATGCCTTAAAATCCACAGAACGGAAAACGTCAAGATGTCAACAAACTGAAGTATTTACTCCTTGACTCAAGACTTTCCTATGAAGAATTTCAAGAGTCATTTTCATATTCCATCAACAAGCAAAACATATTTCAAATTCATTGGAATTTAATGATAATGATTAGGGCTGAGCCGATACCATGTTGAACCGATTCTCTTATCAATTCCCACCGATAGTGTAAAATAAAAAGGAAGTTTTAATTTTGCATAATTTTCAGGATAAGTAAGACTGTCAAGAAGTCGCACGGGATTTTTGCGGACCCCGTGAAAGACCAAAATGCCGGAAAGTATCGGCTGGTATCGGTAGCTGAATCCCAACCGATACTTTCCGATACCGATACATCGGCATCGGTATCGGCTCAGCCCTAATAATGATATTTTTGAAACTTACTGTGTAATTTCAAAAGCCGTTGAAAAACATCTTGAAGATTGGGGGGAAAGAAAAGAATCAATGATGTGGAGGTGGAGGTCAGTGTGCAAAGATTTAGTACAGGCTGGGTCAAATTTAAAAGTGATTGTGCCTCTTATAAAATTCTTGTTTACTCTGCCTGGTACAGATGTTGGTTGTGAAAGACTCTTCAGTGTTATTAAAACTTATTGGCGAGAGGAAAAAAGCACACTCCTGGTGTCAACACTCGAACAAGTAATGGAAGTGAAATTCAATTGGACATGACCTGTGAAGAGTTTGGACTGGCAATAAAGGACGACTTAAACATACTCAAGAAAGCAAAATCATCCCAGAAGTATGAACGATGGTGTCATTGGTGAGAAAGTATTTGAAATTAGCTAATTACATTGGACCCATAAAATTTAAATCTGTAGAGTGTAGGCCTATTTTATAGGGGCTATAATAGAAGCAATAACAAATAGCCACCCTTATTTTAGTTTTCTTTTTGTTTTGTGCATGCACACCTTCAACCTATAGACTATACTCTTTTTGGTCAACAAATATCTGGTCATCGAATGCTGTGATATTTCATCTGGGTGCGTTTGTTTGTGTAGTTTTATTTTCGCTCGCTGTGTTGTGTTCGTGATAGCTCTTACACCTCGTAATAAACCGTTTCGAAGTGGAACAAAGAAAATTCTGCACAATCAGTGGCATATCCAGAAATGTTTCGGGGGGGGGGGGGTATGAACGAAATGTCTACAAATAATAATAATAATAATATTTTAATTGAATTAAAGTAATACTAATTTCAATATATAAATTAATATATTATTATTACGTGACTAGGTAAAGAGGCAAACAGTGTATATTCATCCTGTAGTTTACCTGTAGTTAAAAGTAGAAACATTTACATAAGAACAAGTGCCTCGCAATTAAATTAATGTAAAATAGAAGAAGAATTGAATACTATTGCATAACGAAATAAATGTTAGATACAGTGAAGTTTCTGATTAATATTGTATACATATTGTTATGAGTTGTAGTATGCATAAACCTTCTTTCTAATATCATTCAAAGCCGTACGATCCCAATATAATCCTTGCCATCCAATAAATTCACTAATGCTAAACGAGTATTGTTATTATTTTATTACTTGGTAATCTTTTCGTTTGCCCTAAATAAATACTTTTATGTCTTTCAAAGCCGTATGATGTCAATCCTAATCATTGCCTTCCAATATATTCAGAGTAAAAATAGTAGTACTTGATAAGTATTTCAGGTGCTATACTTCAAAGCCGTATTATATTTATAGCTATAATCCTTCCCCCCAATACGCGTTCAGAGGAAATTATCCATCGAATATGAAAAAATTGCTAAAGGAGTATATTTACATTATTTAATTTTAGTACTGCATAGTCCTTTCGGGGAGGGTCCGGACCCCCAGCAAACTTGTTCTACGTATTATAGCGTAATATTTGCCAAGGAGACAGATTTAATTGAATTACTCAAAATAACGTTACTGGTTTACGTACGTACAATGTAAACGTCTAATGGAAAGCGATAAATAAACGGATAGGTATTATTCATTCTGAACCCTTCCACAATACGTGAACGTCTGTGTAGTTATTTTGCCGGCGATTTTGTAGCGCTTGAAACTTCATTGTTGTTTCTGCAGCAGACGATTTCTCGGAGCCCACATATTACGCCAAACACACTTTCTGCCGTCACCCATATTTTGCAATTGAACACGTCCAGTTGACGCATGCACACTTCCCTGCCACTTGCGATCGTGTTTTGTCTTCACGAGCTATTTTGTTGTATCCCTCCGCGTTCTACTGTGGGTGGGGATTAGAACGCTTCTAACTATCTGCACGAGATGTCGCCACAGTGCAGGGACACTTTTACGTATTGCAAGGGTTTCGTTTTCCTCAAACAGTCTCAAAATAGGAAAACTGACTTCTACAGTGATGATGTTAATGTCAAGTACAATGAACATTGCACGTCCCCAACAAAACAGTTTTCCATAAGCTTGTGTGGTTAACGAGATAATTGCATGTGAAAATTACGGTTTTCCCCATTTTTATGCCCAATTTACTTATTAAGCAGGGTATTTTTTAAAATTTCTGCTTTGTAGGAATCACGCAGCCATATTTTCTGAAGGATAGAAAACAAACCCCGAGATCCTATCTTTGCTCGTAACTGAAAAATCTGTTTAAAACGGAACGTCTGCACTGCGCGTTTTCGTCAATGTATGAAGGAGCCTTAAATTGGCGCTGCTTGTACACTGGCGAACTTTAAAAAAAGGTCTCCCTCCTCTTAGTTCGATTGGAAGGTAGTTGGAAACACTTCATTACTCCTGTATTGGATAAGAAAGTGGGGGAAGGCAGTTGCAGACAAGGCCATCACTACCCTATGCGCATGTAAACTCGTTTCCGGAAAGCTTTCTGTTGGAGTCTTGTCAGGCATGATCTGGGCAGTTTGTGGAAGATTCTTGTGTTCCTACCCCCCCCCCCCTCTCTCTGCGTGTGTGTGTGTGTGTGTGCGCGCGCGCGCGAGCGCACGCCAACACCTGTTTTGTTTTAAGTTTGGCATATTTTTATTGCATCGACTAATTGCTGTTATGGCTGGGAATGAACCAGGTTAGCAATGGGCAAATAAAAAAGTATAAAAAATACCAAAATTCCTGGCATGAGTAGTTAGTAGTAGTAAAGGTTATGTAAAGTTCCTCGTGTGTATAGCAACGTGCCATGAAGGCACATTTAAGGGACGTGGTAGTAGGGCACCGCATATTCTCGAGCTCGGCCATTTTGGAGGTGTTACGATCAGCACCACCTCCAGCCGCTTTTTTTCTCCAGGGTTGTAGTAGAAATGAGAAAATAGAAATGTTTTGCATTCTGCGTTTGTGACAGTATTCTTTGGACGTTGTCCCTGAAATATCTGTTAACATCCTAACCCGCAGTTTTTTTTTCAGGATAAACTAGTTGAAGGCCGCGAGTGGTTCCTGAGAAGTAATGAACATATCACAGAATGCGCACTAGTTTAGCTCACATTTCTTAGGGGGAGGGGGGAGAATGATATACAAATTAATTTGCGAATGCTTACGTCATTGTGACAATGGAGTATATTTTGCAGACTAACGAGGATCAGGCGTCTAGACACAAGGCCAGTATAATGGTCTGTGAAGTTTGGGCTGTGTTCTACGTTTGTGTTTGCCTTTCACAAATTTCGTCTTAATACACCTTTCATCCTTATCTATGTGATTACTGAGAAGTGGAAGAAAAGCGAAGTAAAATTAATAAATCAATTGGTCATTGTGTCCCTGCGTTTTTCAATATTTCCTCCTGAACGAAAATTATTGTTTCACCGATGTAATGCATCACTATAGTCATGTGAATTATTATTTTCCTTCATCATAGTACAGCGCCTAGAATAACGTAGTGTGGAAAACGGCATGCTTCTGCGCTCTCTGGATGGTTCCACTCGAAAATGATCCGCTAGAGGCGCTGGTGTTGACCCCGGTGCTTGGTGTTCGACTGCTTATAATGGAAGTAAATGGAGTTTTCGCTGCAACGTCTGTTTCTTTTGCATGAAGCATTTCTATGAATGTGATAATTGCTATGATATTTGGTACAGTGGTCGCGAAGATATTAACGAACATTCTAGACAGTCGACCACGTCCTGTTATCGTCATACTTTCGTTAATAATACGGGAGAAAAAATACGCGTGGAATGCTCTTGGCAACTAAATTTTTGTGTATGAATTAGGATCGTTATTATTATCATCATCATTTCTTTTAAAGATATACACACTGAAGCATTTGTATTTGTGATATTTACTGTCTCTTTTCTTCCGCTTTAAACTAATCGCGGCGATGATGATAATGATGATTGCATGAAACGACAAGGGGAACCCCACAAAACTTTCTTAGTGCCATCGACATGAGTGTAAGGCAACTTTCAAACCAATGGGACAAGCGACACGGGATGTTCACACTGTCACACTAGTGACACACACTTCCAGACTGTAAAATAGCATTCATTGCACATGAGGGTCCAAACAGCAAACGACACGTTCATATGGCGTATTCGCGTGCTACTTGTTACTTCGGTCGGAAAGCTCCTTAAAAGAAGGGTGCTGAGACCGAAGCGACGCGCTGCAGGGGGAGTTCCCAACTAAGTGACAAGCGACATGGTGCCTTCAGTCTATTAGCAAGCGTTGCTTGCGAACAACAGATAGGCGACACGATAAACCGCACATTACAACTACAGATATAGGCGACACGATAAGCAACACGTGTCGCTTTGTCGCTTGTGCGTCGCTCAAACTGGGCCATTTCCTCAATAGCTTGCAACATGTTGCCGTGGTTTGTTGTTCGCGCTTACGCGATGCAATGAGTGTCTTGCTTTAGTGAGATTGCGCACCAAAGCGACAAGCGGCACGCGACACTTATCGCTTGAGGATTTCACCAACCGAACGCTGGCCTGTGCTTCCCGTCATGTCGCTACGATGTGAAATGTTGCTCTTGATTGGCTCCCTTCCAAGCAACATGTGTCACTTCGGTATGACAGTTGCCTTGGACCGAATGACCCGTGTCGCTTTGGTGTGAAATCCTCGTATCGTTTGTCGCGTGTCGCATTGGTGTAAAATCTCCTTGAGGAAACGGTGCAGTCAGAGCTTTTGTCCCTACGGTTCGAAAGGCTGCATTGATTTCAAGCGACATTTGTGGTTTGTCGCCTCGGTATGAAATATCTCTCAGGATACTATTTATATTCTAATAACATAGAAAAATAAACTCTAATACACAGTCCAAGACCTGACGTCCGGAATCACATTGCGATGTTTCTTCTTGTGTTACGAATGCTATTTATTTATTAATTTTATTTTACTTTTCTTTCCAAATTAATGTCATTTCGTGACTGCAAATCACTCCACAAATATAACTGTTTCCATGAATTCACTTACCGCCTTTCTAGAGAAACAAATCTACACAATATATTCCAAAAACTAACTAAGCCGCATTACTTTCATAACAAAATTAGCACCTGGGTCGATCGCACTGCCATCTACTTGTCGTCGTCTCGGGGAACCAGTTTCTTGGGTCGTTTTCCACACTACGTTATTCAAGGCGCTGTAATCATAGTCTGCTTAATCATTCCTTAAAGCATTGACTTTAACGCTGTTGTCCTTAGTGTAAACGATCTTAACTGTGTGGAAGTTTTTATGTAAGCCAAAAAATGGTTAAGAGTAAATCCCAATTGATTGTTAGAAATTTAAAATATTATAACTCTGACGTGACGCATATTAACTGTTCTTAGTTCGCTATCAAGGAACGATTTCTCCTAACTAAAAAGGATTCCGGCCTCCGTGGTAGAGTGGTTAACATAGCTTGCTTAAACACCGTCTTGGCATTGTGTTCGTCCGGTGTTCATTGTGACTGCCCCTTCATCAATTTCATCCTCATCGTCGCGTTTACCCAAAAGTGGCAGAAAAGCGAAGTAAAATAAACCAAATCAAACATAAATAAGAATCTGAAGGGAAAAATATTCCATTACCAAAAATAAAATATATAAATATACAGTAATTACTTTGTTGACACTGCAGTTTTTTTTGGCAGTGTGTAGCTGTCTTAGGGTCGTATGTCCGAATTAGCTGACCTCAAAATATACGAAGAGTGAACGATTAATGGAAATGGGGATGCACATTTATATTACTTTAGTAAGCGTTCAGTCGTAAATCCTGTGGACACAGTGTGATTTTCGTGCAAGGAAGGGTTCCTGGGACATCAAATAGGTTGACGTTTACTTATAACATTACGAGGGTATGGATTTCTCTCAACAAGTGCAACAAATCTTTATGGTCATGAAAATTATTTATACAATTTGTTTGAGTAACGTAGTTTTCTACCTCTTGAAATTAATAGTGACTGGAGATGAAAAGACACACGTGGCAGATTGTAACGTGCTTTGAAGACAGAGGTCTTAAGTTCGAACCATGATTAAGGCATGTTTGCCCCATCACATCCATGTTATCAATTGGTCAATCATTCTCATCGCCACGGATTAACCAAGAGGCAAAAAGGCAACGTAATATATCCTAAATAGAAAACAATACAGAAAAGGGACAAGGAAATGCACATATCGTGCCGAGTCGAGGTTGTGTGTTGCAAGACGGAAATGTGTAACTATTATCGCAAGAGCACGTTCAATTATATTAGAGCAGAACCATATATCACAGAATACAGGTGAAATTGTTGTAGGTTGACGTGAATTGTTAATCTGCCTAACTCTTAAAATACTCTAATATCAGGTTTTTTGTTCCACTGATTATTTCAATTTTGAGGGTCTTCCTGACCGAGTGCTTTGCATACTGCTCTATGAAACCAGAGACCCTATGTTCGATTGATTGATTCATTGATTTGCTTTATTTGACTTCGCTTCTTGTGCCACTTTTGGCTAAGTTACAAATATGGGGGAGGCCTCCCGGATGGCGCAGTGGTAGTACCGTCGCCTTGTGATCAAGGGTTCCCGGGTTCGATACCCGGTGGAGGCACATAGTGGTTCGGATCCCACTTTAAACTGTATATCCAGTCCCGATTAGCCTTACTGTGCATAAAGTGGACTTCAAACACAAACTCAATCGATCAAACTCAATCAAATATGGGGATGAGTGACGATATGATGAAATTGACTAATGTACACTCACAAATCCATGCCCAGGCCAGGATTCGAATGCGGGACGCCTGGCGTCGTAGCGTGATGTGATAACCACTCTGATACTGGGGCTGGAATCTTTTTTTCGAAGCGTGGGTAATATTTAAGAGCATATTGTGTTCGTTCATTTTTTCTGGTCACTCCAACATTCGTCCTTATTGTTGAAAGTAAACAAGAGGGATATAATATGGTCGTAAAAATAGCAAAGTTACATCATATGCCTTTCACGTGGCGAAAGAAATGACTTTCTTTGCTCGTTTTATTTTTATATTTGTTTTAGAGCTAATGAAAAAAGAGAGAAAAGAAACGAAAAAATGGACAACCTATTTTCATTCATGAAGGAAATAAATCGCCAGCTCAGAACCTGATTTCTTGAGAGCTCAAAATGGACAACAAATATTTATTCCGAGGCCGAATGACCACAGAAAGAAAAGCTGTACTAATTCCTTGATGACTCATGGTTAACATTGCTCTTCAGACAGCTGTGCAGCTCTTCCTTATCTTGCATAGAGTTTCGGCATTGACGCTGGAGTGTTTTTTAATTCAATATCTGTTTTTGTTTGTTGCTTCCAATCTAACTAAGAGGAGGGAGACCTTTTTTAAAAGTTCGCCAGTGTACCGAATGTCAAAACTATCACTACGGGATGTTTGGACGATTACGCGAAGTATGTACAATTAGAGCATATGAACACAAAATGAGGAAGAGTTGACAAGCTAGCAGCAGGGCCTCCCCACTGGTGTAGTGGTAACGTCGTCGCCTTGTAATCAAGTGGTCTCGAGTTCGATACCCGCTGGAGGCACATTCGAGTCCCATTTTAAACTGTAGGTCCAGTCCCTATTAGCCTATATATATGTATAGAATGGCCTTGACAATTCAAACAAGACAACAATTCGGCGTGCCAGCTGAGCTATGAAAGAGTACAGTAGGAAAACTTCAAGATAAGGCTTTCTGTTTCCATTCCCACTTTTACTCCCGTGAAGAGTTTCAACTTCGCTATTTTGCCTGTCTGCGGTCATTCAGATTAATCCCCTACTCATCCTCATTGCCATTCCTCCTGTCCCCTCCTCATTCATCGCGGAGAATGGGCAGAGCCTTCTTAAGGATGCGCCGAAGATCTTCGCTACCTACATCCAGAAGATCAAGCAAGCCAATGTCACATGCACTTAGCTATGCATTGCGAACGAGGAGGCAGAAAAAAAAATATATATCGAAGCAACAAGCGATGTTCTTCTGTTTCGCTAGTCACCTCACGCACAATTTCCATCATCGGGTCTTGATAGGCTCCGCGATAAGGCATCCACCCAGACAGTCGGATTCGGAATAACGTGTGCTTGTCGAGATGCGGAGTGGGCTTGTTTTTATGAGTGCATCATGCAGGGTGTACCGATGCTGCCGAAGGGGTTTTGGGATGCTGCTGTAGCTCTTAGAGGAATCGTAAACTAGTTTTGACGCACTTTCGTAATATTTGGACTTCCCACCTCGCGCTGCCAACCGTGTACGAGGTATGGTCGCTTCAGGACTGTTCATGAATGTTTACTCAGTTCGTCTTGGGCGTAGTTTCCCGATTCGCTTCAGTTTCAGTGGCTTGGATCTTACTTAAACATCTTCCGCCTTATAAAAGCTTTGCCTCACCCTCCGAAAGACTATAGTGAACGCAACTCCACACTTCTTCTAAGCTGCTTAGTCGACACTTCGTATGAGGTTGATTTGGGTTGAAATTGTTGCCCATTGGCAACACTGTATGTGGGTGGCGTGACCTTGACTGGACTGTTTTCGTGGCGAGAGCTTTAGTCTATCCGAGCATAAAGTGGACTGAAACTCGCAAGGGATGTTATCTAAGTGTCCCCCTCAGATTTCCATGAAACTTGGCAGGTGTATAAAGGGGCCCAGAGGAAGAAATACGTGTTTTTTTTGTTTCCGCTAAAAAACTGTTTTATGGGGCACCCCCCCCTCAAATGTCAAGATGAGGAGAAATTGAAGTGGGGATCTGACCCCGAAAACACGTAAATATGGCATAGGAAGAACACGCACATATAATTCGAACACACACAGCACAGAACTGTAGGATTGTCGGTACCAAACGCAAGTGCTATCGTGAAGAACGATGGCGGTTGAAGTTCTGTGCTAATAGTACTGGCAGATACGCAAGTGTCCCACTTAGTCCCAGTGCATATCACTGGCAAACACAGTCGAAACAAAAAAAAACAACACGTATTTCTTCCTTTGGGCCCTTCTATACACCTGCCAAGTTTCATGGAAATCGGAGGGGGACACTTAGATAAGCTCCCTTGTCAGTCATTGCGCAAAAATCAATGTAAAAGCTGCATCAATTTTGTGTTTGTAGTTACCACTTTTGCTTTCACCACGAGCGGACTGGAGTTCCATTCCTAGCGGGGATTTCAGTCCTCGATGGTGACACAGCATCTTGAGTGCAACTGAAAATAACCAATAGCAGGCTCTGGTCTATACTCTGTCTCTGGAGCGAGCGAACGAAAGCAAGTCTCTGCGCAAGTAGTGACTCGATGAACTCGACTAATGAACAAGTACGAGAGAACGGAATTACGTGGAGGGAAGGAAGCCTTTGCAGCAGCGTGTACTGCTACGCTTCTCCCACCCGCTCTCTACCCTTCTCTGCCGCTATGGGCGGACTTGCTCCACAGATTCCCGGAATAGAGTATAGAAAACATCGGTCATGGGATGCGGCATAGCCCTTGCCCCCAAAGGGATGTTGCTTCACCATGTTCAGGTGCTGTTGTTATTGTCATTGTATAGGGTTTTTCAATAAGAATGATATGATTTTGAAACGAACTGGCAACTATGCTTCAAATGTTATAACTGTCAGTAGTTGTCATTTGTGCTTAGACTACTGTGACAATTCATCATGGCTAAATGCGCGCTTCAAAGAGTTTCGTTATTATCCAAAAATGTTGTGAAAATAGACGTTCTATTGAACTTGAAACGGATCATAATTTTGGGCAAAAAAATATCTTCTCAGATGAAGCTCATTTCTGGTTAAGATATTCACAAGAAGCCCTTGCATCCGCAAATGGTCACTGCATGGTGTGGTTTATCACATGGTGGCATCATCGGACCATTTTTTTTCCTAACGAGGTAGGAGATGCAGGTTACAGTGACTGGTGAGCGGTACGGATTGATGTCAACAGATTTTTTGTGGCCAAATTTAGATGAAATTGATTTGGAGGACGTGTGGTTCGAACAAGACGGTGCCACATGTCACACTGCTAATGCCACTATCGACGTATTGCAAGAACAGTTTGGTGCAAAGATAATTTCAAGAAATGCAACTGTTAGTTGGCCTCCAAGAAGTTGTGATTTAACTCCTTTAGATTGCTTTTTGTGTGGTTATTTGAAATCTATAGTCTATGCAAACGGACCACGAACCCTTGATGCATTAAGATTGAACATCGAACGCTGCATTCGTTACATTAGGCCCCGAGTTATTGCACAAAGTCATCCAAAATTGGGTTCATCGAATTCACTCGTGTGCACGAAGTCGAGGTGGACACTTAAATGATGTGTTATTCAAAACATAATGTAATTAACTATGCTTCAAAATAATATGAAAACTTTGGTTGTATCTGAAATAGTTTTTATTTTATTTCATTGTAAAATCATATCGTTCTTATTGGAAAACCCTATATATGACGACCAATCTAGCCGGATTCTCAGGATTGTAGCTCGTAGTGTTGTCAATTGATTTTGCACCTGTGGTAATGAAAGCGACACTCAAGATGATGATGAAGGGTTGAAGCAGATAAAGAAAAACCATAAAGAAACCTTCTCTGCAATCGAAACACTTCTACTGATGCTAACATTATACAACAGAGGCGAGCTGTTGACTGTGTGATTACAGAAGTTCAGATGATATGCTCTGCTTTGGAGCCGACGTGCGTGGCGGAGAGGTTAGCACAGTGCGCTACGACGCCAGGGGTCCCGCGTTCGAATCCCGGCCTGAGCATGAGTGATCTTTGTGAGTGCCCCTTAATCAATGTCTTCATAACGCTCATCCTCATATTCGCGATTAGCCAGAACAACCACTCAGTTTCTGCTTTGGGGATAGTGATATTTGTACACATACTCGAAGCCTGTTAGTGGCACTTGCTAACCGGACAAAACCCCGATTATCTCTAACAAACACTTATACAGTAGCGACGATTGGGTGCCAAAACTGGGGGGCAAGGACAGTTGGTAGGTAAGGCTTAGTATTAAGAAGTCATATTGCCAAAGACTGCCTTCCTACGCCTCCTAATCGCCGCCCCTGCTTATAAATGTAATATTCCCTTCCTCGATTAACCCGCTCTTGACTGACAATGCAGTCTAAAAAATCAAGCTTGTAGTCTTCATTCATAGATGGCAGCAACAGATTATCATGTTTGTTATTAGATAAAGCATTAAGTAAAGGTAGAAAGTTGATTATTCTTCTATACCTTCTTATACACGATAATTGATCTTTAAAAGGTACAAGAAATATAATATATGTGATTGATTTTTTTTATAACAATGTGCATTTTAAATTCAACTCTTCTCAATAGTCAACCTCTCCAAGAATTCATTAGGAAAGTTATGAGAAGAAACACCTGTTCGTCGATAGATAGTATGGTAAAGCCAAGTAGTAACATTCGTACTTCGATGTTTCAAATGGATTGCTAGGTACCTGGACTTACCCTGTGTTAATGGCTAGTAATAAAAGGGGTTTCTCGAATCGACTTTTTTCTTAAACATCCTTATTTATAACTAGGCTTAGTTTTAGTTTGCTAAAAGCTTAAGATATCATACTAGTCTTGCAGACTATTTTTTTCAGTAAGGAGGGGTATATTATTACTCAAGGTACCTTACTACTAATTGAATTCCACCGCCCTATTCGTGCTCACAGTCGGGCCCTACATAGACTGTGTGGGGATGGACAAATTGCTTGTAGGTTATACTTAATTTTTTACGGCTACCGTCACAAGGGTCTCCAGGTGGAGCCACTTTTAGAAGAGCATTGACTTAAATTGAGGTCTTCTCAGGTGGTCACTGGAAGACTGAAACTTCTATTGTTTTGAATACTTAAAGAAATGTTAAACATAAAGGACACTTTTTTTTAAGGAAATGGTAATGAAATCTGCTTCCATTGATTTGAAACCTAGAATTTGGCGGTGAAATACAGGAAAAATAAATAACCATTTGTAAGCATTGGTATCCAAGTTTCAAGCAAAGAAGCTCTTGGTTGCGGCCGAAGAAGCGTATCTCATGAGGGTGAAACTCGGGAGGTCAGGACCTGCATGTGTGATAGTGACAACGGGGGCAGAGGGCAGACAGAGTGGCCAGGGGGGTGGAGTAAGAGGAAGCACGCATCACGCATCTCGAAAATGATGCGTATTCAAGGTGCGTAACGCTGCATTCCACTGGGAAGGAGAAGATGGGCCCTGAAAAGAAGTTGGTCGTGGAGCATACACAAATCACATTCGCTGCATTCCGAGGTGGAGAAATACACGTTACACACTCAACGCAGTAATGGAAGGGACCTTACAAGGCAGTGTTGCCAGACTCTACTTCTATCTTTATTATTTTGCGTCTCTTTTCTTCGGTTTTTGGCTAATCGTGAAGATCAGGACGAATGGTTAGATGATGAATGAACTCGTAGGTCTGGATTCGAACCTCGAACCTCGTTGGGCCAAGACTTGGTTTGTTCGGCCACGGTGTTGACACCATGAAACCTGAGGGAATATAGCAATCAGTTCTATGATTGGTTATATTTTCACATATCCTGACATTTTCTTCAAGAAAATGGGCCTATATAAGGCAACACCATCCCTCCGACACACTTTGGACACGTTACTGTGATTTGGATATAGCAGACAGCTAGACATTATGTGCATAACTAAGAGTACTTCATCTTGGTCGTAATTTGCGAGTTATTTTTTAATAACTATAATCCGTATTTTTTGTTTCATGACTGAAATTTGTGATTTTTTTTTTGTTTGTTTGTTTTCGTTTCTGTGCATTGGGGAACACATGGTAACTCCTGGTTGCAATTACATGTAATTTTAATTACTGTTTTAGCGCCTGGTTAATCGCTACGATGAGAATGTTGCGATTAGACATTATTAGATGAAAAAGGTTTCAACGCTGAAGCACGGAGACTTGATTGATTGATTGAATTATGTTATTTTACGTCGCTTTTCGCCCACGCGACGATGAGGATGAGCTATAGTATGATGAAATTCATGAAGGGACTCTCATAACGAACACCCATAACCAGGCCGGAATTCGAACCCGGGATCGCTAGCATCTTATCGCGCTGTGCTAACCACTCCGCCACGGAAGACTGAAACTACCAAACGGTCAAGGAGACCTGATAAAATTTATGTTGTGGGCGCGGTATTCGAGAATAATAGTAATAAGCCGGAAATAATATTTTTTTTCCGTGGCACATCCAGGTATATCCACATCCTTACAAAATGTGTTGATTGGATCTTGGTGGTACTTGGGTAGATTTGACGTAATTCAGCATAAATGCATTAGTAATACGCTTAGGAAAAGACACTGAACGATAACATATTTTAAAGAAGTTTTTTTTAAAATATAAGTTAATAGTAATAAGGAGACACGAAGGGCGTGACAACGTTTCGAAGAACTTCGGCGGTTTCTTACGATAGAAGGGAAATTTCTCAAGCATTTTCTATTTCAGAGTTTACCTCCAGAGTGAAGGTTCCCTTCATGATTGGCTGATCCTGCCGTATGGGCGTGACGTCACTGATTTATGTAGCTCCCTTTATATCGCAGCCTTGCTTTCGGATTGCAATTGATTGCCACATTTATGTTGCTGGATCCGAGACGGATTCGCTTTGTTTAACGTGGCGTCGTGGCCTGTTTTTGCGCCCCATCAGTACTTTATTTTTGTTTTTCCGCCGACCGTGGCACGGCGGTCCACGCGATGATCTGCGACGCTCGGAGGCTGCTCAACGAGAAGAGATTTATCTGCGAAGGATTCCGAAGGCGATCGCTCCTTCCATTGACTCGAGGAAATAAATAGGCCCAGACGAATGTCTTGTCTGTCGTCTGCACGCCGTGGGGGATTTTTGCAAGGAAGTTAATGCCACCGAAGAAACGCGGAACACGGTGCCGAATTCAAAACAAGTCGTTGGATTGAGAAAAAAAGGCAAAAAAAAGATTCCAATCTTGTTATGGCACCGGGATAAGATTTAAGAATAGCCTTGTTGTTGTCTCGTGCTTGCGTCTTGCCGGTTCTGTGCCGAATTCTCGGCATTTATAATAGACAGAAAGATGAAACGTAGCGATGATGTAGCAGAGTCCATACCGGTCACCAGATAAAATTCAATTTAACAAATTCACAGAAGTCGTATTAGCCCAGGTTTTAGGGCAGGGGTTTTGGGCCTACAGCTACGAGCCTTCACTGGCGAAATTATGCTTTGAAAATGGTCACAAAATAGAAAGATGAGGTAAATGAAACTGTGGTAAAATATAAGAAAAAGTATTTGCTTAAAAGTTATAACTAAAATTCTGTAATGGGGAGAGTCATAAAGTCTTTTACATAAGTATATGTTCTTAAATGCATGTGAAGGACGCGGCCTCCCCGATGGTGTAGTGGTAACGTGTCGCCTTGTAATCAAGGGATCCCGGGTTCGAACCCCACTTTAAACTGTAGGTCCAGTCCCGATTCGCCTATATGTGTGGACTTAGAAACAATAATTCAATTCAATTCAGTACATAGGTTATGCGGGTTTGTGGACATTTCTTTAGACGTTTAGTGTATTCAGCTTATTTCATTTTCCACTAATTTTAAGGCTTTGTCCACACGATACACTTTCTATGCCAGAGTAATGAGGAACAATCTTCAGATTTTAACTTGAATAGTGTTAGAAGAACAGATAAGCACCGCTATAACGCAATCCATTTTATACCACGCTCCATGGACGTCCGTAATGGGGGGGGGGGGGGGCAAAGGGAAACCACGCCTTGGAAAATGAATCTCAAAACTAAAATTATACATTCTACACACAATTTCATTTCAGTCACAGTCATTTATGTTAATCATTATAAGGGCGTTGCAGCAACATGATGACTTCAGACTTAAGGATTTATTTTTTTTTTTTTTTTTTTGGGAAGCAACACTATTATTTCGAGAAATATGCTTCGTTTGCCCCGATGGATAAAAATACCTTGCTTTCCCCTCCCTGAAATACATCTTGCGGACGTCCATGCCATTCTCGATTTGATTGATTTTAGATCAAATTTTTGTTCAGTGCATAATATTGCCACCCACCCACACACCTACAGATTTTTGCAGGGCTTCAATTGTTGCAAACAGTACGGCAGGATCTTCAACTACAAAACAATATTATGCCATTGTGATAAAGTTAGGATATCTTATTTGTTTTTAGTATATTTGTGCATTTTGTAGGAGGAACGGGTGACTCTGTCTAAACACTCTGTATACGGTGTGAATATTTCGGTTGTTCGTGTTACTAACCATCAAGGTTACAGTTACGTGACTTTTTGATCACCTTGTACATAGTTCATGACACCACCTGAGAGCTACGAATCATTGTCTGGAAACTGCTTCTGAATCCGTGCACAGCATAATCTGTCATTTCATTACTTCTCCGTCCATGACCGGGCGTTCATCTTCCTGCAACCTCAATCCGACCTGGAGGCAGGACCACAACTTGGAAGGTCGTAAGTGACCAAGCATCATCCAGGTAAAGGGATAGACAGCCAGGGTTGCCAGGCCCATATAGATGTTCGTTGTTATACCGATTCTCGGTCAAGATTAAGACTATCCCGCAGAAGATGCAATTTGTAGGGAGGACTGCAGCTGAAGCACAGTCCATTTCCAACTTCTTTGAACGAAGTTTAGCTTCTACTGTCGCTGTGTGCTGAGGGATACGAATTGATCATAGCTTGTTTCCTACTGACTAAGATGACTAGTTCGATTCATTATCTGACCAATTAAGACGCCGGGTTCGAGTTCCGATCTGGCATGGTTGTTTCTTTATGAGTGTCCGTCAATTTCGTTTAGTTATCATTGATTTTCGACTTTCCGATTAGCCTAAAGAGGCAGAAAAGTGACGTAAAATAAAAATGGTAAAGTCTTGAAACCTCGTTTGGTCCAACCTGTTAGCTATCCCGCGGTGGCAATGACTCGACAGTTTCTCTACCAATCATAAACGAGGAAAATGTCAGCTAGGCGGCGAGGAGCGAATGGAAAGCAGAGAAGCAACGCTGACGCATGCGCTGTTACCACTTCGTAGTTTATTCCTCACTTTTTTTTATGTCTTAAGGAGAAGAGGGACAATTACGCACCAGTTGCGCATTTATTTCAATATCGTCGAAATCGGCACTATATGTACTAAAAAAAACCTTCACTATGCAAGAGAGTATGAATTTCTCTCCATATTGACAGTGGAAGCGGTTTTTTAAGGTAATTTTTAAGCTAGACACGATGTTTGAAAAATATGATCAATATGTATTTACAGAATCCTATGTATTCCTTATGGGAAATCAACTTTAACTTCAAGTTGCGGCTAATCAAATGGGAGTTTCGACTTTTCCTACGACTAAGACATTGTTCAACGGGTTCAACGTGTCCTTTTCCCGTCCATGTACTATTCTACGTCATTGGATGTTAGATATTACCAAGAGAACGAATAAAATAATGGTCCCATAAACGTAATGCATTTCTCCTTGCCTCTTACGGCCATCCTGGCAGTGTTGCCAAACCTGGTGTGCATAAAAAAGCTAAATGCCACCTGAAATAGAGCTAAAGTTCACTTTCAAGGAGATAGATTAACGAAGGCTGCATAAAGTGCCTCCTAGGGTAATTTTAGGTGTCAGAGGGGCACTGCTATTCCCTTTAACTTTAAAGTGATAACAATTTATTCTTAGTTTTCACAGTCTAGATTTGGCGGCATCAGCCATCTCAATAATCCACCAATGGCTGCATGAAATTGTAAATAAATCCCGAGTAACAATATTATGTCATATTCACGTCAGGTACGGTGCTATAAGAAAAGCAGCTGAGGAGGTAACAGGGGGGTGGGGCGACGCAGCCAATATAACAATATCACATCATGTGCAAAATACAGGGTGTTTCATAAAGGACTTTACAACTTTGTAATTATATATAAATTTATTCACACGCCTCACAGAGCTGGTTTTGGTGTCATTTTGTAGCAAAATACCAGGCGCGTCGCCTGATAATGTTCGCATGAGCACATGAACACTCATGTACATGTCTTAAATTACGTATATATTATGCTCACAAAAATACGTATATTTAGTCGAAAGAATACTATGTTTGATGTACGAGTATATACACACAATTTACTGTGACACGACTTCTTTTACGTCTGATAACATCTCTAGATAGTTGGTAACCATGACTCCTACGGTGTTCCACGGAGGGCGTTGAACACAATTGCTGTGCGTGTTGCATAGATCTGACAGCTAAGCGGCTGTTGGCCACTATACCCCGAAGATGTTCACTTCGCTGTGCGAACGCTGATGCAAGCGGAAATACTTCTTACATTCGGCACCAGAGTGCAGCATATACAAGGCATGTCTAGGGGGACTCGAAAATGTATGTGCTACATAGTTGCCAACTTTATGGAGAATTCGCTAAACCTGGCAGATTTTTAAGGGGGAGAAGGACAATTTCCGCTATGTCCTTCTTGCATTACTTCAAATATAGCGTGATTTTGGGGGGAAATTGTTGAAAATAATTTGAACGGTTATTCTCACTTTTTCAATTGAAGATGAAGTTACAAGGGAGACGAGTAAATCTGCATTCAGTACAAGAACATTATTGTGAACACTCGTATGCGAACCGCACACGACGCCACTGCAAAATACATCAAGTTTTGACCCACATAGTAGCTTAGTTCCGAATCACACCGCCGCTAGTGCTAGCGACAGTTGTACCAAATTGGCTACCTTCACTGGTTTCCAGCGAGTGTTTGCAGAGTTTGCAAATTCACTTCCAGCAAGACGGCGCACCGCCACACTACCTCAGTAACCGCTTTCCAAATCAGTGGATAGGTCGAGGTGGGCCAATTGCATGGCCACCTCATTCACCAGACCTGAAACCTCTTGATTTTTACTTCTGGGTATTTATCAAGGATCAAGTTTTCGGACCACCCCTACCTGCTACACTCGCTGATCTCAGAGCAAGAATCTACGCTGCAGTTGAGGAAGTTACGCCTGACATGCTGCAGTGGGTTTGACAAGAAATCGACTTCAGATGGGATGTCTGCCAAATTACCAGTGGAAGTCACATTTGAACCTTACTAAATTATAGGGTATAAACTTGATGTATTTTGCTACAAAATGACACCGAAACCAGCTCTGTAAGTCGTGTGAATAAATTTATATATACTTACAAAGTTGTAAAGTCCTTTATGAAACACCCTGTATGTACTCATGGCAAAAGTTGGTCTATGTGGGCCGGAGCCAGTGATGGCATCATACTGTGGCAGGAGGCGGGTACCACAGTTCACAGCCAAACGAGTGCACGAAAGAGCCAGATCTGGCTCCAAAAGAGCGAAGCTGGCAAACAGTGGTCGGCAGCTTCCGAAGAGAGAAGGACCTACGGCAAATTGTCCCTCCCCCCCCTTAAGAAATCTCGTTGGGCCTAGATTCAGCGAAACTTGCTAGTGTTGTATTCTGCAATCCTGTGTAGCGCGACTCATACGGCGGAGGTGTCGGGTCGGACCTCACGTTAAACTATTGGTCCAGTCTCGATTAGCCTACGTGTGCATAAAGTGGACTTAAGGGGTGTGAGTTATGGAATTTTCCCGAAGTCACCTCTGGTTATTTTCATCAGGCAATAATACTCAAGAATTGTGTTGCCATGAATTTTAGGAATTGTATGCCTGTCTTCTGTTTTTTCTAGGTTGAACAGGACGTTCACCTGAACCTCCTAGAGTCTGTGATGCCTAGCACTATGTAGCTCCTTCGTGATTTGGTTGGTTCCTTTATTCAGTAGACGTCAGATGTGGACGGGGGCCGTCCGTGATTTTCTGTCCCAGCATTAGCCTCGAAGAGCTGAGGAAAACTGCTGGAAACAATGGATCAGAGCAACCTCACGAAAAATGAATAATTGTCCAACGTTAATCATTCACCTAATCTCGTTCCGTTTTTTCCTATTTTTTTTTTTTTAAGAAGATGGCATATTAATACTATCTTCATTCGGATATTAATCGTACGACACTGCAAAATTTATATGGCAAAGTTTTGGCAACCCTGCGAAAGAGCATTAGACCGCAACGGAAAACTGCGCACTTGGCGCTCGTTACCGCTAATTGGCAACACTGCGAAACTGCGCTCGTCAAAAGCATTGTCGT
Organism: Lepisma saccharinum; assembly: GCF_977018435.1. Taxonomy (NCBI): domain Eukaryota; kingdom Metazoa; phylum Arthropoda; class Insecta; order Zygentoma; family Lepismatidae; genus Lepisma; species Lepisma saccharinum. Next base: position 59,874,330 of record NC_139242.1, on the reverse strand, counting down.
CATAGCAACTGCGGAGCGCCGTTACAAAAAGGCCCTCGGAGACTTGTGAGGGCGCTTGTTTCAGCCAAGGGCCCCGTGACTACGTCCTCCCAAAAAAGTGCATTCTCGGCGTAGCCAGCGGGGGGGAGGAGGGGGTCAGAGCTCGGAGGAATACCACCAGCTTTGTTCTCCTTCGCACGCCGATTATCTCGGCCATGTTAGAACATGAAGATCCGGAAAACCTTGTCCTGTGATATATGCTCGAAAGACAAAGTGTAGCCTAGCATTGCCGCTGGGAATTCCCGGTACGCCTGCTGATAACGGGAGCCAAGATGAATTTCTCTGTTTCACCAGATGTTACAAATTGGGCTACTCGTGAATGCATTCTTGGAGTTTTTGCAAACCCAGGTATGTGTGCGTTGTTATCGTATGAATGCGTATTTCCCTCTTGAGAAACACATGGTTCTAAAGATGCGCATGCTTGCTAGACCTACTCTGCATAGCGAACAAGCTGGAGAATCCGAGCATAGTCGTAACTTGAAGGGGGCATGGGGGGGAATTCGCCCCCTCCAGGTTTCTTGAACTTTATTACATTTTGGGATATTGTTTAAAATCTTCTGGAACCCGAAGTTCATGTTTTGCCCACAAAATTAGGCTCCAGGTCACGCTGCTGCAATTAAGAATAAGTACAGGGTGAGTCACAATTGTTGAACTGCCAGTATTTCATTAAACTATCCAGCCTGGCTGTTGCCTACTGTGCAGTGAGCTCGCCGGCTAACAGCAGTGTTGCCCTGTCAAGAAAAGTGAAAAAAAATGCGAATAGAAATAAATTAATTAATTTTCGGGACGTTGATGCAGAAATTGAAAATATTAATCAGTGGTTCTCTAGAAACACCCTTTCGCGGTGTTCAGTTAAAATTTAAATATTTTCTGTCGACTGGTTCTCGTGATAATCGTGAACAAAGTTACCCCGATAAGCTTACATGGAAAATGCTCAAACTTTTCGCTGGGGTAGGAGATCGCCTAAGTAATCTCCCTTGTAGCCCTCTCACTCACGATTTTGCCAGTGCCTAAACTTGCTTAGATGAGATGACTTCCGGCACAATGAGGTCTCAACCATCTAGGTATCTCTTAAGACTCATAAAGTTTTTGCGTTTTAGACCAACTAAACGTATAACGCTTGTCATAACCTTCCACCAACTTCAAAGGTTTTAGTGGATATGTGAAATTTCAAAGAAATTCATGAACTTACAATTAATCCAAGGCTTTTACAACTAACGTTTCACGCCAACCGTTAGGTGGCGCTAATGTTTCCCCCGTATTAGCTTTTAAGGAGGAAGCAACACATCTATTGTAGATTCAGGACATTTGCTAACGCATGCGTATAATTGTGTGGCATGAAACCTTAGCGTGTGTTAACGTGAAATTTCATCCAGATCGTTACACACTGATTAAAGAACCAATGGGCGCTTCCAGTAACGCTGAACATAGTAGCAAATGTTGACCTACTACGTCAGACAGTTGTGTGGCCTTTCCTGGATGCAGAGTTGAGAGGTAGCGACGTTCCAGCTGCTAACAATTGAAAATCACATGCGTTTCGCGTGTGGCGTCTGCAGCGAAAATGGCAGGGCGTGTTGTGCTGGTGAATACGGTGCCACTATTCATGGATTATGAATCGATGAGGATCAGTGACGAAGCGTGGTGTCGCTGGAAGGGGTAGGCACAGGCGTGTGAGTTCGTGTTGTTATAGGTGCGACTTTTTTTAAAAATGAAAAATATAACCTTCAAAGTTATTTTTCAACATGTAACACCATATTATTGCATCTATCAACGTACCTGAATAGTAACTCTTGATGTGTGCTAACTCGTAAATCGTATTTCTTCATTTTATTGTAATTTGATGCTTTAGATGTCATTCGAGAGGCAGTCTTCAATGTTCCGATGCCCCTTCTTTCTTCCTATGCCCGGTTATAGGCTTTTATGCTTGTTTTTGTAGCATTCCAGAGTAATATAAGTCATTATTCCCCTTGCTCACTTCACGCTCACAACAATGAAAGCCGGTCCCCGTGGCGGAGTGGTTAGCACATCGCGCTACGACGCCAGGGGTCCTGGGTTGGAATCTCGGCCTGGGCATGGATGTTTCTGAGTGTCCGCAACAGGAGTAAATCGCGAAACTAACGAAAACGCAGAACACTGCGAAACATTTTTTCGCCCTCGGAACAAGTTGTCTTTGCCTTTCTACCCTCACCTTCCCTTTCCCCTCGGTGGAAACAGATGTGAAGCCCAGTTTGTACCGTGTGTCCAGCGCTGCCAACCTCCCAAACAGGAAAAGTGTGCTGATTAAACTCTTAAATTTTGCTAAATGTAACTAAATTGTAGGGGTGTGCGGGATCCCGAAAAGTCGGGACCGGGATCGGGAAAAAATTTCCCGAATGACTTTCCGACTTTTCGGGATCCCGAGCTGTCGGGAAATACCGAATGGTCATTTTAAGAAGTTGTTCATTCTCGACGTTTTCCGCATTGTAAGTGTCTGGAACTTATCGGTAATTGTTTGTTTTTACTCCAGAAATGCAAAAACAATCATTTAAGTTGAAAATGAAGTGTACGATTCGAGATTTTTACAGCTTCGGGAAATTTCGAACATTTCCCGTCCCGAAAATTTCCCGACTTTGTCAGGAAACTGCGAATTATTCCCGTCCCGAATGTCGGTATTAAAAAAAATTCCCGTCCTGACCAAAAAAATTCTGTCTCGCACACCCCTACTAAATTGTTTGGTTTGAGTTGGTGTTTTAAGTCCACTTTATGCACAGTAAGGCTAATCGGGACTGGACCTACAGTTTAAAGTGGGATCCGAACCACTTCCCATACAGCACACCAAGTTTCAGATATATTTCAGAAATATTACAATCTTTCATATATGTTTCTAACATTCTGGTTTCGCGTTGACGTTACAGAAAGCATCACATGAAGTCCCAGTTTTGTTTCTGAAACATTGCAATGTTATAGTTTCATTGTATAGTTTCTGCAACGTCTAATTTTTCTTACATCTCTGAGAAATGTTTCAGAGACATTTCCGCAACGTTGGATTCGGTCATCATGCATGCATGCGTGGCGGCCATCCGAGACATTTTCTGCGGCGGCCATGTTGTTACCTTCAACGCTGACCGGGAGTCGTGCACATCTTATGAAGAATAATGTTGTTTATTGAGTGGTAAGTTGAATATTATTAATGCCAAAGTGTGTTTAATTGTGTTATACTTATGCACGCTATCCTATTTAATCTGTGTTGTGTAAGATGTGTGAAAAAGTGAGTGGAAACAAGGCAGTTCAAGCCAGTGTTTAAAGAAGTATTTGGTTTTGTTTGTTTCATTAAAATATGTGGACGTAAAGAAGCACTGAACTTCTCCACCTCATGAAACTATAATCGCGAGAAATAAGTTGCCTGCGTTGTGTGTAGTGAAAAAGTGAATGGTCTAGACGCAAAGTATTTTCCTGCATGTTTTTACTGTTAAAAATAGCTATATAGTTTTCATTTACGGTATATGACCACCCCCCTAAATTTTGCACAAAATTTGTCCTCTCCTTTTTAAAAAATGTTGTTTCTCACTTCCCTGTGCGTAGTGAAGAGGCGTAGAATAATACCACGTAAGTTTTGTTACGTTCAGAGCCTCTATCTAATACAAATTACGAATCAACTAATTTGTTCTGTGACATCGTTACGTAATTCAAGTCTACGGCAGCACCACAGTCATGGTCATACTTGTTAGATCAGCTCTCGATTGGTTGCACAAGCTTTCAAGAATAAAATTATCCTATGAAAAAACCTTTAATAATAGCTCAAATGAACATAGCAGTCATAATCAAAATTCTGTTTACAATGAAGTGCAATTTATAAACAAAACAAACATGATACTGGCTTTAAAAAAACACAGCCCTCTGAAAGTGACAGTATGCCATGACTACAAGTAGTGTCACAGTGCCATGACTAGACAGTGTATATTATAAAAAAATAACTAGCAATGTCAGACAATTAGGCTAGTGTTCATATAAGTATTTTGACCTGTCTCATTATTCACTATAATGTGAGAAATTCTTGTTATGAAATACATGTAAAATCAAAAGAGATTTTGTTGTATACTTTCATTTTTTCATGCTGCACAAGTTGCAGATGTTGTATTTAACTTGGCATGATAAAAGAAAGATGAAACATGAAAAAAAAATTCTGCGGAATGCCGAGGAATTTTCTAAAAAGTAGATGGAAACACTGATTTTCACTAATATTAATGACTTGGATGTTACATAACATATTGAGCATTCACAAAAATCTTTATGCTAGTTCTGAGCAAATAATAAGAAGTAAAAGCAATTTTTCTTGCCAAAATTGAATCTGTTTCACGCCATTCTCCAAGGTTGCCTTTATAAAAAAACTGAATTGTGCTGACATGAAGAATGTAAATTCTTGATGTTGCTTTGCAATTTTCTTCAATGCTAAGATGTTTATGACTCCAACAGTTAGTTTTTATGCAGATTTAGCAGTAATTAAGTATTCTATGGCTGTTTCAAGATTAGTTTCTTTCACAAGAATGATCATTTTTGGACAAAATTTGGATTTCAAGTTACAATAATTTAAAACTATGAAACAATACAAATATAATATACTAGATTTAGGTCATTTGTGGTTCAATTGTTACTATTAAGTTTCAAGAGGTAAAAAAATTGTAATATTTAGTTGTTTTTATGCTAAAAATCCATACAATCATCATTTCTTCGTAATTAGGTAGGTAGAATTATGGATTATTGACAAAATTAAAATAAAAGGTTAAAATCAAATTATGATACTGCACGATTGCACAAGTTGCAGATATTGTATTTAACGTGGCATGATAGAAGAAAGATGTAAAAAAATTTCTGCGGAATGCCGAGGAATTTTTTTAAAAAAAGATGGAAACACTGATTTTCACTAATATTAACGACTTGGATGTTACATAACATATTGAGCATTCACAAAAATCTTTATGCTAGTTCTGAGCAAATAATATGAAGTAAAAGCAATTTTTCTTGCCAAAATTGACTCTGTTTCACGGCATTCTCCGAGGTTACCTTTATGAAGAAACTGAATTGTGCTGACATGAAGAATGTAAATTCTTGATGTTGCTTTGCAATTTTCTTCAATGCTAAGATGTTTATGACTCCAACAGTTAGTTTTTATGCAGATTTAGCAGTAATTAAGTATTCTATGGCTGTTTCAAGATTAGTTTCTTTCACAAGAATGATCATTTTTGGACAAAATTTGGATTTCAAGTTACAATAATTTAAAACTATGAAACAATACAAGTATAATATACTAGATTTAGGTCATTTGTGGTTCAATTGTTACTATTAAGTTTCAAGAGGTAAAGAAAATGGTAATATTTAGTTGTTTTTATGCTAAAAATCCATACAATCATTATTTCTTCGTAATTAGGTAGGTAGAATTATGGATTATTGACAAAATTAAAATAAAAGGTTAAAATCAAATTATGATACTGCACGATTGCACAAGTTGCAGATATTGTATTTAACTTGGCATGATAGAAGAAAGATGTAAAAAAAATTCTGCGGAATGCCGAGGAATTTTTTTAAAAAAAGATGGAAACAGTGATCTTCACTAATATTAACGACTTGGATGTTACATAACATATTGAGCATTCACAAAAATCTTTATGCTAGTTCTGAGCAAATAATATGAAGTAAAAGCAATTTTTCTTGCCAAAATTGACTCTGTTTCACGGCATTCTCCGAGGTTACCTCTATGAAGAAACTGAATTGTGCTGACATGAAGAATGTAAATTTTTTATGTTGCTTTGCAATTTTCTTCAATGCTAAGATGTTTATGACTCCAACAGTTAGTTTTTATGCAGATTTAGCAGTAATTAAGTATTCTATGGCTGTTTCAAGATTAATTTCTTTCACAAGAATGATCATTTTTGGACAAAATTTGGATTTCAAGTTACAATAATTCTAAACTATGAAACCATACAAGTTTAATATACTAGATTTAAGTCATTTGTGGTTCAATTCTTATTATTAAGTTTGAAGAGGTAAAAAATTGGTAATATTTAGTTGTTTTTATGCTAAAAATCCATACAATCATTATTTCTTCGTAATTAGGTAGGTAGAATTATGGATTATTGACAAAAACAAAATAAAAGGTTAAAATCTAATTATGATACTGCACGATTGCACAAGTTGCAGATATTGTATTTAATTTGGCATGTTAAAAGAAAGATGAAATATGACATTTTTTCTGCGGAATGCTGGGAAATTTTCTAAAAAAAGTAGATGGAAACAGTGATCTTCACTAATATTAACGACTTGGATGTTACATAACATATTGAGCATTCACTAAAAATCTTTTTGCTAGTTCTGAGCAAATAATATGAAGTAAAAACATTTTTTCTTGTCAAAATTCAATCTGTTTTACAGCATTCTCCAAGGTTACTTTTATAAAAAAAAACTGAATGGTGCTGACATGAAGAATGTAAATTCTTGATGTTGTTTTGCAATTTTCTTTAAGGCTAAGATGTTAATTTTACTTGTGCAAAATATTGTTTTTTGAAATGAAAATTCTGACCAGAATTGATATTATGACATTATTTCCTTTCAGGAAAAAATGAATGTTACTGCACTCCAACAAGAGGTTATAGCGGAGAACCTGCAATGAAATACTTCTTAACAGAACAGAAGCAATTGTATTTTGACAAATTTAGACAAATAAAGAATATATTTTATGAAAAAATATTATTTTTACGTATAATAATTTTTCTTTGAAGTGATGCATGTCCAATTTTTAGACTTCAATGGTGACATGGATAGTGTCTGATCACTCGCTGGTGTAAAAAAATGTATCAAAGTATGCTTCTTTATATTTATTTGGTTCTTTGAATTGATGTTTTAAGTCCACTTTATGCACAAATAGGCTAATCGGGACTGGACCTACAATTCAAAATGGGATCCGTATCACTGCAATGTGCCTCTACCAGAGTTTCGAACCAGAAATTCCTTCATTACAAGGAGCTTAATTCAATTTCTCAGTGTATTCTGAAACTGACCAACTCATCCTAATCACCATAACAATGTTGAAAGTCAAACATGGGTGAAATATAAATGATTAAAAAGTAATAGAAATGAGAACACATAATTATATCTTTGAAGTAAAAATTCAATGGACATTGCTCACAAGTAACATTAAGAGAATTAATTGTTCTAACTAGTAACCACAACCTCTGATACACACTGCACATTTATTATTATAGAGAATGTCAAAACTTTTCATTGATTTATAAATTTTTAGTTATTATTCAATTATATTATTCGTATTGTTACTGCCTAAAAATTGCTAAAGTTTAGCTTGTCTCCACTTCGCACTTGTGAATTGATATTTATTTCCCAGTTGTGGTTACTGGTTCATTTACTGAATTTATTTTGTGGCCAAAGTGTATCTACATTTCTCCAATTATGTAAGTATATAGGATATTATTACATTCATTTTGAATTTTTATTTGAGATACGTAAAAGGTGAGAATGTCACATAGTAAATTTTAGTATCCGAAAGTTATATTTGAAGACATGTGCTCAATTTGTGATGTTTGAAATTAATTTGGAATATTGCTGTGTAATTCTGAAAGTTCGAACACCATATAGGTTGAAAACCATACATGTGGAACATGTATTCTGTCCAGGAAAAATGTTTTCATTCATACAGAGACATTAAAGTAGAATTTTCAGATGACCGTGACTCATAGAATCATGAATGAATTTCATACAACACTAAAATGCTTCCAGCCTCTCATCTATTAGTAGAGGGGACGGGAGCATTATGCTGATCACATCACTCAAATCCCACCTTCTTTGTGACAGGGTGCAACAAACCAATGAGAGCTTATTATTGCATGTAAAACTTTACACACATTTGAAGGTAGTTTAGGATTTGGTGGCGAATACGAGTATTTTTCTTTTTTTAGTTGTAACTGTTGTCTGGTGTGAATGAATGTGTATTTCGTACTTTTATGCACTTTTTCCCCCCCTCGAGAATAATTCTAGCAATTGAGATACGTGATCATTTGAGGTGAGGTAAAATAAATATAATTAAATATAATTCCTAATTAGGTATCAAACATTGTGAATTTTATTTTCAGGAAATGATTTACAAATAAATATTGAAATAAAGGGGCTTAACCCCAATAGGCCCCCTTAAATATTTCACTCGTGAATACAGCACTGATTCCATTCAATATAACCGTAATGTAAAATAATATCACTGTAATGTAGCTGAAATATCACAAAACCTTACGGAAATGTATTTGTAATGTTACACTGACATGTTTCTGCAATGTTACATTGACACGTTTCTGTAATGTTGCACTGATATGTTTCTGTAACATTACGAATGTTATGTTAGATTCGCGGACATTTTTACATTGCTGAAACATACCTGAAACATCACAGTAATGTTTCGCAATGTTGCTGCAATGTTACAATGTTTCACGAATTACGTATCCGTAACATATCTGAAACCATGTTGTGCTGTATGGGTTGTGCCTCCACCGGGTATCGAACCTGGGACCCCTTGATTACAAGGCAATGACGCTACCACTGCGCCATGGGGGAGGCCCTCTACTAAATTGTGCTCGGATGACTTAGGTCTTAAGTTCATTTTATGCATCTAATTTGGGGGGAGTTGTGATGTGAATATGCGTTGTTGATTAGTTAAACAGTATTGGTAATTTCCCTATTAAATTAATTACAATGGTTTGACCAATATAATTGGTTCAATATAACGCTTGAAAAAGTTTGAGAAAATTCGACGACTAAGAAAGGCGGCGGCTTGTTTTATCTGTGACCCCAACTTTCTACCAGTTTCCTTCAATAAAATGTTTCTCGTGAACTAAGTAAGGAAAGATAAAGAAAAGATGAAAAGAAGACGGTAGACCAGATGTGGCCGGATCTGCATGCTACGTTTTATTTGAAACAAATAAGATCTGCAATTTTTTTTTATTATTTTATTTTCATAATATATTCCTCTGAATTCAATTTATCTGTCTCCCAGGAACGCATGTTTGTAGATGATGTTATATTTTACCATTATGCCAATCCCATGGTGCTAGGTACCAACAAAGTTCACATTGTACTACGTTTAGCACAATTATGCTTGGGCTGGCATCACTGCGTGAGGCCGGACTCACTGTGTCCATTTCGGGCGAACGCGCCCCTAAAATTATGCTTTCCCGCATGAATCACATAGACTGTTATGGAACCAGCTGAGGCCCTCCGAGAAGTAGTTCGACATGCGACGGTAGAGCCCCTGGCAATTTGTGGAAATTATCGTAAGGCCTAGAATTTTAGTTTTCTTGTATTAATGAAATTGTAAGTAATAATATAATCCGTAATAGCCAAATATATTAGGGTAGGCCCGGCCTCCGGGCCTCTTATGACGCTTCGCCACTGATGAGGATGTAGGTGTGGATGCCATTTTCCAAATAATAGTGTGTGGTAAAGCACATGCGTAGACCTAGAGATACAATTGGGGGGGGGGGGCATGTTATATTCCTAAATTGAGAGCTTTAGTTACAACAGATTCTCCGTGGTTACAATTTTCTCCAAAATAGTAACCATGGAGGAGTGACATCGAGTGTAGTAAGTTTGTGGCAAATTTTATTTAAGGATCTATGCTCAAATTAAAAATTATTTTCGTATAGGAGTGCAAGTTCGACAGAACTGTGTGTGACCTTATCGGTTGTAAACCTTTGTTATAACATGAGCTACACTAAATGTGAAAGGTACATTAATTTCGAAAGCGTGCTTTGGAATGAGATCGTTATTCCTAAATGGTTTCATGCCATTGCTAATAGGACAATAATTGTTTGATTTAATTTTTGTTATGTAGTGTCTCTTTTCTGCAACTTTTGGCTAATCGCGATGAGTGATATGATGAAATTCATGAAGGGACGCTCACAAAGAAGACCCTTGCCCAGGCCGGGATAAAAAACCAGGAACCTTAGTGTCGTAGCACGCCATGCTAACCCTTTCGCCACGGAAGGCGTGTTAAGAACAGAAATGTTAATCAGTGAGCATAATTTGCAATATTGTATAAGGGTGTTGTGTTTATAACTAATCATCTAGTTTTCACGTAATAATGTTTGACATAGTTAAAATTTGCTTTCATAGTTGAGAAAAAAATCTGTAAATAAAAGGAATACAAAGAAATATATATGCATGAAGTGGTCTTTCTACGGGAATATGCCACAGAATTTTTAGTTGTCTTTATGATTCACTTTGTATGATCATCGTGTAAGTTATTGTAATACCCCCTTCGTCCAATGCATTTTCAACTATCACACTCCTTAAATTAACGGTGCATTTCTTGATATCACGCTCCCTCGGAAAACATGTATTTCACACAGAAAATAGCCTCGATACTTGATGCCATTTTTCTTCCAAAAAGAAACTGGACACGTACTTGAAGGGACATTCACAAATATCATCCCGGAGAAGTTAACACAGCACATTACGACGCCAGGAGTACCGGGTTTGAATCCCGGCCTGGCCATGGGTGTTCTTTGTGAGTGTTCCTTCATCAATTTCATCATATCATCACTCATCGCGATTAACCAAAAGTGGCAGAAATACGAAGTAAAATAAACCAAATCAATCAACCAAATCCATATATCGGAGTCGAACCCGGAACATAGGCATCGAGATTAAAAGTCGATCACTTAACGTTTTCTTGGTCTCAAGCTGGACACGTATGACTTAACAAGTTTAAAAACAAGACGCTGCAAATACCTGTTGCGCATTTCACACCACATTTCCCCACTCCATTCTCCCCAGCGACGTTGGTTCGCAGTGTTGCAACCTGGAGGGAGCGGAATGGTCTGAGGATTTTCAACGAAATTTGTATTCGCTTCTTCCTGGACTGTATTCTACCTGTCGGAGTACAGAAATTCAGCTCACCTTTCACCAACGACTCTTTTTCTTCTTTTAAAACTTGGCCTCACCGATGGCGCAGTGGTACCGTCGTCGCCTTGTAATCAAGGGGTCCCGGGTTCGATTCACGGTGGAGGCACATAGTGGTTCGGATCCCACTTTAAACTTTAGGTCCAGTCCCGATTAGCCTTACTGTGCATAAAGTAGACTTAAAACAACAAATCAATCCAATTCTTTTAAAACTTGAGAAACCATCCATTTAGATATTCCCGTGGCGGCGCTTGTGGACTCGACAACATTATACTTAAGTTTATGTAACTCCTTCTGATTTCGTAAATATGTTGCAACATTGTAAACAATTTATCTGGCCTGTCCTCTAAGGGGCTTTCCAGAGCAGATTGTGGATTTCGTTGGACCCGGTATGATTTGATTTTTGCATTTCAAAAATATGCAGCCAAGAGTAAAGAGCAAGAACATTTCAATGCTTTAAAAAAGAACACGGCCAAGCGTGTTATCAGATTGGATTCTCGTAGTGATTGTTGAACAATAAACAAAAGAACCCCACCCCACTCGACTTTAAAAAAAAAACAGGCCACTGCTCGATGTCGCATTCAAAAAATGAAGTCATTCGCCCAGAAGTTTCTCTTCGTTATAAACCTTAACGCGCGTGCGTAATATTACAGTTTACGATCCGCGCACCGCACGCATTTTGAAACACCGGATTAAATCAAATGAACCACTGATAAACTGATATGAGCCGGCACCGTCAATCTACAGAGTAAAAATAGTTTGTCACATTTGTTTAGCTTAATTCTGCTGAGTTGGCACCACTCGTACTCTCAAGGCCAGACCAGTACGTAGAAGAGTGGTGGGGAGGATGACGTAATAGGAAGTGCTCCGCAGCGATCTGCGCATATCGGGACTTAACTTGTCAGGCTATAGTTGCATCAGCATGCTCACCCCTCTCGCAAAAAAAAAAAAAAAAAAAAAAAACTTGATGTAGTGAACAGTGTCTGGGTTCAGTATATTCTTTTAACTGCGATATTTGGTTGGTAGTGCATAATTATCCGTAGACAAAAGAACGATTCTCCGAGAATATATTGGCGGACTAGTTATTACTATTTAATTTAAGTCTATCGTATACGCGACCTAAATGCACGCTTGGGCTAAATAAACAAACTTGCAGGTAGCAGGTATATGCGTTGTATTCCAGGCATATGCACGCACCTTCGTTCCGCCGCCCTTCTTGCAACTAGCAGACGACTATGTTGACCGCAGGTAGCGCGTGGATTTCTTGCGGCCTGAAGTAGCAATTGCTACCCCGTTGTGCTCCAACGTTGAGCGTTTCCCATTGAATCGACACCACTCACATGTTCTCCTGATCTGCCACCATCTTGAAACAGGACGCCATCTTGATTTTTTGCATCTATTTCTTCAAAGCTCATTTAGGTCTAGAACTAGTGAAACGATTTTAACCGTTTTTGATCTGAACTTGAGCTAAAACCAGTGGCGTGCGGTGACATTTTCCGTTGGGGAAGGATATCCTGAAAAATTAAGGGAACCAAGAATGTACGTTATACTGAAAAAAATGAGCACTCTACCTGATACTGTTTCCATAACGTCTCTAGGGGCAAGATGAATGTCCTGGCGCAGTTGTTAATTTTTTCGAATTTTAGTTGGTCTGTTGTCGATCGCGGATGATTGAAACAATTTCAAAGATTTTCACACATTGCAATATTAACAAATCCACTTTGGCACCACGTAGTTGTTAGTAAACAATGCCAACACTAAAGTTTTTGAAGCAAACAAATATAAATTTACCCTCCTGAAAAACAGTAACTTTTCACCTCGCAAAGCGCTTGAACAAAATGTGACCGCGGCCAGCGAGTTTTACCAACTCTATTTGGCGGATGTGCCCATGAACATGTTAGTTGTCTTAATAGACCGAACGCTCGGAAACGTTTATCTTCACATAGAATGTCATCCGTATGTCAGCAATCATATTTTTGTATTTTTCCTGTATTTTGAAACTTTATAGCTTATTTATGAATATAAATTTTAACTTGTTTGGTGGATATGCTACATCGCTGACAGTATACAGTAGACTTGGACACTTAATCGTGCAGTTCGCAACACTGAGGACATCAGTACCCTGAAGCGATGGCACTCTGGCTTTCTTTCGGCGTTACCGGTTGTACAGTGGCGTATACTGGGTTAAAAACCTGGGCTATCGCACCATATCATGTGCTCGAATGGACAAAAATTTGCTGGTGGGGGTGTTTTTGTTTTTTAACTCATTTGGGGTGGCGGGTTGAAGTGATGCGACTCTGTGATTAAAAATATATACCTCATAAATAAAACATGGAAAATATGCACTGTCAGTAAGGAAAGTATTTCAAGAATTTCATTCTTATTTCCATAAATGAAAGGCCCATATTGTGAAATATTATGTAGGCCTATATACGAGAATAAAAATAAAATTTCAACCTACCTATTTTCACGATTTTAAGTTCTGGTACTCCTTGTTGGCGCAGTAATAACGTTGTTGCCTTGAAACTAAGGTGTCTCGGGTTCGATGCATGGTGGTTTAGATACCACTTTAACTGTAGGTCCGATCCCCATTAGCTTATCTGTTCATATAGTGGACATACAAAAAAAATCCACAACGATTTGGAGCTTAACGTAATACGTAAGCCGAAAAGACAACTTGTTAATTATGTCCCTCATTTCAGTTCACTACACAACACAGCACATATCATTCACAAAAATACAATCCACTCACCACTGTATTCACACGCTGCCTCTAAATAAATTCCACGCACCAAGACCACTCGACGCGATCTATACTAGAACTGGTCCTTGTCATTTCGGTAAACCATTCCCGCTCAGCCAACAATTTTTCTACTCCCCACTGTATCTCTAGTTGTTTGAAGGTCAACGACCTCTTTTTCAACTCCTCTTCAAGCGTTCAATGATGTTCTTGTCCCTGCCACATGACACTTTTCCCTTTCCCGAGATAATTTGGATTCAAAATTCCCCATTCCTGGGAAGATTACGTGCTGGGAAAAATTGGTTTGCAACATTGACCCAGACTGTTTCCCCGATCCTGGGGAAATGGTGGAAAAAATTGGTTTGCAACATTGATCGGAGCCCTGTCAAGCTTACCCGTCACCCCCGTGGAGTTGCCCGCCGGCGCTGGGCCAGCCGTCTCGCGAATTCAAAGAAAGCGGGCAATGTTTCCAACTTCTAAGAAATAGGTTCATCTTCTTATTGAAATGAAAAATTTTATGCACATTTTTTGATAGATATTTTTTCTGTATTTTATTCCCCGAGTCGGCATCGCAGAAGCCTAGATAGCCCCGAATATACGCCTCTTCGGTTGGAAAACAAAATTTGGCTCCACGCAACCTACTCTCCCATTGGACCTTCAAGGTCGCCGGGGGATTTATCGGGCCCATGGTGACATTGTAGCCTACAGGATGGCCAGGGTGATGTTACGCAGATGTTTTGTCAACACGCCGTTTTGTCAATGGCCCCATATCGAAAAAGCACGAACCTAGCAGAGGCTTTCTGTTGAGGCAACCCGGAAGATATAATGAAAAACCAAAAGTTAAAGAATTAATTTGTAACAGTTATGCTGTGTGCCGCCACTGTTGGCCTTGCTGTACCGGAGTGCACGCGCATGGCTAAAAGGTAGGATATGTTTATCAGTATATTATATTTATTCGTACTTTAGAGCTCATCTGCTTTGAACATTAGAAAGTCACAAACTGTAAAAGTTAATTCAGTATGAGGCGGTATTTGACGGTTTAGGGAACCGACTGACGAAGACCTGAGTTCGATTGTGACGTTTGTTGGTTTTGTGTGAGGACTCCTTTGTCTTCGTGGCGTGCAAGAAACTTTGTTTATGAGAAGAGGGAAGTTATTTTAGTCAAAATGACAATTTTGGAGTCGTATCCACCAATCTCTCTTTGCTTTGATCCGATTGCAACGAACTCTGTATACCTTTGGATTTTTCAAGTCTATATGATTAATTTTCGTTACTTAGCGTCGCTTTTCTTCCACTTCTGGCTAATCGCGATAATGAAGATAAGTGATATGATGAAAATGATGAAGAGATACAACAAATGACACAATTTGCGTCCGGGATTCGAACCCAGGAACCCTGGCGTCGTAGCGTGCTGTGCTAACCACTTCGCCACGGAGTTCAGCAATTTTCAAGTTAACGTAACTTCAAACACATCTAGGATTCTCCAGCATGTAGGTAGGCAACCCTTGAAGCACATCTGTTACTAAGAGTTGGTAAAGCTCGATTCACATCTCTTGTTTCTCTCGGTCCTGGGAGTTGGCAACGATTGAGACGCACTGTTGCTATTATTCTGGGTACTGCGAGTTGGCAACTTTTGTAGCACACTTCCGCTATTCTCCATCTTATGGGTTGGCAGCACTTACCGTTGCTCTGTTCTGAGTTCAGACAAGGAAGCCCGTGAGTGAGTTAGGAGTCCTTTGTTGGAGAGGAGGAAATTTCCAGACAAGAAACCGGGGAACGGGCCACCGGAATTCCCTTTTGTTTTCCGGAAATTGGTCTCCGTGTACCCAACTGTCTCAGGTTTCAGCCTGAGTCCTTCAGCTTCTCTGCAAGCTTCCATTCTTTATCTCTTTCCTCCGTCTTCTCGAGAGAACAAAGATGCAAAGTTGCGTTCCCGACAACTCTCGAGAAAGTTTACGCAAGCTTTCACTGTATTCTGTTACAGGAGACTGTCGCAGATAGCTAAGCGCGCGAGCAAACTCAAGATCCTGTAATTCGTCCTTGAGAAAGTGCCGAGATCCTTGCATGGTATGCAGTGTGTGAACTTGATATGCCGTTCAGGTTGCGTGATTCAAGGGTTTTGCGATTTTTTTCCGCATTTCTTCATGAACTGAATCATAACTGACAGACGATTTGAATGATTGATTGATTTGGTTTATTTTACTTCGCATTTCTGCCACTTTTGGCTAATCGCAAAGATGAGAATGAGTGATTGAATTGATGAATGGACACACATGCCCAGGCCGGGATTCTAACCCGAGACCCCTGGAAAAGCAAATTTCCCTCTTGAAAGTAAAACCTTAGTTTTTGTAAACGATTGCCCATTACGTCTGTCTAAAACTTTCAGCTTAGCTGTTGTCCGAATGCTTTGCTAGGTTTTCGGGGTGGGGGGAGGGGGGGGCTTTTCTATTTCTATTTCCGGAAGGATTCCCGCTTCTCGGGCCATACCCTGCATTCGTCAATGCTTGCAGTTTGCCTTGATTTTCATTTAGACATGGCACTTGCCTGTTGAATAGCTACATATCGAATTCGGGGACTTAGGTGTCATTCAGGAGTGACTCGATGTCATTTTATGTGAACGAAGGGTAGGAAAACTCACTGCAAAGGGGATTAGTTGCGCGCGCGCATGTAGGGGCGGAGGGGGCTGGTTAATTCTCCCAGTTTGTTTTTTCTTCCATCTTTCTTCCGCGCTGTGTGTTTCTTCAACCCGCTGCTCTCAAGCGAAGAGGGAAGAGAGAGATTTCCTCGGCACCTGCGAATTTTCTCACAACACCAACGGTCACGTGACTTGGGATAATCGCAGCTTATCTTCGTCGGCAGACACTTTCCGAGAAGCGCATCAACCGCTGTAATTAATAGCGATGAGAAGGGGGAGGGGTGGTTCTCACAAGAAGCAGCAAGATGAAGAGATACATTAACCCTTCAGAGTTCAAGAGAGATTGAGATTCAGTTACACCACAAATCAACTTCATGCGGTTACGTTTTTATGTAGTTGTGAAACTGGACGGCCATTTGAGAGAAAGTGGGGATTTTGATAAGCATATTGATGTCACAGTGATAAATGCAGATGTTGGCGTACGTCTCTCACTTGAGTTGATAAGCCTTTCCTTGAAGTGCGTTTGTTCACAGACGTCTGCCGCGTTTCACGCATGGACAAATTTCCATTCGGTGTTCTACGAAAGCTGACTGATGCAGGGGAAATCAGATCCTGTCATTTATACAGTCCCCTTCAGCCTACTTGCTCACATCCCTGCATATACCTTGCAGTTAAACTTCCTACGTAGTACACCCAACGGCGAAAGAAACCGTAGGCGAATTGTCCACCACCATTTTATTTCGGTTTGTAATACACATTGTGATGACAATGAATTGAAATAATGACGTCACTAAGCAGAGAATAATGCCTGCTTCGAACCAATATAGTTTTATTCCTTAAAACAACACAGGATGTAGAATAAAAAAGTAAAAGCGGTGGACACTTTGCCTACCATTATCTTTGCCGTTGACTGTACATGTAATCCATACCTATGAGAATCTGACTGCAGAGCCACGTACCGATTTGTTCCAAACCACTCTGATGTTTTATAAGGCTGATATTAGAAACACAGTGAGGGATCACATTTAATGTATTTTTATATTATTTTCACTGTAGCAAATTTAGTTTGAGGAAAAGTAGCTAGAAGAAATTCCTAATTCGATATAGAAGTTATTTCTGCGACCGATCTGCAGTCTTGAGGAGGGGTCACATGAAGTAACACGCAACACGTTATGTCTTGGGAACCTTCTGAACTTTTCGAACCTAAGCGACACGACAAGCTGTACTTGTCGCTCGGACTGGGTCGTTTTCTCAATCCCGTGCATTGTGTCGCCTTGGTCTGTTGTTCACACATACGCGGGGAATGTTTTGCTTTCCGCTTCATTGTGGAATCCTCGGGTCGCTTGTCGCTTTGGTCTGAAATTTCACTAAAGTTGTCCATTCGTTGCCATCAAACATCTCAACTAATCTAATTCTATTTTTACATAGTTCTGTATGCCTACTTAGTCAATTGTGTGCATGTGTGAACTTCGGGTTTGTGTTAATGTCTCGTTTTTATTTTCAGCGTTAGCATTTTTCATTCTTCACACGTTTCCCCCCTTTCTGTTAAACAATCTTTATATCTAATTGTGTGACTGTGCTTCTAACATTTCGTCATTCCTCGCCAAGCAATGTTCGTTCAGAATCCTTGTTTGATTCACCTGTATGTATCCATCTTGGTCCCTGCTAGTAAGACAAGAATAATCTCATTAACTCGATATGCACACACGTGTCTCGCTCATTGCACGCAAACCATACACCTTTGGTCAAGCCCCTCCCTTGGTGTTCTGAGTGGCAATGCCGTCGTTGTTAAGTTAGGTTAAGTTCTCTTAGCATAAATAATACAAGCCTTGCAGTGAATTTATGCTAAGAGTACTAATCCCAACAACGAAGGCATTCCGCACTTAACGTCAGAACACGAAGGTGTCTGGTTTGCGTGCGATGAGTGAGGTGCAGCCCATGCGCACACATCTCCAGTTTCGTTCGTTGATACGCGCAAAGTTCCCCGCAAGGAGCACTTGGTTCATACTCATCTGGAAAGTGTGGGAATATGAGAGATTTACACTTTGTACAGTGGGAAGTATAAGCATTGTTAGGCACATTGTCCATAAATATTTTCATAATTTTTTTCTCTTGCATCCTACGCGTTTTTAAGGAGGTTGGTTGTTTGGCATTTTATGTCGATTCTTCCAGCTCTTATTATGTACATCAAAGATAATAAATACGATGATAAACAATTTGCTTGGTAATACTTATGCATCCACTCTACACGCGAGACTTAAAAACTGAACGGGATTGAACTCTCCAGCCTAACTATTGCCTATTTTTGGGGAAACAGGAAAAGTTTTTATAAGCTGATCTTTCGCCCTTGCTCTGCTTGAAACGACAAGAAATCAGTTGCTTTGCCCGTTTACACATAGAAGTAGAGATATTTTCCACTCTGTTTCTAGATGCCTGTGTCTCATTGTCCGAGGCGCAGAGGTTTTAATACCGCGAAGAATGTGAACTACGTAAAAGGTGCTGCATGCAGCGCGCTGCTGGTTGTGGCGGAGAAACCTGTTAACAAATCAACGTCCCCCAAGACGCGCGTTTTCGTCCGAAACACGAGGTGATAGACGTCGCAGTAATTGCAATTGCAAAGGGGGAATACGGCGTGGAGCGCAAACTCATTTAGCACTGCATGCCTCGTATGCCGCTAAAATGCGGAGATTTTGTGCTCAAGTTGCGATGCAGAATACATGAAAGGGAAGACAACATGGCGGACAATTTCTACATTCAGCGTAAAGAGCTGTTCATTCATCACTCTCATCGATGTCGATTGCGTAGCCCTTGTTTTGAAGTTTGCACACACTCCCACGCATCCAATTTTCATTCATAATAGCAATGGAATATGAATAACAAACCATTTTTGTGAATTTGAATTTGAATTTTTGTGTGCGTCAGCACTTAAACGCTATTTTGCACCCGTCACGTTATACGGGGTCCAGCCTCTTAGCTTTCCTAAATTAACTGTAATGTCGTTTACTAAAATATTAAAACATTCTGACTTCGGTTGAAAGATGAGGCTGTAAAGGGGCACTCAGGACACACAAGGACAAAACACACGAGGCACTAGAGCCTCGTTAGTCTGCAAAATGCAGTCCAGGGTGTACTACGTGGAAGTGAGGTTGACAGTTGGGTGTCCTGCATGGAAGGATCACCCCTTACAACCCGAATAACAACAAAACATGAAAACAAGTCAACTATTCTACATATTGAATTACACTGACGGCCTCCGCAATGGCTCTACACATGTCCAAATTGTAAATCCACTCCCATTTAGCGTACGGATTGGATAGCTACATTATCTTGACAGCCATTAAAATAAAATTATTTTAAAGCAGCCATCTGCAGTTCCTTTCTGTTTACGCTTATTCTGGTAGTCTCATTTCCTTGACTATATTGTGATTATACACTTGTAGCATATAGTGTAATATATAAGTTAGAGGTTCTGGATTAGAATCCCGGTAGGGTGAAAGAAACTATTACACATAGGCCGAAGAATATTAAAACAATCATGTTAACTATTAATGCATCTATTAGTACTAGTAGGGCCTTCCCGATGGCGTAGTGGTAGTAACACTGTTGCCTTGTAATTAAGGGATCTCGGGTACGATCCCCAGTGGAGGAGACACTTGGCTCAATTGTTCAAATGTCACTTTAAACTGTAGGTCCAGTCCCAATTAACTTATCTAAGCATAGAGTGGACTTAAAAACCAACTTTGACTTTTGATTTTGACTTCTTCCACCACTGATAATAATCATCCTAGTCATTTTGTGCGAGGCTATATTTTATATACAGATGGTGGACAAAAAAATATGAACACCATGATACAACACAAACATCTTAATTTGTAGTAAGTTGACTCATCCTTGATGTTAATTACAGCCTGTATCCGACCTGAGTGAACATGTGTAGATCATGCACAATGTTCAAGGGAATACGAATTAATTCCTCATGCAAAGTGCTCAGTTCAGAAAGTGTGGCTTGAGATCGAAACCTAGCATGTACTTTGGCTCCCAGAATACTCCACAAATGTTCAATTATGTTAAGATCAGGCGATAAGGAGGGCAGATGGGACGTTCCACTTCATCTTTATGTACATTAAACCATACTTTGACAAACGAAGAAGCGTGAATGGGGGTACTGTCATCTTGGGACACAGTGTGGAGATGTTAGCCCAGAATGCTGCGATATTCCTTTGGTCTGATCCTTCCATGGTGGATTAAAAGCGGTCCAAGACCACACCAAGATATCACACCCCACACCATCATAGAACCTTCTTCATGCTTAACAGTAGGAAGGAGGCAGTCAGCGTGAAAGGCTTCTGCAAACATTCTTCACATCCAAACATGCCCGGTGGTATGGAATAATGTGAATGCAGATTTATCAGACCAGATGACCTGCCCCCACTGTTGTTGTGCCCAGCCTCTGTGCTCTCAGCACTACATGGTGCCATGAATGGTCTTCGAATAGCCATTCTGCCATGAATGTTCCAAATAAGCAGTTCTTGTTGAATAGTTTTGATTGATACAGGGTCCTGGAGCTGAGACTTCATCTCTGAAGTTATCTGGGTTGTGTATATCTCAGTCGGTGAGTTTCTGTTTTGGAGACACCTTACTTTCTTTACTGTAGGTTGTCATCAGATGGCGTGGCTGTACTGCAAGGAAGAATTACTACTAATTTTCGTATGGGTGTTAATTTGTCCACCACTTGTACATCCTATATTGATGAAGGAATTTGGCACGCTACAATATACAGTATATGTATAAAATATGATGGTGTTTTTTTTCGATCATGTAGACGGTACCCACTTTAGATCTTAGATCTTTGTTCAACATATGCATCTAAGCCAGTGGCGTACGGTAATATTTTTTCACTGGGGAGCGGATTCTCATTTGTCCTTGTCCTCTGCTATCTGGTAGTAGTCGTAAAGGGAGAGAGAGAGAGAGAGAGAGAGAGAGAATGCTTGAGGTAAAATACGAAATGTCCACGACCAGGCGCTCACGCTCCTTCCACGGGGGGAGGCATGAAGGATGAAACTCGCATCCATTGGATCTCGCGGGACAGCTCGAATTACTCACGGCTGCGTGATCGTGGCTGCCGGCATGGCCGTTCGTCTAAATCACTGGCAACGAGGCTTTATCTCTCCTTCCGCTGTCTTGGCAGAGGACTGTCGACGCGATTATCTCGGCGGCGTTATTTCGCTTCACGTCACGTGTTAACCATAGCCGCGGCGTCGTTTCTAATTGGAGGAATAATTAAAATTCCAGACCGTCACGCTTCGCCACGACTTATCACTCGCAAGTGCTGTGCGTACGTTTGCCAGTGTTGCCACGCCCACGCAATTGTTACCAACCCGTGATTCCCATAGTTGCAATTATAGTATCTAGCCGACCTCCGTGGCCGAGTGGTTACCATAGTGCGCCAGGGGTCTCGGGCTCGAATCCCTGCTTGGGCATGGGTGGTCTTTGTGAGCGTCCCTTCATCAATTTCATCATGTCACTCATCCGTATCTTCGCGATTAGCCAAAAGTTGCTGAAATAACCGCGGGTTGTTGCAGGTTTCCGCGACCGGGTCAAGCTACTCATTCGTAGCTCGTGCCCACACCACGACTCGAACGTGCGACCTTTGGTAGCGAGTTTTTGACTTTACCATCGAGGCAGCCTGTCATCAATGGGTTCACCACTGCGGTATCGGAAAAGGTTAGAAGGGGCTGTTGAAACACCTCTATTATGACCAGTGTCGAGAATATGTGAAGCTCTACCTCGACACGCCACCCACGTGTCCTCATGACACGGTGCAATATGAATTCAATTCTCGTGTTGGAAGTTGCATACCCACATCTAGTTGGCATAGTGTACAGTGGGATGCATACGTATTACCGAGCAAATTGTCCATTGCCCTGTTTATTTCTGTTTTATGCTATGAGAGCTTCACGAAATGAGCTGCTGAAACAACACACGAAAAAATGCACTTTTTAAAAACATGCGGAATGCAAGAGAAAAAGTAATGAACTAGTCATGAACAATTTGTCGAGTAATACTTGTGCATCCCACTGTACCAGAAGCAAAACTTTTAAAAAGTACAAGTCCTTTGTGCTCATATAGCAAAAGGAAGAGATATATCCGGAGACCTCTAATTAATAAAGATCATTGATTTGAAGCACCAAACAAATAAATTTAACAATAGATTATCTGTCGCGTGCAACTTCAGATAACTGCTGTCGGATACGCTGCGAATTGCTACCATGCGGTGTAGTTATCTACCCACCTTGGTGTATGAACCTTGTCCCTCTTTTCGTCTGTGGAGTTTTGCAGCTGTTAACCTTTAGAACGTGGCTGATAGATTCTGTCTCGAGCTTTCCCGCGTGATATTTTCTCCACCACCCTTCACCTTAGATCCCTCAGCGGCAGCTCGCCATCTTCTCCAGGTCCTGGACCCTCATCTTCTGGAAATTTCTCCAGGGACGAGAGAACCGTTTGCTCTTCCACGAGCGAGGCTCTCCCGCTGGCCAGCCTTTAAATTGGCTGCCTCGATGGGAATAAGCTCGAAATGAAATTTCCTCAGACTTTAAAAGATCTCTATATTCCACGGAAGAATCCGTGAAATATGTCTTGATGATAAGATGAAATTATGATGTCATCATGTTCGACTTACTACCTCCATTTTAGAGATGGTAGTAGGCACAGCTCTCGGACTCGCCTGGAGTAGCGTACACGCGTCTCCTACATTTGTGCCTTACTCGGCGTAGCCTCGTGTAGCTTACACGTGTGCCATTCTCGGCGTCATCTCGAAGGGGGTGTGAGAGAGAGTTCTCTATCTTGTCTCGAATAATATATGCCGTACTATAAAAATCGTTATTAAAATGATCTAACGAGGTACTCTCTGCACGGGAAACAGCAGACTAGTCTATCGATACCTAATTAATCAGTACTGGAAGCGTTGCTGCAAAGAGAGAAATTATATAATTACACTGGTCAACAAATTTTAATTTTTTTTTTTTTTTTTGCGACATGGATGAAAATTCACTTTTCTTTATCAATCCATGATGCTGAACACGAAACTGACAATGAAAATGCCACTCGACTTCCGGTTTAAGAATTATACGAGGTATTGTCTAAAAGTCGGGTTTCCCAATGTTCTAACGTAGTGGAATGGCGTATACTTGGTGTGCATGTGACTTTTACGCTTGAACTGTATTATGCGAACAGTACAGAACGTGGGTACATTTCCATCTGCCTTTCCAATTAAATTCATGAATCATAGTTTTTACATTAATCACAAAATAATTATTTTCTAATATACTACTGTATGGTGTGTTCTTTACTACTTACGTGGGATTAAATCCGCTTCCTCTTTGCTTCCCTCTTGTAGTGAAGTTCAGGATCATCCCTGGTTACTGTCCAGCAATAGTCGGCAAGCATTCCTCTACTCCATTTCCCTTGGTATCTTTTATCCATTACAGATATTTGTTGGTGGAAATGCTCACCGTGTTCATCACTTAGCTCCCCACAACTTTTCGGGAAGAAATTGAGATGAGAGTAGAAAATGCAATTTAAGGAACATATTGCAACCCATTTTTTGATACGATGAAACCAAATTATTTACAAGTTTTTCATAGTCTTCAGCACGTTTGGTTCCCAAGAAATTGTTGGAGACTTCTCCGAAAGAACTACATGTACGTTTCTCAACATCACTTAGCAGGTGTTCGAAGATCTCGTCCTGGTGAAGTTGACGAATTTGAGGGCCCACAAAAATTCCTTCCTTGATCTTCTGTTCACTGATTTTTGGAAATTTGTTAAGTAGATATTTGAATACCAAAGAGTATCGATCCAACTTTTTGACAAAGTTTTTGATCAGTCCAAGCTTTATATGAAGTGCAGGAAGTATAATATTTTTAGATTCAACGAGAGGTTCATTATGTACATTCATATTTCCAGTTTCCATACTTTGACGTAATGGCCAATCCTTTTTAATAAAATGAGAAGCTCTGTCTCTGCTATTCCATTCGCAGAGGAAACCGCAATATTTGGTATAGCCTTGTTGGAGTTCAGTTAAAATAGCAATGACTTTCAAATCTGCACATATTTTCCATAGGTATGTACCTAGTTGTTCTATTTAATTGATTGAAGGAGGAATTTTAGGCTATCATACGATTCTTTCTTTTACACAGAATAACCAATAAGGTTTGACGTCAATTGATTGCTGTTATGAAGCAGTACAGCTTTTAGACTTTATACCGATGCATCTATGAACAACCGCCACTCTTCGCAGATGTGCTTAATGCCCATAGCCCCCAATAAACCATTAGTATCACTGCAGTATATCAGATCTCATTCGGTAGAAAAGTATTCTTCAAACATTTTTTGACCGTCACGATAAAATGACACCTTCACATTACTAGCCAGAAAATTCCATTGTTGAACTCTGGAGGGTAATAGCTCTGCCTTGGCTAACCTTGTGCTGTTCTGTAAGTTTAACATCACCTGCAAAGTCCGGATCTGTAGATGTGGAAGGTTGTGGATCGTACGGTTCGTCTTGTGAGTCTACCGAATATGATTCAGGGGGTGTTGGAACAGGTAGTTCATTACTATGCGCCACAGGATGAGAAGCAGAACGAATATTTGGAAATACAATTGTCTTCTTTTTAGTATTGGACATACGTTCTATTGATGGGACCATACAAAAAATAAACAATCGTCTGTATGATTAGTGGGCTCCAGCCGAATCATGGGAATAGCAAATGACATCAATGGTCTTCTGTGATTCATCCAGTCCAGCAGATTCGTGTATCAGGTCTTACAACGGAAATGTTGAGCCCAAGTCTTATCTTCATCTCCGAATTTGCAGTATTTACCGAAATATAGATTATAGGCTGTTCTTACAGCAGGGGTAATACTTCTCCGCTGTCCAGAAAACACAATTTGACCACAAATATAACAGACATTGTTAGCATTGATAATGCATTTACATGGCATTTTTTAACATCACTCAGCAATTTAATTAAATGTCAACCTTACCAGAAACGGACCACGTAATACGCAAACACGATCTTTGATAAATGCACACACTCTACCTAGTTTTATAAAGCCACAATCGCGTCTGCACAAATTAAAACCTCACAAAACAATGAATAAAGAGGTTTTGTGGCTGATCTTGAACAGTTCCCCCTTTCCTTACAACAAATAAAAAAAATAAGAAAAGAAAAACTCAACATTTACTTCTTACAGCTATGCAATACCATATAGTATATAGGGAACTTCTCAAAATCAACAATGCCCTGTAACTCAATTATAATTAGTCAATTGCGATTTTTAACTACAGTTTCGTATTTAGGAGACCAATATTGACTAGAAATTGTATATATTACTCATGTCGCATTTTGGCTGTTGACCAGTGTTATTAGTAGAGTTGGAATATCTAAGAAGCTTGTTAGTATGATAAAAGTATGCACCAGTGAAACAGAAAGTAAAATTCGTGTGGGTATTAATGTGTCTGACAAATTCATGATGGGTTAAAACAAGGAGATGCATTATCTCCATTGCTCTTTAATTTTGCCTTAGAATATGCTGTTAGGAAGATAAAAGAAACTAAAGAAGGACTAAAATTAAATGGTGTGACTCAGTTGTTAGCATATGCAGATGATGTAGACTTACTGGGGGATGATGTGAATACAATTAAGATTAATGCTAAAATATTTTTCAAAACTGCTAAAGAGATAGGTTTGGAAGTTAACAAAGAGAAAACTAAATATATGCTTACAGAGGAAATAAAAAGTAGGCTTAATTCTGGAAATGCATGTTACTTCTCTCTTCATAAACTTTTGTCTTCTCGTTTAATATCTAAGAAACTAAAAGTTAAATATAGAAAACAGTAATTTTGCCTGTAGTATTATATGGGTGTGAATTTTGGTCCCTTACATTGAAAGAGGTACATAAATTGAGAGTATTTGAAAATAAGATCCTTAGGAAAATCTTTGGACCTAAAAGGGATGAGGAGACAGGTGAGTGGAGAAGGTTACATAATTTAGAACTACATAATTTGTATTCATGTCCAGATATTATTAGAATAATTAAATCAAGAAGACTTAGGTGGGCAGGTCATGTGGCACGAATGGGAGAGGAAAGAGGAGTTCACAGGATTGTTGTTGGGAAACCTGATGGTAAGAGACCTGTGGGAAGGCCAAGACGAAGATGGAGGGACAACGTTGAGATGGACCTAAAGGAAATCGGTAGGGATGGAAAAGAGTATATAGATCTTGCTCAAGATAGGGACAGATGGAAGGCCTGTATTACTGCAGCCATGTACCTTCGGGTTTAAGAAGGCTAGAGAGTTAGTTAGTTTTGGAAGCGTTGCTGCCGAAGTGGCTACGATGTCAAAGATACTAGGTTCGAATCCTGGGTAAGGCCTGTGAATATGTGTTAGTTGCCTGATCTCTTTAATCGATTCATCATTTTCTAATTCTCGCAATTAATCTAGCGAGGTTAATAGAAAAAAATGAAATACTATAAATTGTATAATGAACATCACGATTAACCACAAACGTTAGAAAAAGTGACAATGTTAATAGGAACTGGAATACAGAGTTCTTCTCATAAGAGAGTAATAGCACCACATTCAGCCTCATGTTGTTTAAATTAAGATTAAAAATTCGGCTGCCTCGTGGATAGGCAACCCAGAGAACAGTAGTGATGAACGGCGTTGCATATAATGCAAGGATATATGCTTCCATCGGCGTCAGTAGAAAATTTTAGTTCCTTTTTCTCTTCTACTGCAAATATTTTTTATTTCTAGTGTACAGTCATGGGAGAGAATGGAATGGAATATAGACTGAGAGTTATAGTCGGCGACATGAAGTTCGCATAGCTACAGAGATGTGACTGTACCAAGTCTCTCATCACCCCCAACACCATCTCTGCAAACGCTATGCATTCCTCTCTGACCAATTTACTTCTGTCGAATCGTTTCGCGGAAGGTTTTCGTCGTTTCCATAACAAGCCACAAGGAACGCAAATTTCCTCTCGGCCAATTTGCTTCCTCTCTCGTTCCTGCGGTGGCTCCGGCGGAGGGTAAGGAAAGAAATGCGCACAAATCTTCTCCCGGGCCCGCTTCTTCTCGCATGGCAACGCCGCGGCGCACTCGCCCCCTTCATCACGGTCAGGTGACGTCCGGGAGGGGACGCGTGCACTTCCTCAAGTCGTATGGGCGTTTTATGTATTGCCCCTTCCCGGCATTTCTTTCACGGCGAATGATGGAAATGAGGCGGGAAATTTTTCCACGCTCGGAAATGCACCTTTCCTTCTAATGAGAAGCTGGGGGACAGTGAAATATGAAAGGAGATACGCGGAACGGGGAACCAAGTGCCAGTGGTGCCAACTCCCTGGACAAATATCTCCCCACGCGAACGATGTTCGGAAATAAACCATTGCGGAGTTTCGTTGAAGGTGTCGAAAATGTATTGCGCATAACCCTCGCATACACACTCACATTGGTTTGTGTCTTTTGTGTGGGTGGTCTTAGATCTTTCTTATCGCAGTGGTTGGGAGCAGTTGACACGTTCTTTGGTCAAAAGAACATGATTTAACTAAAAGAGCAAATAATCAGTTTAAAGACTCGAAAGCATTCGCGTGATGCCTCTCAGGGTATGGGGTAATATCTCTCTGTCAGTTCGTCAAATAAGAATCAAAGTTAAGTTTGCACTAAGAAAAAGGAAGTCTATTTTACTTCTTTGCAATCTAAATACTTATATGCCTAACATATAATCCATGTCACTCAAAGAAATTAAACTTCTTATAATTCAACTTGATCACTCTATTCAAAAGCCGAGCCCGAACTTTCAAAGTCAAGACAAAACACACTCGTAATTGCCATGGCAACAGCTCTTAACAAGATAAGTATATACAGGTTAGTCACTATCCTGACATTATCAGTGATAGGTAAATTACAGAAATTAAGATTAAATAACAATAAACATTTGTAGCTACAAGAGAAAAGATAATTGATAACAATAAATATTAGTGCAATGGGAAAGGACGTGTCAGAATAGTAGAACGACCTGTAAAATGTTAGTTGTTTTAAAATACTAGTCCACGAGTACATTTCGTAAATATCTAATCGCTAATCAAAATACCACCTTACTGTTTGAATAGTTTATGTTTAGGCTAATACGAACTGGACCTGCAGTTTCGGGATCCGAGCCGCTATACAATGTGCCCCCACCGGGTATCGAACCCGGAACCCCTGATTGCAAGATGGCGACGTTATCACTATGCCATCGGGAAAGCCCTAATATCTTATTAGTAGGGCTATGATTATTATGACCTAAAATGACCAACATATGCAAAATAAAATATGCTCTTATAACCTAAAATTTTGCAAAATATGCCCTATAATTTGAAAAATATGCCCTTATAACTGGACTGTTTCAAACATCAATATCTAACATATGATGAGATATTTTCACATACGTACTTTTTTTTACTTCACTTTATGGGCCATGAGTTGCAACGCACAATGAATAAATAATTTCTGTAAATTTTCAAATAAAAACGAAAAAGATTTTGCTGCAGTAAAAAAAAAAAAACTTGAGTGAACATTTGAGTAAGGACAAATCCACTTCAAAAATGAATATGACCGAAACTCCATCAAAATATGCTCTATCATGTAAAAATGGCCAAATATACCGAAATATGCCCTTAGAAAGCACCTTCATTTAATTAGCTTATTCACAATATGAATTTCTATATGTTTAGGGAACACAATCACCCTTACTAAAAAAAAAATATGATAAGTCATGAAAATCATAGCCCTACTTATTAGTATCGATATGTTTCACATATATGTGTATTTCTCTCTCATATATATATATATATATATATATATATATGTGTGTGTGTGTGTGTGTGTGTGTGTGTGTGTGTGTGTGTGTGTGCACGTGTGTGTCTTTCTTTTCTTTATGTATTATATATATATATATATATATATATATATAGATATATATAAAATCTTCCCCTCTTTGGTTCTCTCCTTCCCTCTGCCCCAGCTGCAACGGCTTGCACAGGAAATAAAAACTGCCACAGTTGGCCCCACTGCATTTCAGCAGTTGGAAACCCTGCTCTGGACATGCTGACAACGCCCTATCCACATATTAATCTATTTGTAATACACGCCGATTGTCCCAAGTGATTGATGAATCCTGGATTCGAAACAGAACGTCCGAGGCCCTCCATTTACCAGCCTCGCCTGTCGTTGGCTGGGGAAGAAAGAGGTCCCAGGGGTCAAAGGGGAAACCGAAGGATTCGTTTCGGCCATCATTACCAAAAGCTATTGAATTACGCTGAGTAAGAATAGCTTTCGTGTTCTTGGTTAGTCTGTGCATCAACCACCCGCAACAGGCACCCACACCCTTCTCGGTTTGGGTGTGTGCATAGTTAGAATTTGTATTGGGTATTTCTGGAAGGGGGTCCGTGTATTGTAGCGCCCTCGACATCCATAAACTCCATTGGTGCACGGTTGTGAAGCCTAAGGGCTGATTGGTGTTTAACGTCGGCAGTCTCCGTACTCCATCACTAATGTGCCTCAGTTCATTTACTAAGAAGTTCCTAGGAATGCAATCAATACTCACGAGCCTTGTCAAATATTTGGCAATTTCAAGTCAATAGCAGCTGTCGACTCATATTATCGCCATCGAAGGTGCAGGGTTCAAGACCCGCCCGATCTGGCTTCAACATTTGCATGTAAACATTCATTCTCATCGCCGCGACTAGCAAGAAAGTGTTCTGAAGGAACGCAAAATAAGAAAAATAAAGGTCAAGTCAGTATCAAACTTCCTAACCTCTTCAGTCCAATGTGTCTCCTCAGCTGAATGCAGTGCTGAGGATTCTTACCTAACTTGAATCCACTTGAATTCATCATAGTTCACAAAATTTCTCAGAATTGAACTAGAATATTCCCTTCTTCACTTAAACTTAGTAATATTCCCCTACACACTAGATTTGTGATCTGGATGAAATTTAGTCAATTTTCTGATTTAAATTGATTTCAGGCAATCTGATCAGATTTGCATTAGTTTTAATTTCTCCAATCATAATCGCCCGATTTGGTTTCTACCTTTCTAATTGCTCTGATCTGAAAATATTTCTAATTGCTCTGATCTGAAAATATTTCTAACTGCTCTGTTCTGAAAATATTTCTAATTGCTCTGATCTGAAAATATTTCTAACTGCTCTGTTCTGAAATTATTTCTAATTGCTTTGATCTGAAGTTAATTCTAATTGATCTGTTCTGATGTTATTTGTAATTGCTCCGTTCTGAAGTTATTTCTAATTGCTCCGTTCTGAAGTTATTTCTAATTGCTCCGTTCTGAAGTTGTTTCTAATTGCTCAGTTCTGAAGTTGTTTCTAATTGCTCCGTTCTGAAGTTATTTCTAATTGCTCCGTTCTGAAGTTATTTCTAATTGCTCCGTTCTGAAGTTATTTCTAATTGCTCCGTTCTGAAGTTATTTCTAATTGCTCTGTTCTGAAGTTATTTATAATCTCTCTGATTTGAATTTATTTGTTTAGTCCTTCTGATCTCAATACATTTGTTCCACTAGCGTAAAAAAATACTACCACTAAACAGCTGCTGTAGTAGATCAACTCGTGTGTAAGCCTCCACTACAGTATCATCTGAAACTCAGGAATTCAGCTTACTAAATATGGGTTTCGCCCCAGGAGCAAACCACATAACTTACTAAGTTATTTAGCAATACAAAGTAACTCACTTACGTATGTATATGAGAAAAGCTCAATTTTCGCAGACACAAATTTGAGATCTCCGTGGAGAATAACTTTGTATCCAGAGATATATTCTCACAATTGCAAAACACGACAGCGACCCGTTTTGGATCCGGATTTTTGTATTTGTGTCCGGATCCGTGCGACACAAATGTACATCAACAATGTGCGAGGCAAATCTACTCCTGTGTGGATGTTTTTCTTACGCATGCATCTTCTCCTAAATGGCTTCCTAGTCTCAACCGCCAGTATCTCATATTTACAAAAAGCGCGTTAGAAATCCTGAAGCAACAAACCCTTCAAAGGAAGTGGATAAATTACTCCCAACAACATCGTTATCTTGACGTATTAATGTCTGTAGTCGATGCCAAAGGTCTTTGGGAAGCGTTACAGATATGCCAGCGTGGAGTTATGCTGGCAATGCGGTTTGATATGTTTGGCGCTGTTGTGTGTTGCAGGAAGCGTGAATTTGTAAACACATTTCCTCCCACATTGTTGTAGATCCTCGACAGTCTTATGGCTGAAGGGTCTTTATTTTTTCCTTTGGAACGAGGCCAAAGTGTATCGAAGAGGAAAAGGACGAGAAAGTGTCTATTTGTATAAATTCAGAGCTTATAGCCTGTGGTGATTTTTATAGCGCGTCGATATTTCTTCCTCTTTTATTCCAATTTCTGGAAGTTGTTTTACTGTGACTTTCTTCACACTTCCTTGCCAGCTTTTGAGTATTCGAATTTGTTAAAGGCGATGGCAACTTTAAGCTCGTGAACACAGTAAGATTGTTTTAATAAGGTCTACCAACGACCCGTAGGAAAGCCACCATTGGATAACACATTTAACGTCATCCTTTACTTGATTTATCATGTGGACCCAAAACTATTCTAGATGCAAAGAAGAAACTTTATGGGCTGTAAAGATCGCCAAATGCTATCGTAATACAATAATTTCAAGTTACATCAATATCTCTTTTTGAGTTTTTTTTTTCAAAAGCACATTTCTGAGAATGTTCATAGTTTATTCAAGGTTGAATAGGTTGCTATTTTTACTAAGGGTACTTAATTTTTTTCTTAAACGTATATGTAATTATATATTAATTGATGGTTTGAGCATCTGAATGTATTAGACGATCAGCTCACGACCATTGGATGGGTATTATCTTGCGAGCGTCTATTCCTCGGTTTCATACAATAATCAATTTCATAAAGGGACGTAATTTTTTACGAATCTTCAAGTTCACATGTTTTTACTTGGCGGCCCATCTATTAGCAACGTGAAGAGCGAACGACTTTTGGAGCACCCTGTAGATATCGCAAGAACAACATCACGCAGAGAGTTGCATGATATATTAAAAGCCTATTTTGAAATAATATTTCTCCGATACTAGCCAACGCTTCCAAAAGCATTGACGCTGTAGAAAACGCGCGCCCCAGTTGGGAAGCATTAACATTCAGCATACACATTAAGGCTGCGTAAACCATCATGCATTGCGGTCCTGACATGCTTCTCCCTGGTTCGCGCTTCCCCAGAGAATGTTTCAGCAATTTATTCCGTTTGTACGTGATCCTGTGTGTTTTGTTAAGCGAACAAACACGAATTAACTGCCATCTATTATCAATGGAAGCAAATAGAGGCAAAGGGGGCGAGACGTGAGGAGTACCGGAAAACATTTCAAAATGTCAATCCCTGCCTTTCTTTTTCCTTCTCCCCCTCCCCCCTCCATCTTTTTTTGTCAGTGGTAGATCTACTTCTGTCATATATGTCGGAGAATAAAAATTTGGCTCAGAATTTTTTCTCTCACGTACAGTTACCAGCAATAAGAATTAAAATATTAAAGAATTCGCACATCACCGTAGAGTTATGCAACACACATAACGCCACACAGGGGAGGATTAGTTCAGGATCTAAGTGTAATGTTTTTATTGCTTGGATTATGCCACATAATTATCCCACGTCATAGCCATTTTGCTTTTATTCTGAAGCTCTGAACTTCTCTACGTTAAATTCTTAAATGTTCAATCTTTTGCACCATTTTACCTCAAGTAATGACTTTCTAGTGGTGTAAATTCATTAGAAACTACTGCAAGGCCGCAAATGGCTAAGTTATATTATTTGTGAATTGACGTTCTTACTTTTAAATTTTTATTTGGTTTCAGTACTAAAAAGACTTGGTCGGAGCGTGGTGCTGATAACATTAACTCTACTTGGTCGAGGTCGAGAATAATTGGGGCCTTATATCCCCACTTCCCAACCTACAGCATAGTTTTATTTTTTACCTTCATCATGCATTATATTCTATCAGTCTCCAGCGGGAGGTAGAGTCGAGTACAGTCTCTGCTCCAGAGTGTCGGGTGCCGAGTCTCGTCTCTGCTCCAGAGTGTCGGGTGCCGAGTCTCGTCTCGTCGCGATTCCCCTTGGTCTGTCTCTCCTCAGTAGACGCTTCGTTCCAATAACCTTTGTTCCTATGCAGGAATTCCTGAATGGGAGACGATTATGAAATTTCGGATTCCCGACGTCTTCCAGAAGACGTCACTCGCCCACCCCCACCCTCTCCTCGCACCCTGTGCCCTTGACCCCCGACTGCAGGGTGCCCCGACCTCCTCGCCTGACCTCCGTTCCCGGAAAATGGAAGGGACCCCGCCTCGGAGGGAATTGGCTGCGTAATTGATTCCGTGGGCGGATCCGCTCGTTCGGTTGACAGGAAATTCTGAAGCCTTCCTTTAATAATGGATCCTGTTACCTGTGCACTCTCCCTTTCTCTTCTCCTTCCTTTTGTGGGCAGGAATTGGACGCAGCGAGTTAGTTGGACACTTGCTCAGACGGCAAATACATAGAGGTGGACGCTTGGGGCACTCTGGTTTCTGTTCGTGAATATTCGTCTTTTTTCGCTTCTGACGTAATTTGTGATCCTCGCACAAGTACTCATGGAGCAAGCGAATGAAAACATGTCTGCGCAAGAAGTGACGCGAGATGGTTTCATTAATGAACACGTGAGAGGGAACGGGATTGCGTGTAGGGGGTAAGAGACTTCCGTTACCAGCCTTCGCAGCATCGTGTACGGCTTCGCTCTGCCCGCTCGATTTCCCCTCCTTCTCTGCCGCTGTGCGCGGCCTTACTCCACAGTTTCCGGGGATAGAGAATAGATTCGTAATGATAATGTCGTGACCTTGTAATAAAAGGAGTACCGGGTTCGATACCTCTCTATGTGGCACAGTGTTCCCAAAGTTGCTATGATCTTCCTAGTCTTTGGTTGTTGACGTGTCTATGTCCACATGCATAAATGCTTGTTGTAATGCTTCTACCACGTTCACTTCCAGATCGGACCGCACAAGAGAAAGTCATGCAGCAGCCTAGTCCTAAACTCGTGGAGTTTTCCTCAAAACGACACCAGCGCCGATGCTTCTAGTAAAGGCCTCTTCGATGGCGTGGTGTTAACGTCACCTTCTAATCAAGGGGCCCCGGGTTCGATACCCGGTGATGGCACATTTCAGTGGTTCGGACCCCACTTTTAAAAACTGTAGGAGGTCAAGTCCCGATTAGCCTATCTGTAAAGTGGACTTAAAACAACAAATCAAAGCTTCAAGGGAAGGTGAGGGAATTTACGTTAAATTATTAACCCTATATTATTAATTACGAACGTTGACATCAATAATAATAATACATTACAAAACTAATCCATGCTTTATTAAAAAAAAAAAAACTTAAAATTAGAAGAACAAATATACTATCCACTTTGTTTTGGTAAGCTATTCGGGACTGGACCTACAGTTTAAGGTGAGATCCGAACCAATGTGCGTCCACCAGGTGTCGAATCCAGAACCCTTTGATTACAAGCCGACGACGTTATCATTAGGGAACGGAACTTTATGTGCTAAAAAACTCAGAAATATTTATTTTTATATGTGTCATAAATGTCGAAAATGTGATAAAAACAGGAAAATATGTAACAGAAATAAGAAGCATTTGGTATCAAAAACAATATATTACATGCATTTTAAACACCTGAAATCAGTTTCTAAATGCTTACCTCTTAGTGAGCTATTTTTTGGAAGAGTTGCAGTGGATCACAATAGTTTTTTTTTTCAACTTTCCTATTGTAAATCTGTGACGATTATCTCTAAAAAGCATCTTATATTGTGAAAAAAACGCTCCACGTCACAAGAAATAATGCTTGCATATTTGAAGCACGTAATGCCACTAATGCTGAAGTTTTCCAAAGCTTCCTCTTCCTCGCCTTCCAAAACACGTGCAATTTGACACAAAGTTTGAAAACCTTGATTTTTCCCAAACATTTATGTACATTTAGACATTAGCACTTGTGCGATAGATCCAGTGGGGTAATTTTTTCCCCCAATAGGATCGTAGGCCAGGCGCCAGAAGTCTGCCAGCGAGCGTGTTCAAAGACAAAACAAACCACTCTCGATATGAAAGAGGTGCGGAGAATAAACATTTTTCCTTCGAGGATTTCGAGGTAGCTGAAGTCAATGAGCGATTTTATGTATTTAAAATGAAAATTCGCAGAATATGTATTTACATACGGAAAACTGGAAAATATGTGTTTTTATGTAAAATAAAATTTGTTGTGTTGACATATAAGGCTATGGTCAGAATGTTGGCAAGAACGAGGGTCTGTATCTTATCGCAGAAAAAAAATATTTATTTACCTAAAGTTCCGTTCTCTAGTTATCACTGTGTCATCAGAGAGGCCCCGCTTCTGTTCGTGACCTATCAAAAAGACGACGTTTTTTTTTTACCCGGATGATCAAGTAACTGCCAGAAATAGAAGTCGAAGTCGTGTTTCCACGAATCCAGTGGATGCATAAGGACGCGTCGGCTCGTGTGCAGAAGCTGACGTGATCGGACAGGGAGTATGAGCAAGTCCCTGGCGATTTGCACCTAGCACGCGCCTCGTGTTCGCGCTGACGCCTGCCAGGGGACGCCGCCGGCGGAGGAAGCGGAGGTTGGGGGAGAAGACGAACTGCGATGAAAGTTGGCGAATCTCCTCACGTCACCGTGACGTAACATGACGCGGCACGCTCCTCTGGCCGCGGCGATTCCCTTATTTGGCGTCGGAACCTCACGTGCTGGGGTCGGATAGAAGAGTAATAGCTGGACCGCAACATCTTGTAAATAGGCGCCAGCTCAATAGGTGGCGTTGGTGGCTCTTAATACATTTATATGCTGAAAGAAAGAACAATTAACGATACGAACTAGGGATGACAACAAATTCCAGATTTCGAATTATCCGATATCCGTTTGATACAACAGATAATCACAATATCCGGATAGAACAGATTTGATGAACGATTTGTAGGAAATCCTTAAGAATGAAATACAAAAATGACAAATAAAAGAATATTGGATAGCCCGTAAAATGCATAAATGATATAACTGTCCGGATAACTTGACATTTAGGATAATTGGAATATCCGATACAAAATTACCCGGATATGGCCATCCCTAATGCGAACGTAATACTTGGTCAAATTTTGAATTTTGGGAAAGTGTCATCACAAGGGTCCGGATAATTATGTATTTTTTTATCTTAACATTTTAATATAAAAATATGAATCGTTTCAAACAAAATAGTGGCTAAACATGTATTTTAAAGTACATATAGTTACATAATTTACTCCATAAGTAGATATTTTATATATTTTTTCATTGTCATAATTAATGCAGCCGACATCCGAGATGTGACGGAGTGGTTAGCACTGCGCGCTACGACACCAGGCGTCCGGGTACGAATCCTGGCCTGGCCGTGGATGTCCCTTTTTGAGTGAGTGTCCCTTCATCAATTTCATCGTATCATCACTCATCCTCATCATCGCGATTAGCCAGAAAGTTGCAGAAAATTGACTCTAAATGACAAAATTAAGAAGAAATTTAAAATCATAATTAATGTACATTTTAAACTGTGTGAAGTGTGCAATGGTAAGTTGGGGATGCGGTGAAGAGAAACCAAGGGTGAAATACAATTTCAGGACCTCCCCGATGGCGCAGTGGTAGCGTCGTCGCTTTGTAATCAAGGGGTCCCGGGTTCGATGCCCGGTTGAGGCACATGGCACAGTGGTTCGGATCCCACTTTAAACTGTAGGTCCAGTCCAGAGGAACAACAAATCAATCAAAGCAATACAATTTCAGTAAACAGAGTGATAAGTGGATGTAATTACCTTGACGCCTTGGAAACTGAGTACACAATTCGCTCAAGTTTTAAATATGCACTATTACTTCGTGCGAAGCGGAAGGATCATTTAGTCAATAACAAGCTCTCTTACGCCATAACAAGAAAAGCTTCATGTTTGAAACATTTCTATTCTTTACTCATACGGAGATCGCGTGTTTGAAAAGTAAACAGTTTTATGTTAAAAATTGTATGTGAGATATGCCTCTGTTGGCTTGTCTAATTTGAGTAATTTGTTTGAAGAAACTAGAGCGCAAATGCTGGTAGTAACATATTTCGTATTTTTTGAATGGTTTCAGTGCATATTTTTTGGATTTCTAAATAAATACATATAGTACATGTACATATTTTTCGTAAAAGGAAGAAAAATACAAAAAAACATTAACAGGGATGCCCTATAAGCAGTGAACATGAGTTTTTGGTACTTGCAAAACTATGTTCGATATTTGATTCTAATTTTCTATACCTACCATTGATTATCGCCTTCGTTTACCCATTCCAGGAATGCACATAGTAAAATCTCCATTCTTTTAAAAGTTTCTGACTATAGCATGTCATGTGAACTAAAAGTGTTTAATTTTATTGTTATATTCATTATAACATATTTATAATATTTTTTCCTTTCTTTCAGGTAAGTATGCATCCGTTGCGTGGAACATACTGCGTGAAAATACGTAAGTTAACATTACAAGTAATAATTAGAAAATGAAGCTTTCATTCGTTACGAGAGTTGTGGCCGCGAGCAGCAGATGAATTTCATTTTGCGTTTCCTGCCAATCAGTACAGTTATGAAATAACAAGAACTCCTGTTCTTATGTAGTTCTCTGCATGCAGCCAAACAAAAGTAACAAAAATATGTGAATTACCAAGTTAAGAACGATACACATGAATTTCTTGGGGTTTAATAGGGTGACCATTTGTGAAGATACCCAAATGTTAACCTCTTCCAGGCTGCATTGTTGCAAACTAACGAGGCTCTGGCGTCTGCATTCTCAACTGTTAGTGTGTGCTGTCCATATGTGCTTGGCCGCTTTTGTTTGAATTTTTCAGTATTTTGGCAGCTTTCATGACATCTTTCAGTCAATGTTTTATTGATTTTTTTCTTCAGTATTTTGAACTTTTTCATTGCATCGCTTTAGTATTTTGGCAGGGTTTCAATTTTTCAGAATTTTGGCCTATTTCCTTGCATTTATCACTTTTCAGGTTTTCTTGCTGTTTTTTAACCTTTCACGGTAGATTCATATATTCTAATGTGTTTGCTTCAGTCAAAATTTCACGATGGCCAAAATAAGCCTTTTTCGGTTTAATGCAAAGGGAGAAAGCTGTTGTAGCGTGGTTGCAAATAAGGACAGACACTGGAAGGAATCGAGGCATCCAGTGTTCGATTCTCGTGACGGCACAGCTGTTCGGATTCCAATTTTAACTGTAGCGTACCTGAGCAAAACGAGCGAGATTCAACATAATGTAAACAGCCTATATTTGAGCGTAGGACGTGTACAGTTTTAGAAATGAGCTTCCTACCTCATCTTGTCAAATTCACCCAAGAACATATCCCACGAGAAAGAGCAGATACCCTCGGGGGCCATTTATGGTGCTTACAAGTGCCTTCCTTTGATCCGTGTAGGCCTGGGAGACAGTTGACGATCGCGGACCACACAGCGGGGCCGCTTCTCTCCGTGATGATGGAGAGAAGTCATTTTTCATCTCGACGGCTGCGTCTCCTAACTGGGCCCATTGTTGCCCTGACGACGGACGCTTCCTGCTCGCAGCATCCGCTGGGGTTTCTGGAACTTCCAGGAGAGGTCGTCGACGTTGCGACTGGTCTTCCTTTTCTCACGTACCTGCACCATCAGCCTCACCGTTTGATTTCTCACGTCACAACTTGCTTAATTTGCTTAACGTGCTGAATTTTGGATTGCCATATTTCGCCTTTCTAAATACCGAACACACGCTGAACGGGATTGTACGAGGTGGTTTGAAAAGTTCTCGGAATGGAATAGAAAGAAACGACTTACAACAGTGATTTTTTTTTTATTTTTCAATGTAGTCTCCCTGTACACTAATGCACTTGGTCCAGCGATGTTCCAATGCCTTCATCCCATCTCGAAAATTAGATTCCTCCAGGCCTGTGAAATACGTGTCAACTTCGACTATTAGTTCTTCCTTTGAAGAGAATCTCCGTCCACCGAGGAAACTTTTGAGTTTGGGGAAAAGATGGAAGTCTGAGGGAGCCAAATCAGGCGAATGAGGCGGATGTGGCAACAATTCGTAACCAAGTTCATGAATTTTTGCCATGGCAACGACACTTGTGTGAGGGCGCGCATTGTCCTGATGCAAGATGATTTTCTTTCTTGCCAAACCTGGCCTCTTTTCCCGTATCTTATGCTTTAGTTGGTCGAGGAGATTAGCGTAGTATTGTCCCGTAATTGTTTGACCAGTGGGAAGATAATCGATCAACAGAATCCCTTTCGCATCCCAAAACACTGACGCCATTACCTTTCCGGCCGACCGTATTGCCTTTGCTTTCTTTGGTGGTGGTGAATCAACATGTTTCCACTGCTTTAACTGTTGTTTTGTCTCTGGGGTATAGCAGTGGACCCACGTTTCATCTGTCGTCACAAACCGGCGCAAAACATCTGTTTGGTTTCTCTTAAAACGAGTCAAACATTGTTCGGAAATGTCCACTCTGATGCGTTTATGGTCCTGTGTTAAAAGTCGCGGCACCCATCTTGCAGATAATTTTCTCATATCCAATTCAACTGTTAAAATGTGATACGCCCGTTCGGATGACATTCCTATAGCTTCAGCAATTTCACGCACTTTCAGTCGGCGATCCTCCATGACCAATTTATGCACTTTTTCAATAATTTCTGGGGTAGTAGCACATTTTGGGCGACCACTACGTGGATCATCTTCTAAGCTGTCCCGACCAAATTTAAACTCGTTTGTCCACTTTGCAACAGTTGAATATGAAGGAGCAGAGTCCCCCAGTGTGTTCAGAAAATCGGCATGAATTTCCTTTGCTTTCATACCTTTCTTTACGAAGTACTTAATCACCGCTCGAATCTCGATTTTTTCCATCTTCACAAAGCACTGCACGGGAACAACTACAAAGTGACGTCCGCACCACAGATCTCTACCCAGAACACTGACGCGCCACGTGTTTATTAATAAAGGATGGCCTATTACTATGCGGGAACCTCGTTGTCCTAGCACTGACATCTGGTGGTGATTCCGAGAACTTTTCAAACCAGCGTTTATGCACCAACACACAACAGTGATATACGGCGTGTATCAAAATGACTGCCGTGATTCCAGAAGTTTATTGAACGCTCACGAAACAGAATGAAACGAAACACATGCAGGTATGGAGGCACACCCAGAGAGTTGGTTCACACTGTCCCTAATCTGTAACCCAATCTTAATCTTTCAGAAATTCAAAAACCACAGTCACTCACGTGGGCATAAAAAAAATTCAAAATATTCACAAAACTTTTCGAATGCATCTTAAGTAAACAAGTTGTCGGTGTTATTATGCTATTTGAGGCATCGTTTGCCACAAGCTTCACGTTTTCTGATGCGCTGAAACGTGAGGAGACTGTCAAGTAGCATGTGGCACGTAGAATAATGCTATTTCAGGATCAGAAGCAACTATTAATGCCAGAACGCCTGTCATTAAAGGCTGAAAGAAAATATCAAATTTACTCCTCTGAAATTTGGAGTAATAGTTACGCGCCCACAAAAATACTGTTGCCAAGTGTGAATATATATATATATATATATATATATATATGTGTGTGTGTGGGGGGGGGGATATGGGCAGAACATTTACCAGGGATTGCGATGTATATGCAGTCAAAGGGGGCGGATATTTTTACTGCAAGCCAGTCTCATTTAACATGCCCCCAAATATGAAATCCGTATTTAGTCCA
This sequence comes from Lepisma saccharinum, assembly GCF_977018435.1. Lineage (NCBI taxonomy): Eukaryota > Metazoa > Arthropoda > Insecta > Zygentoma > Lepismatidae > Lepisma > Lepisma saccharinum. The sequence continues at coordinate 59,833,075 of NC_139242.1, read as the reverse complement.
AAATTTAATTTTTCTTCTTTGTTGGAAGGAAGGGGATGGGGTAAGGCGGACGAACTGCTGGAATTGCGTCCACCCCATATACCCCCCCCCCCCTTAACGTGGTCACTGTTTTCTGTTGATTTTTTTTTTCAGGCTCATGTCGAATGTACAGTCACCAGCAATAGAAATGGGACACACAGATCCTGAATCACTTGCTTCCCTGCAAGACGTCATGTGTGTTGCCTAACTCTACGGCGATGTGATTTTAATGCAAAATTTCAATGGCAATTTCTACCACCAACGTGTAGTTAGGCAACACACACAACGCCTACCGGAAAAGCTAATATTTCAGGATCTAGATGTCCCGTTTTTATTGCCTGTGACTGTACCTGGACGCAAATTCAAGTTGACAAAGTTTCTAGGCTGCGCTATAACAAACTAAAAAACAGATCGATAATTATTTGTTCATGGCCTCATCTGCGCCACTTTCAAAAATTATATTATTTTCTCCTGTACATATATTTCCATTAGTATTAATGTTTTATGAAATTCAAATCATAATATTGGTTGTTATGGCCGCGGTGGCTCAGTCGGTAACGCGTCTGACTACCATGCTAAAGGTCCCGGGTTCGATCCCCGGCCGGTTCAAATCCGGGAACTTTTCTAACGGTGGAAGCGGCCCCGGCGCCCACCCAGCGTCGAATAACATGGGTACCTGGGGGAAATCCTGGGGGGTAAAGGCGGTCAGGGGCGTGATGCTGATCACATCACCCCCACTCACGACCGGATCAAGAAAGTGTGGGGCGTTACCCCCACACCCCCTATACGCCTTCATGGCGTGGTGCTATGCACAGGGGAACACTTTACCTTTACCTTTTTGGTTGTTACCATATATTAAAGAGTTATTTCATACATTGGTCGAAATGGCTGCGATAAAACTGTTTTAAAAACGAAAATTCGTGGTGTCTACAATGCCTCTTTTTTTTCTACAATCACAGTAAGAAGGTTACTTTATTTCGATCATTCTATTATGTCCATCATGAGGATTGTTTGCCTAAAGTAAACGAGAAATACGAGATCATTTCAGAGCTATTGAAATATATTTTATTATACCCACAGATAACATCAACCTATTATGGCCGTTATCATGACACGCTATATAATCAGCCTCTCCCTAATTGTGAGGTAATTTCACTGCATACGTGCTCCATTCTTTGAAGAATTGCCTACGAAAATTGGCATCCCGTGCTCGCACTGCCATCTACCGGCAATAATATAAGCCTACGCGAATCGCCGAAAAAAGACGTGACGCTGCGCAGTGAATCAGCAAAGACGTGGCGTGGTTTGATATCTTGTCACGAAGAAACCTGGCTGAGGAATGTCCGCCCACCGGCAGCTGATGGCAGCCCCGCCCACGCGTGCGGGGCTCTTACTCCCACGATGACCATTGTTGGGGGAAACAATGTCAAAACAATTAATGTCGAAGCGAGTCAATGGTAACTTGCCTGGCAGTGGCGTGCTCATGATTTTCTTAAAAGGGCTGTGCCTTCTATTTTCAGGAGTCACCCGGAAATTAAACCTTCTTTTTCTGCATTTGATATTTTTTTATGACAGCTAACCCAAAGAGGGGTTGGTACCCCCCACCTATCCCCTGGTCACGCCACCTTTACCTAGAGTTCGGCACCTAGCCTAAATTTTTCTTTAATGTGCAGGGTTGACATAATATTGTTATCAGGAAATCCTTTATTTTCATGCGACCATCCGTGGTTTATTGAGATGGTTGTACTCCGCCGGATGTGGATGGTGAAAACTAAGAATAAATTGTCATCAATTTACAGTTAACGGTAATAGCCGCGCCCCCACCCCTTAGTAGTAGATGTAGCTTCTTGAAAGTCAATTTTAACTCCATTTAAGGTGAAATTTAACTCTTTTGTGCGCATCAGGTTTGGCAACACTGCCAGGATGGCCGTAGGTGGCAAGGAGAAATGCATTGCGCTTATGGGAGTATTATTCGATTGGTTCTCTTGAGAATATCAAACTTTCTATGGCATGGAAAAAGATATCAACGGAAAAAGTGCTTGTGGTTTACAATCTCGCCTTCGATAGTTCCGCTGCACGATAGTGAGTGTCACAACCCAACAAGCGAAATCGCGGAAAAGAATCCTAATGTTTTCTAGATAAGTATTTTTTTTCGTCGTATGTAATAAACTTATTTTCAGTATATGTTTTTAGTGCGTTACGTACGCGTTTCCATGTAGTAGTCATTCCTAGCTTTTTCAGACCTTCAGATCGCTTATGATTTCGGCACTGAAGATTCCATGTTTGAATGTTGGCCTCGCTATTCGTGTTTCTTTATGAAGGTCCTTTCAACAATTTCATCTAACCATCATTCATTCTTATCGTCTCGATTAGCCAAAAGTGTCAGAAAAGCAACGAAAAATAAGCAAGAAAAACATGCAAAAGGAAGGAGCGCTTGTATGTACGTACATGTACACTTGACCTCTGCAAAAAAGACAGTGAACTTTCTTTTTAGTTTCCTTTCCAGTCTACTGACTGAACTGTTCTCTTTGTAAGCAGTCGCTTCATAACAGTTCATAATTGTGACCAGTGTGTGTGATCTAACTTTTTTTTCGTTGACCAGCAGTTGCCATTAATATCGCCCCACTCACCTCACCTTCTGTGACTTTTTCTGATAAGAAGACGCTGCAATTGAATTAGCACGCCAGTCACATATTTCTTGAATCAGCTTTCTCGCAATTTACCCCGTACGTGGCTAGGTGACGGGCTCTGAAGTTAACTCGCAAGGTTTAAACTTTGTTCCCCGAGCCAAGTTGGTTAACTGGAAGTTGGCCGGGAAGAGGCGGAAAGGGGGGGAAGCAATGTAACGTTCTTTCACTGTTACTGCGGAAGGGAGGAGGGGGATGTAACATTACGTGATTATTCGGTGCACGTATGATTACGGCGCATAAACTTTGACTAGTTTATACGCGAGTCTAATGGCGTTTCCATTGTTGGAGTCTGCAACAGCACTATTTGAAGGGATGGGGTTGGGGGAAGTATGATTTAGAGCTCGAGATAAACTTCCTCTTAATAGAAGTTCAGAATTCGGCTCTGCCCTTGTAGTTTCTTCAGCATGCTTCTAGAGGTCTCTAGTTGCATTGGTAGCAGAATAGCTATCCTCCTAGTTCAGAGCTTTCTTCTGTGTCTCCGTTCGTGAGACGGTTGTGTTTAAGCATTACGAGGCGTAAGTTTAATATTAGTACTTTTGCTCCTAATTATTTAGTGTGATAACTAAGTGTGGATTATATTTCATCTCCACATGGTGAAAGTTTAGGTCCACTTGTACTAAAGGAGACGAATCCGCACTGGACATATTTAAAGTTGGAACAGAACTTTTGTGCAATGTGCCTCTACCGGGAATCCAACACGGTACCCCTTATTTACGAAGCGACAACGTTATCATCTCATAGTAGCGAATAGGGAGGGACGACATCGGAAATATGATATCGCGATATATCGTCAAGAAAATTACGTCAGAGACGATAGATACCAAACGTTATTTTTTTCCGTGTCGATATATCGTCTCCACGATATATATATAGCCAAATATCGTGACGATATATAGCCAAATATCGTGACGATATATTCCCGACACGATATATATCGCCAAATATCGTGACGATATATCGCCAATACGATATATATCGCCAACACGATATATTTCGCCAAATACCGTGACGATATATCGCCAACACGATATATATCGCCAAATATCGTGACGATATATCGCCAACACGATATATTTCGCCAAATACCGTGACGATATGTCGCCGACACGATATACACGTATATCGCTAAAATATCGTGACGATATATCGTCTAGTTGATATCGCCTGGACGGTATTTCTTTTCATTATCGTAGTATACCGTCTGGACGATATATCGCCCAACACTATTAGCGAACAAAACTTGTCTCCTCACGTTTGACGTTAGCAATATGGCGGAACGTCGAGCGCAACACTGGCCCAGCTACTATTCATTCCTGGTTTAGAACTTATAATTCACACCTACGAACGTTACTGAACATTATTTCAGGTTTTGAAATGATCGTGAGAACCTCGCTTTTCGTATACGAACAGTCTTAGGTTCGATGTCGGACGGTAACTCAACCCAGCACCGTGTGTTGCGAGCAAGATGTGAAGCTGTGTTGAAGGAAAAAGTTATGGTACGAGATGAACATAACGTAAAGATTGTTGTTTAATAAGGACGCAGCTTCTTTGATGTTGATGGTGTTGGCATTTTGTCTGGTGAAACTGGAGTCTGGTGTCGTTTCCGGACGCGTGTTGAAAGGAAGAATACGCTGAAATTGGATTCCAGGCATTCTCAGCGACAGTCGACACCCACGAGCCAAGTCAGAGAATAGAAAAATGTGTTTCATTCCTGCTGTCACCCCTTTCATCTCATCTGGACTACACCAACATTTGCTAATAGAATTTTCATTTCCTTTTTGCTCTTTCTTTCCCTTTAAATGAAATAGAAGCTAGAGGCAACAGGAACTCGGGTACAAATGTAACATTCGAGGAAATAAAATCGATCTTGCTATCAGGGATTGCGTTTATAAAGAAAAACGATGAGAAACTCGAAACACGTGTGCACATGTTACTTGAATTTAAATAAAATTCATATTGATGAAAATTGTCTCTTCTCCTACTACTTGCATCTGTCCAATGTTACCACCAAAAAATACATGTTCCACCATTATGTCTTTAAGAAAGGAATGCAGGCCTTTGTTCAGCCAGCTATTTATTGTCTGTGTAAACTCGACTTTGATCCAGCTACATTCTGGTCCTCGCTAGTTGACACACGACTTTCCTCCAACCAACTGCTCGTTGCCAGTGGAGGTTCGACTTTGGTCCACCAACTGCTGGTCTTCGCCAGTGGAGGTTCGACTTTGATCCACCAACTGCTGGTCTTCGCCAGTGGAGGTTCGACTTTGTTCCACCAAATGCCGGTCTTCGCCAGTGGAGGTTCGACTTTGGTCCACCAAATGCTGGTTTTCGCCAGTGGAGGTTCGACTTTGGTCCACCAACTGCTGGTCTTCGCCAGTGGAGGTTCGACTTTGATTCACCAACTGCTGGTCTTCGCCAGTGGAGGTTCGACTTTGTTCCACCAACTGCTGGTCTTCGCCAGTGGAGGTTCGACTTTGTTCCACCAAATGCCGGTCTTCGCCAGTGGAGGTTCGACTTTGGTCCACCAAATGCCGGTCTTCGCCAGTGGAGGTTCGACTTTGTTCCACCAAATGCTGGTCTTCGCCAGTGGAGGTTCGACTTTGTTCCACCAAATGCCGGTCTTCGCCAGTGGAGGTTCGACTTTGGTCCACCAAATGCTGATCTTCGCCAGTGGAGGTTCGACTTTGGTCCACCAACTACTGGTCTTCGCCAGTGAAGGCTCGACTTTGTACCACCAACTACTGGTCTTCACCAGTGGTGGCTCAACTTTGTTTCACCTTGGACCTTGGTCCAGCCAAATACTGTCCTCGCCAGTGGAGGCTCGAATGTCACTCAACTGGCAAAGCTTAGTGTTTAGAGCGTTTCACTGCATATTTCGGGAGACCGACAGATAGAACAACATTCAGACCTGTTGTAAATTTTCTGTAACCGTGTTTACACTCCTGATTGTGCAGTCTAATCTAATTCGGCTGCATATCACTGCCAAACGACAGTCGACAGCTCAGGGAAGATAAACCCAGCACGTGCTGAAGATGGTTCTCCAGGGTCCATTAAGGCCACGCGCCTGAAATTATTTTCAACTCCACAGAGACGCAAGCGTGATAAAAACTCTGAGGCACTCACGAACGAGCCGAGGATACTCGAGATCAAAGTTACGTCCGCCGAGATGTCGCATCGGCAACCCGGTCACGGCGGGCGGAGGTCTCATTGTCATCTCGATGCTAAATATAAACGTCTCCTCCGGAATGACCAATGCGCGACGTAAACGAAGAGTCTGGAGATCTCTTTGTAACTCGATTCTTCCCCGCGAAGACATCTTTGGCCATGAAGTATGCATCGGGAACGGGGAGGAAAAGTTGGAAAGTCTCCCGTGAATCTTCCTTTTTATATTGCAGGGGCACCAACTGCTAAGTGTAAATGTATGGTAATTGCGGTCGTTTCTTGCCGGCTAGTGTCCCCTTTTTACGAGCATCCTGCGGGAGGCTGGAGGGGCCGTGATGGACCGCTCCCTGTGGAGGTTTCTCCAGGGGCTCGTAATCTGGAGGGAGAGGCGTCGTTTTCCAGCGACTCTTCTCCGGCACAATAAAGCCTGGTCTTCGCTCGGAGGAGGTTTGATCGCCCATCTCGGAATGATCTCTGGTCTCCGCAGAATCCTTCTCAGTATCTCTCTCTGTACCACCATGTATTTTTCTGTTTCTGTTACTCTGTGTATTCAACCTCTCACCCTCTGTCTCTCTCCCTACGTGTCTCTCTCACTCTTTCGTCTTTCTGTTCTCTTTCTATCTTTTCCTCTCTCTGTCTTCCTGTTTCTCTTTTCTGTCTTCTCCCCCTTTCTTTCTCTCCCTCCCTACTTCTTCCTCCAGTTTATCTTTTCCTCTCTTATTCTTCCTCTCTCGCTTCGTCTTCTTCCACTTCTTTTTTTCTCCTTTTCTCTGTCTTCCTCTCTCGCTCTCCTCCTACTTCTTCGTGTTCATCTTTTTCTGTATTCCGCATCCTCTCTCCTTGTACGTCTTCTCTCTCTCTCTTTCTACGTCTTGTCTTCTCTTTTTTACGTATACCTTTCTCTCTCTACATCTCCCGTCTCTCTCCCTCCCTACATTTTTCTCTCGCTCAACATATTACTTTCTCTCTCTCTCTCCGTCTTCCACACTACATATCGTCTCGCTCCCTTTCCTGCGTTTCTAGAGGTTCTGATCCCACTTTAAACTGTAGACCCATTCCCGATTAGCCTATCTGTGTATAAAGTGGACTTAAAGGAATAACTCAACTCAACCTTTTCCTGCGTTTCTTTATCTATCATCTACCTATCTTGCTTTTTCTGGGAACCGAAATAGATTAAAGGAACCAGAAATCTTTAAATGCCTGGACTCAAAAGAATGGAATAGAAAATAGTGGTCAAACAGGACTACTGGTGGAGACATCTGCAGGGGCAACTGGGACACAGCATTAAATGTGTGTTATTTCTGCCATTTTTTTAACTTGTCCTTGTCGATCGATGGGCCTAGATTGAAAATTTCCTAGCGCAGGGTCATCTGCTACAGGGTGTCAACAAAATTTCTGAACGATTTTGAGTGTGTCGAGGAGGAATAGAGAGAGAACAACACGTGTGAGAAAATGTCGAGAATGTGTCAACCGCTTGCATAAACCCTCCCGTTGCTATGCAAGAGTGCTGAGATGTTCGAGTGACACAGAAAAAACAGCAGGATACTAGGTGAGAACAGGGGCCTGTTTTAAACAAGTAATTTTAACATCCATGTATGGTCTCTTCGAGATCCGAGAACGTAACCGAGACATCAGTCTCGTCTTGGGATCGCATCAACGTTCTGAAGCAACCATAATAGCTTTAACATGCAATATAATTCAGTTACATTGGCATGGTGCATGTGTGTGTGTTAAGATGTCTGTTGTTTCTCTATCGCGGCTTATCATTGTTGGCCTCCTCCCAAAGCCGAGGCACATCGCTGGCTGGACGGGAGACAAGCGGGGCTGGCCGAAGTCTTCTGGCACCGACGGCGTCCCAAGGTTAACGACCAATTTGTCGCCTCCTCCCACGAGATCAGGCCGCGCTTCAATTTCCAAGACGTTCGTTCCCGCCTGAATTTACAACCCTGGGTGCAGCCACCTTCCCTGAATGCTCGTTTCGGACAAATTGTCCACGACTCGGCTGTTTTTATTGTTTTTAATGGCGTTTTCTAATTACAACCCTTACAAGAGTCGGTGATTTTTGTGAGCGTTGGCGGTCTGGGCCGTTTTGCTTCTTACGCGGTTCAGAAACTAGGGGTGGTACTAATGGCAGACTTGGTACAGTTGTAAATGCCTGTTTTGTTCTCGACTCAGTCTCATCTCTTTGGCTAATGACGAATACAGGTAAAATGAGGCATTCCAGTAGCGTATGCTGAGTCTTAAGGCCCTATCACACGGAACTGGATTTCTAGTTGGAATGCCCTAGTTGGCGATGAACTGACTTTCTGGGTAGTAATCATGGCCGCCTGGCTGACTACTTGACTGGTTTTGAGGAATAGGACATGTTCTAATTGCTACTAACTTCTTCGACTAGATTCTGTGGAACAGCCAATCAGAGCAAAGTTTGGCCATGTGAAGATATTCTGTGAGTTTGTAAAGTAGCCTTTTTTTGTCTGTGGCTTCCGAGTGCATACAACACGAAAGGCATGTTTACAATTGAAAAAGCTAAAATATTCTTCCATACGTGTACAGTAAACGTTGTAAAGTACGTATTTTATCAGCGCCATTCTTCTCTACCTAAAACCATTTAATGCGATGCGATATTCCTCTTGGTTGAATAGTTATCGTATTTTAAAAGTGTGAAGTGATACGTTGTTTACATCTCGCGCGGCCGCCATTATGGGAACGAAAGACTATCGACAAGTACGGTATAACAAGTACTGTGTGAGGCGAAAACTACCAAATTGGTAGCCAGTCCAGCGTCAACTAGAGCATTCCAAATAGAAATCCAGTTCCGTGTGATAGGGGCTTAATACTTGGGTTATCTCACTATGACACCCGGTCCTAGGCTATGGAGGAAGGGAGAAGACTAGACTCATTCTTGACGTCTTCAATGAAGCCACGTTGCCAACTTCTAAGAATTCGGGTTGCCAACTCCTAAGAATCCAGGTTGCCAACTCCTAAGAATCCAGGTTGCCAACTCCTAAGAAACCAGGTTGCCAACTCCTAAGAAACCAGGTTGCCAACTCCTAAGAAACCAGGTTGCCAACTTCAGAACCACCATTATCTTATTTTTCAAATCAGCTTAATTCACTCAGTTTCTAAGAGATTTCTCTTCCGTATTTTACTTTCTAGGCTTTGCAGATAGCCTAGCGAGCCTGTAGTATAGGCTCCTGAGGCATTCAAAATGTTTACATTCGTTTCTTCGGCGAACAATTATTCATATTCGAGGACTGTTACGCGACCCCTGAAAATAGGGTTATTCTATAAGAAGTTATTTAGACGATAGAAACTCTTTCCTTCTACCTTCTTTCATGAAATGAGGAAGAAAAAGGACTTGACATGTTGTTTTATTTTTCTATTATCACAATATTAAGGAATTTTAATAGTCGATGGCCTTTGCCACTTCTCCTTTTTGTGGAGCCCCTAGGCTAAAGGCCATATCTGGTGCTCCTAGTATTATTGGTACTAATCTATTTCCGAACCATCCATCCAATCATAATAGGTATAACTGTAAAGAAAAGTAAAGGGTGGGCCATATTGATGGGACACATTTCAAATCATATGTGGAGCATGTAGGAAGCAACATTTATTACCAAATATATGGAAAACACTGCCAAAGGATGGGAGTTTTGCATTGTGTTCAGTGTTTGAAGATTTATAAATTTATTTATGAGTTATTTTTAACTCTCATTAATTCTGGCTTTATAGTTAATATGTATGGCCTAGTGGCAAATCGCCCCTGTTCAAACCAAACCCCAATGGCGCAGTGGTAGCGTCGTTGCCTTGTAATCAAGGGGTCCCACGTTCGATACCCGGTGGAGGCACGTAGTTCGGATTAGGGATGGCCAAACGGATCCGGATCCGAGAGTTTCGTATCTCAATCCCATTATAATATTACCACACCTTAAAAGGTATTATGATCTTCGATTACAAAGAAATATTTCATTAGTTAGTCCTACAAGATTTTTTTCAAGTGTTGTTCCCAAAATACTTTGCTACGCATCGGCTAACACACTCGTGCACAAAAATAATCTTACTTGTTTAACATAAAATGTCAGAGGTGATTTTGTAAATGCCATTGAAACAATATGTATTCATTCGAATGTATTGGAAATGGAAACACACATAAATATGAGACATTCCATTCCAGGATGAAACCTTTAACACATTTAACAAGATAGAAATATTATACAAAATTTATACAATTGTTCTACAGTTACAGTTTTAAAAATTAAAATAAAACATAATATATGCAGTGTTATATAATTACAAAGTGTAAGACTAACGTAAGTGTCTGAGTTACAAATCTTGTGTATATTAGCAGGTTACAACATGTTATAAACACATTCTTACTTTCCAAAGAAGCGCTCATGTGGGATAGCAAAACGGATCCGGATCCGAGAAAGTTTAGGATCCGGATCCTGGTCATCCCTAGTTCGTATCCCACTTTAAGCTATAGGTCCAGTCCCGATTAGCATCAAGTGGACTTAAAACACCAAAACAATCGATCAATCAATGAAACCAAACAAAGACATTTGGACGACACAACACAATTCATACAGAAGCTTATCGTGGCTGCAGGTCCAGGCGCCAGGACCTCGTTAGTCTGCAAGGGTCACCCCTTACACCCCTTTTGCTAATTGAGAATGTATTGTTAGTCTCGGAGGCCTCTCTCGCAGTCTGCTCCCTCCAATCTTACCAACGCCTCGTTTGACAGCCCGTGAAGAGCCTGCGTCAACATCCCATCTCCTCGCATTAAAGACACCTACATATCAAAGCTTTTAGTCTGCGTCGCACGTAGTTGTCGCTTCGCATTAAATCACGGCTAAAGGATTAACTCCCTCCTTCCCTCCTCCCGGCGGAAGGATCTCCGATGTCTCCGGGAGGCGAAAAAACGTCAAACGCCCGAGTTATCTTTAATGAGATGTCTGCTCCGGGTTTATCTCTCTCGCTCCACGGACAGGTTCGTTGGACTCTCTGGTGGAGCTGTCTAGAGGCCTTCCGAGAGACGTATCTTGGGTTCCCATCTCGGCTAGAAATGGTTAACTTGTACTTGGGGAATTGCAGAGGACTCTTTTTTGCTCGGTCGTATCCACTTGGCAGCTGAGACCTAATGCTGGAGAGGTTAACCAACATTTCGCGAATAGCATAATCAGAGGCAGAGTGCGAAATCCTGTGGGAAAAGGGGGTATTTCCCCCACCAAGTAGTGGCCTCAAAAATCCCCAACACCGGGGGAAGATTTTTTGTCAAAACTACATAGGCATTTGGTTTTGACTTCGAATATACCTTACTAAGGATAATATCGAAAACACATAGATAGTAGTGTGATTGCGAGTGGTGAATGCTTTCTCTCTCTCTCATTCAGGAGATCATTAACAGATCTACACCAATAACAATGCACACAGCACAATAAACGTTAAACAAGGACGCAAGACAAATACAAATTTGAAATTTCATTGATTTATATTAATAGAAAGCAAAAACTAAACAAAAACGTATGTACGTATAATTCAACTATTTCGTAATTTATTGACATCTTTAACCAGTTTGTAAAGGAATTTGCTTGTTACTTCATAAATATCTGATACGTATAAAAGTAGCAAATTAATTCCTTCATATAAATTTGTAATAGTAATGTATTTTTAAATATTTAGTAGTTTACTTTTATATATAATATGTGACTGTCTTCTACATTCACAAATAACTAATATGTACTTGATTTCTATTGCGTACAAGTTTATAAAATTAACAGGGAACTATTGAGATTAAGAACGCTGTATCAATGTCGAAATTTGTTTTACGTTGTTGATTTCGATTCGTTTTTGTTGAATGTCTTGTGTCAGAAATCGAAAATGAGTTTATATCATGGCAAGAAATCGCTCATAGGCGGTGTGTGCCAATCAAAGAAGAAGGAAGGAGTTTATATCAAATGTTATAAAGTGAAATAATATTTTGGAAGTTGCGTTATGTTGTTTAATTCTTGCAATATAAGTATAATAACATTATGAAACCAGTTGAGCGCTGAGGACTTGCAATTTAATTTTAAAATTGTGTTAGTCTGCTCATCCTTCGCGTGCAATATATATTCAGTGTGAAGTATCGTTGCAAATAACATTATATATGTGTGTATATATAAATATATTTGTGTATGTGTTTGTGTGTGTAGATTAAGATCTTTCTTCTCTCTACCAGTCTTCAATCGCCGCAACCGAATTTCGCACACTTTAGATCCAGAATTGCGCACAAATCTCACTGACCTGTTTTGCGCACAGATTTTGATCCAACGTTTCCACTTTGATAGCTTTAAAGTCTGTGCGCAAAACTGTTTTTTTCTTTAGACAAGAAGAGAGAGAGAGAAATTAGAAATAAAATGGTAAATCTCTTAAGGATTAAATAAAAAAATATATAATTTGCCCAGTAAATGTAGCAAGTCAAGATACAATTTTCATACCAATTTACATAATACAGCAAGTCACTATTGACACCACTAATAAGACCGGAAAAGTGTGCGCAATCCGGCTGTAGCAGTCTTCAATGATTTTGCACTCTGATCAGAGGTACTTACTTGTTCGTCCTCTTTAGTGTTCCTCGCACCTACAATATTGCTTTCAACAATAATAAATTTTATTTCTATATGTATTGTTTTTGTTAAAATGGAGCGCATGTAACGGCAATGTAGGCATTTACAATACAAGCTGTAGGCCCACACCCGTTTACAGTTTTACTATCAGTCAAGAATCATTAAAGTACTCGCGAAAGAGTTGTTTCGTCTTGTTTTATTTAGTTGGGCCCCTATATTTAGTATTTTCAATCCTTTTACATTATTAAGAGAAATTTATGCAAAGAGGACAAAGAGGAAAGTACAGAGAAATGGTCGGGAAATGAGAGAGAAGGAGAGAAAGAGTAATGTGCAGAGAAATTAGAGTAATGTTCGGATAAATAAGAAAGAAATAGTAATGCGCGAATAAATAATGAAGGTAGATGAATACGGGAAGAAGTAAGAAATATAGAGGAATTTGCGCAGAAATAAGAAGGGAGAAGATTGCTCTGAGAAATACGAAAGAAAAAGGAATACTCGGAGAAACAAGGAAGATAGATGAATGCGTGAGGAAGCAAGGAAGAAAGGAATGCGCAGAGAAATAAGAAAGAAAAGGTTGCGTGGAGATAAAAAGGGGAATGCTCCGAGAAATAAGGAAAAGGGAAACTCTGAGAAATAGGAAAGAAAGAGAAGTACACAGAGAAAAAAGAATGATGAATGCTCCTAGAAACACGAGAGAAAAAGGAATACTCTGAGAAATAAGAAAGAAAGAAGAATGCGCGGAAGGATAAGAGGGAGAGAGAGAACTGTCCTGGGAAGTTAAAAATACAAATAATGTACGGAGAAACGTAAGGAGATATAATAGAAATGTCCGTGGAAAACGTTGGGAAGAGGTACGCAACGGACCAGATACTACACGTCAGCACGCAGCTTCGGAAAGCAGAAGGGGACAGCCCTCGAGATAAGGCGTTGAGAAAAGGCGCAGACCTTTGGTTAACTCCACCAGACGAGGACCAGTTGGTCCGGGGGGAGGGCGCTGACACTCGCTGGCCGCTGTCCAAAAAATCACCAAGGCCTCGGCTGCAGGGGCGGAGGGGCCATCCGGTTGGCAGCTGCCCCGAATGTCTGCGCCATGACATCACGGAGTGCATCTCAATTAAACGCCTATCAGCGCCCGGAGACAATGGGGGGACAGGAGATCTTCATCTGTCTTCCTCTGCTTCGGCTCTGTTTACAAGGGGGCTCTGGTGTGCGCTTGCAGAAGTCGCGGTTTCAGCAAGATGTCGTGCCGTTGCCGACAACATTACATCTGACGATGCGCCAACGGGGACGCAATGGGGATGGACCCCTTGCTTACAAGAAGACACGATAATTAAACGAAACTTTATTTATTAATTATAATATTTAGTGTTGCCAATTGCGCACTGGGTCGGAATTCCACAGCTTTAAATTGAAGTTGTGGTCCATACGCCATACCCTCGTTAGCCTGCAAGGTGTTACATTTTTAACTTTCAAACTAAGGCATTTAATATTTTGAAACGCAGATTCTTATATCAGTAAATTTAAATACATTTTCCATCTTCTCATGTAATTTAATGTAGAATTTATTATCCTGAACAATTTTACAGCCCATTTTCCTAGCTGCTGCATCTCTCCGGAATTTTCTTATAGCATTTGCAGACATCCAAAGTGGGTACATGGAGGTTAGTCACTCGGCAGTTGAATACGTCGCTACATCACCCGTGTGCAGCGGCGGCGCTTTTTCCCCCACACTATGTGTTACGTACCCAATAGGACCAAGTAATGTAAATAGTTTGCCAAAGAGGAATAGAGATGGCAGCACCAGGCGTGCAAGATTAAGAATTAGCATAATATATGTGAATAACCTTATAAATAAGAACAAAGCAAATTGGAAAGATGAAAAACAATAGAATCTACTATAAGAAGATAAAGAATAAATATAAAAGAAATAAATTAATATAAATATTCGATAAATCAAATCAGTGATCATATGTAAGTTAATATGAAAATTAAAGAAGTCAAAGCACTGATACAAGTTTGTGCCTTTGAACAGATATTGAATCTGTATGATTGATTTACAATCCCCATAGTGGAAACTTTGTTTACACCAGTGACGGCGCGTTCCAATCGACGCCCCACGACACTTTTGGTTGCGCGTTTCAACCGCAGCACCTACTTGGATGCGCGTGTCAGTCGTTTGCACCAAGTATGTACTCTGTTGTGCCCAGTTAGTGTTGGCGCGTTCCAATCGCAGCCGCAAGGGATGATATTAGTATTATTCCCAAAGTTTAAAGGAAAAGGCTGGAAAAGGATAAAGGAATTCATTAAATCGTCAAAACAAATAAATTGAAATCCAGAAGGAAGTCCAGATCCAGATCTGTCCATTACGAAGGAAGTCCAGATAGAAGAATATTCAAATAGAGAAAAGAAATAATAAAAAGCATATTGAGATGAAAATTGACTGTAAACGAGAATTATATAGAAGAAAGTAGCTTAACATGTAAATATTCTTACTCCATGTATCCTGTGTTTAAATAATATATTCGTTTAAACGTCTCCATTGGAAGGCATCCTGTCTGGTTTCGTTGTCTACAAAGAACCCTACCCTGTCGATAAGCTAGCTGAGGTTTAAGATTAAGATTTATGCACCTTGCACCAAATGGAGGTAGCATATGCTAAACCTTATCAGGGAAAGGAAACTGTCTATGCCCCTTCAGTTTTGGAACCGAATCGCCGTCACTGCGTGTAGCAACCGTTAGCAACACCGCTTTTACCCCCTTGAACTGGAGGCGGAAAGTCTGCGTTTCCTCAAGTCCATTCTTTGGCCCGGCGAACTTTAGATTGCTGGAGTTTCGTAAAGATTCCGAAAGGGCAATTACTTCAGACGTGGCAACACTGGGAAGAGGGCGCTGCTGGTCTTCCGCCTCATCGGAACGGCAAAGAGGCAAAACAAACCGCTCGTTGCAGCTTGCACCGCCAAGTGCAAGGTTCAGAAATCCCAGCAGCTGTTGCCCTACATTCACACACTCGCTTCCTCCCGACACCCCTTTTATCTTTTGCCTTTCTTTCTAGTCCTTTTGGCTACCGCACAACGCTCCCTTGTTGGTCGGAGCTTTTGAGAGACTGAGCCTCCCCTCTCGGCTTACTCAAAGTAACAGGGTGACTGCAAAATCTTTGACACTTTTCAGTTTAGCACTACTTTATGCCTGAATCTCTCAAGGCTAGTTTTCCTGCTGGATTTTCCAGTTGGGGTTGGACTAGTTGTGTGGTACTAGTTTTGGCCTCACACGATAGTACAGTAGTTACCGTACTTGTTGGCAGACTTTTGTTCTCACAAGGCATTGCGCAGACGAGCGACTTACGAAGGTTTTAGGCGGATAGCTACTGCTGCTATATTCCTTACAATTGCCAAAATTAAAAGTAAAGCATGTTCTTGAAATAGGCTCGAAAGAAAATATGAACCCGGTTACGTATTCATATACGAGATTAGCAGGATTCATTCATAAAGTTGCCCCTGGACAACAAAGTACAGGACATTGTCAAAATACACATGGAAATTATAGCTGGCATGTCTGGAACAAGAAAATAATTGCACTATTATCATACTAGCAATAGAACACGACATGTCTATCCGCCACTGACCCAGTTTCAAAGGAAGCCGCCGTTTTCCCGACATTTCCCCGCTTTTTATGGAAGAACAAGACGCGCAAGAGTCTTTACGGTGCAGAATATGTGTTACCAATAATATAAAAGAAGAAAATCGCAATTCCAGCTAATAATAGCGACATTATGACGTAAGAACTTCGAACATGTCGAAATATCTCGATCGAGATATTTGATACCCGAGGGGTTACAGGTAAATATATCGACCGATCGAGATATTTGGTAAACATGAGGATAAAATCGACGAGAGAGTTGGAAAGTGTATTCGCACATATGAGGAAACAGGGCCACTTCAAGAACTTGATTGAACCAAATTCCCAGCTGAAAATATAAATATTTCACATAATTCTCTTGTAAGAGGTATTGTGCGGGGTGTTAAGTGACCCTTCAATTTGATAGAAAATTTAATATGTCATCGCAATTGTCCTTTCACTTCTATCTGTTCATCGCAATTGTACGCCATCGCAATTGTCCGGCTACCGTTGCCAAACGTACTGCAAAGCCAGAAAGAGTTTTCTCGGTCAGCACCAGTAATCAGCGGGATCAACTGCACACGTGGTTCTGCACGATGAAGTTTCCGGAAGGACCACCCACAGGTCGGAATGCAGGCGGACACACAGTCATATAAAGGCAACTGGCAAAAACAGAAGTACGCTTGGCAACGTTGCTTCGGGAGAGCGATGTTATCCCTTCAGCTTTTACTTCGCAACTGCGTTTGTTGACGCCCATCGGACCACACGCCTATGAAAATGATTGGGGGACAGGACGCGCCAGAAACAGCCATCAAGGTCAACCGCCAGTAGGAGTTGCGTTCAGTATAAGTATGTCCATTCAATACAGTGGTATAATAAAGATTTTCATTATCGTCTAATCACATCTGTCGTGTACAAATCTCTTTCCTAAGGATAAATTGCTATTAATGAACACGAATGCACTCACTTCTTTTTTTTTTTTTACATTGAGCAGCGAACAGAAACAACCAACACTAGAAAGCATAGGCAAGAAAACTCTTCACCTCGCCAAACTCACAGATTATCTTTACATGACTGAAGTTTTACTCTGATTGGCTGTTACCGCAGCATCTAGCAGTGAAGCCAGTTGCAATTAGAACACGGTCTAGTCGCCAGAGCCAGCCTGGCATCCAACATTTCCAGTCAGGTAGCCAATTCAGCGCCAACTAGGGCAGTCCTACTTGGAAACCAGTTCAGTGTGATTCGGCCTTTAGTCCGCCTGCCCCCGTGGCGGAGGACACATCGCGCTGCGACGCCAGGGGACCAAGGTTCGAATCCCGGCCTGGGCATGGATGTTTGTGAGTTTCATCACATCATCACATCATCACTCATCCCCCATCTTCGCAAATTAGCCAAAGTGGCACAAAAAGCGAAGTGAAATAAAGCAAATCAATAAGTTAGAACACGTTTTGGGCTTCTCCCTGCACAGGATGATCCCGAATTGTCCTTGCGAGTATAATTCAGTGCCAAAGTCTTGAGTGAATGTCGTATTATGCGAGCTATTCGCAATGTGAAAGGGGGAGTGAAAATTAGTAAGCTCAATAGACAACTAAATCAGTGTCCCCTAGCACATTGGCGTAGCACGTTTCGAAAATTCGACAAATTTTCTAAAAAACATTTCTCAATACATTGAAGACGCTTGCAAAAGACACTGTGAAGCATACAGTGCTGATGTTGAAACTGCTTTCATCATTTAAACTGTAATTTCAGTTCGTGTCAAGCAACCATAAAAAAAGAACACAAGAGCTGAAACTCGTGCTGTTGTACTGTCCGACCTCTGAAGGCGAGACTAGTTTGACGCAACACAACTTTGATTCTCTGGTTAAATACAGATTCAGTTTTCAACTTAACTGGCCTTTTGGTAGTTTTTTTCATTAAGTAGATATTTTTTATCTTAATTGGTAAATAAATGTTAAGAAAAACGAGAAAGATCAAGAAAAATAATGAATTTTCGATTTGTTATTTTGTGACACACCCTGTTATTGCATCCATATCATTTTAATTTTGTTACATTGGAAAATTGTTACCGGTGATTGTCATCATATACGAACACGTACGCACACTACTTAATGATGCATCGAAATATAGCAGAAGTCTGGCGGTATCTAAGATGAAAATCTTGAAAACCGAAATCCTATAACGAACCGAGAAAATATTGTTCCGTTAAATGTGATCGTCGATGAGAAGTTGCTACGACCTCCGAGCTCTCGGTGTTGTCCGGATCAGTTTTAGCAGATAACTTCCCCCTCCCTCCCATGCCAAGGCGGAGGGCATCAATTTGAACGGGGGGAGGGGGAGAGTTTCTCGGGATGTATGGGCTCTCTGGAGGAAATTTGCTCGCAGCTGCCGCTGGAAATCGCGAGGAAGATCTGGAGGCCATCAGCCGGGATGCTGGAAGTGGAGATCACGCGAGATAAGCGCCGCCGAACGTGAGAACCTTGTTAACATCCCGAAAACTCTCTCTCGTGCCGAGCGATTTGACCAGACGGACTGGCTCCTCAGTAGCATCGGACCAAGGGCGTTGGAAGGGAATAAGAACTCTGAAAGTACCTAGTTTTTCATTATCTCCTGGTTTACATTTTACCACCTTTACTTTTTCACGCCCGTAGCTATGTAAATATGAAATTCAGGTTGGTGTACGTGTGTCGTACTTCTTGCCCTGCTCTTATTTCGTATTCCTTTGGTTGACCGGTTGGGTCAATCCACGTACATATTCAACGTGGGTGACAAAGAACTTCTTGAGAGTTCCTCAACAGGGGTTGTTATTGTGAGCATGAACAGCCCAACATCATACAGTACTCACTTACACATTCATTGCCATAAAAAAGCCTTCATTCTCTGATGAATGTCAATTGGGGGACACATTTTCTGCAGTTAGAAACTGTCATTACACGCTGTTTCAGGTGCACCGACATAGTATGTTTACATGCTGCCATTTTCCTCGCTCTAGTTCAGCAACCCCTGGTGATAGAAGTTTGAAACTTGGAATGGAGAACGGGGAAAGTCTGAAGAGTACAGTGCATTGTTGCTCAAAATCCAGAATGTCTTTACACCGTCAAAAAAAAAAAAAAAAAAAAAAATGGGAGGCATTACTTTTCAGCCCGCCCTCGTATATAAAATGGATGTATGTGTGGGTGTGGATATTTGTTTGTTCCGGCGTAACTCTCGAAAGCCTGGAGCAATTTCAACCAAATTTGGTACACGTATCACTTGCAATCTGGAACCACCGATATTAAATCCGCACAGACAGACATCCGTGACTCTATGCAATCCGCACAACGATAATGTTTCTAGGGTTGTCTAACATTCAGGCTGTGTTGGGAATGGAATCCGTAGTTTTCGTGACACTCTTAATGCGGTTCAACTCCAACATCACCTATCGACATGGACGGTGAGAGGGGGTGAAAAATAAAATGCTTCAAATGACCTAGATTAGTGTCGAATCCATACTTTTCGGAGTCGCTAAGCTAATTGGTGACATTCACGCTCACATTTAAAATTAGTTACATTTTACACTATAGTTAGAATTCATTGTTTCCCTGGCTAATACAAGATTGCGATAAATAAATAACCGGGCAACGTCGGGTAATCAGCTAGTTTAATATAAGGAAGCGGCCCCGTTTCTGCTTTTTGGTATTCTTTTGTGTCCTCTCATCACACACACACACACACACACACACACACACACACACACACACACACACACACACACACACACACACACACACACACACACACACACACACACACACACACACAGAGGTTTACATAAACAAACACAGGGTTTGACGTGAGAAACTAAGAAGGCTAATAAGGTTGCCTACTAGGGTTGCAATTATAATTAAAATTAGTATTGAATGATCATGTGTTGTATTAGGGAGGATGATCTATCTTGTAAGCAGAATTGATTTCAAGCTGCGAATTTTAAAGAAGGGAAATCCTTATTTTTGAAGCCTAAATGCAATAAATTCAAAATTTTTATAGCGTATAGAGGACATCAAGGCTGAGAATTCCTTGTTTTGGCCTTGCAAACTCTCGTAAAGCATATTATTTTATCCTTTATGTATGCACTACAGATTCTTTGCTGCAAATGACAATTACTTTAGTTTTCGGTTAACAAACTAAAAACATTAGTGTTATACGGTTTTTATTTTTCTGATTACAAGTGCAGTTGTATCGGTGGTTTTGTTCTTTCGTTCTATTTGAATGTGATCGCGCTTGCACGGAAATGAGTGAAAAGGATTCAGTAACATTATGCACTGCAAAGTGTACATATTTCTCAAGAGTGAAGCCTTGTGCCGTGGCACGCGTACCATCAAAGGCTGCCGTGGTGAAAAGTCAGTCACTTGGCAGGCTAACCCTCCCAGGATTGTTACTTCACTGAGTAGAAATCAGTAACAATGAACTGATTGAATTTGAATTAGTAATTTGTCAACCCTTCCCCGAATTTTCTTGTCACCCCTTGCTACCTTTACGCATCCTTTTTAATCAGATTTCTAGATAAATTCGTATTCCTACAAACGAAAAAGTTTGTAAAGCCGGATAAAGAAAAAGAATGTTACTTTTATTGCCCACAAAATTTTTTCTCAGTTCTATTTCTTACTTTTCTTGCACAAGCCCCATGAGACGCGTGGCCCCGGTCGGTCGCCCACCCCTTGCTACACCTCTGTGTAGAACGTCACACTCTTTGGCAACGCACGGGCAGGATCACATTGTAAACAGTTGCATTATCTACACTCTCTTCTCTCGCTTTGCGGTTGGAAATTCGACGGCAGCGCCACAGGGGTTTTCTGTTCTCGGCCAAGTTGTACTTGACACAAATGCACAAAGCACATGAACGGAAAGAGGAAATATTGAAGATTAATATCCAGTGTGTTTTGATTGTCCGTAAGAATTGCATAGCAGTCTAAACACATTTGTTGAAGTTTTCAATAGGGGTCTCCCTGTTGGCGTAGTGGTAACGTAACGGGTTCTATTTATTAAACACAATAACAAAAATTATAATAACTGTTATAACTTACATATAAATAAGATCGTTGCCTTGTGATCAAGGGGTCCCGGGTTCGATACTCGGCGGATGCACATAATGGTTCGGATCCCACTTTAAACTGTAGGTCCTGCCCTGATTAGCCTTTTTGTGCATAAAGTGGACTTAAAAACGAACTCAAGTTTTTTAATAACCTTTTCCTAGCGTAATAAGCGACATGAAGAAAGCTGCTTTCATCTTCTACGTGAAGTCGCCTGGGTGGCCAATGTCCACACCAAAGTTCCCGCGTTCGAGACCTGGTAGGTGCATGGGAGTTCTTTGTGAATATCCATCCATCCATTTAATCTAATCATGATCCATTCTCATCGCCGAGATTACCCAAACAAATGGTAGGAAAGCTACGTTGAGTAACAAGAAATACAAATGCAGCAGCAACTTGAGAACCACCACCTACTTCTAGAATACAACGGTAGGCTTTCTTCAGTGTTACAGTTCATTTCGAGAGAATTGAAATAAATGTCCCACCTAGTAGAGTCCACGTGCATTCGGAACATCTCCAGCTGACTGCGCGAGTCTAGCCAACGAGCCTACAAGCAGTGTACAGCGTGAGCATTAGAGTTAGCTATAGGCGCAGAGTAGAGATGACGTCAGCGGTTCACTTCTTGATTGGAGACGTCGGGACTTATGACTCGCTCCCAAGGTGCAAGCGCAGAACGGCCGGAGCTGTTACGGATATAATCTCACTCTACGAAACTGTACTCCAAGCCTTGATCTAACACAAACACAACCCTTCCTTGTTTTCTCATGAAGATTTTTCTCGAGTCATTTGAGGCGAATGTGCTTTGTTCTAAGGTCGTCAAGCTCCAGAACGACCCTTCCAAGGAACCGTAGAGGATCGTCATTGCTCCTCGGGGAGCAGTGCAAACAGGGGAGGATTGATGTAGACGCAACTTCAGGAAAGAGGGAGGAAATGCCAATATTTCATGAGCTTTTTCACTTTTCCAAACTTGAAACGCCATGCATTAGTCCTTCTTTTCTCCACGAGTCCCTTGGCCAAAAACAGGCCAATAGCCAAAGTGTTAAACGATGTAGGGAGAGCTTGTACAAATAGACCCGATCCATCAAAACTCTCCGTTCTCCAAAGATAAAGTGTCGGGTTGGCCGAACGCCCCTTTCTCCATGCTTTCCCACGGAATGTAAAGAAGTGTCTCCAACCGTGAAAACGTTGTGTAAAGAGCAAGTGGTGGCCGAAGCCTTTAAGCAAGGTTGTTCAAGGTCCAGCAATTTTAAATAAATTCAATTCCGGTCCTGGAGAGAAAATCAGCAAGCGTAAATGGGTTCTGGACCGTAAAGAACCTTTTTATGTATAAAGTATTTCAATTCGGTCCAGGAACATTTTTTGCATCAATTTAAATACGGTCCAGGATATATATATATATATATATATATAATATATGTGTGTGTGTGTGTGTGTGGCTGTGTATGTACATAAATCTCGAGATGGTTGATTTCAGGAAGGAATTTATCCAGCATGGAACTGCTCTGGGGTTCACCCAGCCTGCAATAAATGGTTACTAGGGGCACTCTTGAGGAAATGGGGGTAGAGGTAACTGGAGCGTGGTGCTGATTACACCACATCCACAAATAGTAGAGTTGTGAATATGTGGTGCCTTCATGGAGTAGTTTTAGGTTTTACTACCTACTGTTTCGTGTATGTAATATCTAAAGACCGAATTTTAAAGGGAAAAATTTCACTCTAAAAGTTATAAAAAAATGGGAAAATTATTGCCAAAAAAGGACATGAAAAAGGACTTTGGTTTATCATATCAAATGAGAATACAATATATACCATTCATATATAAAAAGGGATACATTAAATTTATTGCAGTGTTTTTATTTAAAATGATACTTTTAGTGGAGTGCAAATATTCCTTGAAACAGCTTCCCACATTCACTGTTACACAGTCAAGTTAACACTATTCTAAAAAAAACTTCACAATAAAAGTCTAAATCTATCAGAGGAATACATATTCAACATTCAACTCAACTGGCTTACAACGCGTTTGTTACTGCTTAAGCCCAGATCGCATTGTTGCAACATACGCTGCAAACGTAATCCCAACACTCATGGAGGGAAGGTAAGGTAGAAAAGCGCTTCTTCTTTCTTTCATCTAAGCTGAACGAAATGGATAATTGTTGAATGTTTTGTTTCTGGAAAATATAGTCATACAAAGTTTTTCATATCTTGTCAATAAAGTGACCAAGGAAATATTTAAAAAAAAAAAAAAAAAAAAAAAAATATGTGGGCTGAAAAACTTGTCAATTAAGGGACCAGGAAAGAAAATATTTGATGAAAAGGTAAAAAATGGGAATGTGGGCTGAAAAAGGGACGTCTAAACCATGTAATATAAGTTCGCAAATGCTCAGATAGCTTAGTCGGGACTGCAGCTTAAAGTAGGGTACGAACCACTATGCAATATGCCTTCACCGGGACCAGAACCTGGTACCTTTTGATTACAAAATTACAGCATTACCACTAAACCGTCTGGGACGTTCGTCAAGAAGAAAGTCTTAAGAGTATTGTTGAAACAACTGAATAGGGTGACCAGACATACTCTTTTTAAGAGTATTATACTCTTTTAGAGGTTCATATACTCTATACTCTTTTCAATTTGCAAAAATCCCCAAATATACTCTTTTCCTTGCAATTTAATTTCGTTCACTATTTTACGCGTAAAAATGCGTTAAAATCCACAGAAAGAAAAGAAACAATGATGGGTAAGTGGAGGTCAGTATACAAAGATTTAGTACAGGCTGGGTCAATTTTAAAAGTGATTGTGTCTCTTATAAAATTCTTGTTTACTTTGCCTGGTACAAATGTTGATTGTGTGTTATTAAAACTTATTGGCGAGAGGAAAAAAGTATACTCCTGGTGTCAACACTCGAACAAGTAATGAAAGTGAAATCCCATGTGGACATGAAGTATGAATAATGGTGCCCATTGGTGAGTAAGTATTTGTAATTAGCTAATTACATTAGACCCATAAGTAATTTGAATCTGTAGAATGTAGGCCTATTTTATAGGGGCTATAATAGAAGCAATAACAAATAGCCACCCTTATTTTCGTTTTCTTTTTATGATTTGTGCATGCGAACCTTCAACCTATAGACTATACTCTTTTTGGTCAACAAATATCTGGTCACCCTATAACTGAAGGCTTTTTATATTCATGTTTATTATATTCTTCAAATTTCCTTGACCTCCCCGTTGTAATCAGGGGATCCCGGGTTCGATACCCGGTGGAGGCATATACTGGTTCGGATCCAACTTTAAACTCTATGCCTAGTCCCGATTAGCCTATATGTGCATAAAGGGGACTTAATACCTTAGTTGCATTTGACGTGCTTTATGCAGGAATTAAGAAGATGGTTTATGCATCATTTGTGTTTTCCATTAACTCATAATTTATTTACTTTCCACCCTAACGGTGCTGCATGAAAACATTATGCTGTTTTGAGCATTTACAGGAAGAGAATGACAAAACTTAGTGTAAAATAAGGTATCGAGTTGGCAACACTTTTCCCATCCCCTTTACTCCCTACAACTGGACGGTCACTCTTACGTCGCCTGCCCGTCTCTTCTCTCTCTCTCTCTCTCTCTCACGCCTCTCACAGATTATGATTAAAGATGGAATCGCGCTGCGGGTCGGTATGTTTCCCAGCAGATGTCGGGACTGGGCGTTGTTGGTTTTTTGGGGAATAGATCCTGGGTTATAATACCTGCCCATCCATCATTCTGCCTGGCTGTTTACTTCTCGGCTGGCAGATAGCAGCTTCCACTGCCACGTCTTACTCGGAAGCGATAACTGCTTTTTCTCCGGGTCAAGAGAGAGGTGGTTGGCATTTCATATTGGTGCCATCCCACCCCACAGGGGATGTGATTGTAATGAAAAGGGAAGTGGATAGATGGATAATGAACTGGGTTTGCTCTCTTGGAGATTCAATGAATTGGGAACTCATTCATTGTGGAGAGCTGCTGAGAGGTCAGTGGTCTTGTGGAGAGCCTTTGAAGTGGACAGTGGTATTGTGGAGAGCCGGTGAAGTGGACAGTGGTCTTGTGGAGAGCCGGTGAAGTGGACAGTGGTCTTGTGGAGAGCCGGTGAAGTGGACAGTGGTCTTGTGGAGAGCCTCTGAAGTGGACAGTCGTCTTGTGGAGAGCCTCTGAAGCGGACAGTGGCCTTGTGGAGAGCCTCTGAAGCGGACAGTGGCCTTGTGGATAGCCTCTGAAGCGGACAGTGGCCTTGTGGATAGCCTCTGAAGCGGACAGTGGCCTTGTGGAGAGCCTCTGAAGCGGACAGTGGCCTTGTGGAGAGCCTCTGAAGCGGACAGTGGCCTTGTGGAGAGCCTCTGAAGCGGACGGTCGTATTGTGGAGAGCCTCTGAAGCGGACGGTCGTATTGTGGAGAGCCGGGGAAGCGGACGTGGTCTTGTGA